>NC_133001.1:54473787-54776817 GCF_048564905.1 Vicugna pacos
GATGCCCTCGCCAGGCTCCCGACCCTGACCATGGCTCGTTTCTCCCTCTCCCAGATCCCATGCTCTGTGAGCCTCTATTTTAGCCTCATCACCATCTGGCTGGTCCTGGGTTATTTTTGTATTAATCTGACTCCCAAACTAAACTATGGGAAGGTCCAAGCAGGCTTATCCCCCAGCACCTGGTGCAGGGCGAGCAGCCCCCAGCAGGTGGCCCAGAGGGCGGAAGGAAGCCATGCTGAAGTGGATGGGACAGATTGCACCTGCAGACATCAGGGCTCCCAGGAGGGAGGTGAGAGAATAAGACACGTGCCAGGTGACCCTGGGCCAAAGCGAAATCCTGATGCAGGACCACTTAGCACAGCGCCTGACACCCAGTAAGGCCTGATGGGTATTTCCTTCTTCCCTTCCTGTCTCCCATAATACAGCCATGAAACCTGCAGCTTTTTTCTCTTTATCTTTTTTAAGGTCGTTCAAATTCAGTGTCAAGACCAAGGAATCTCAGGACCCTGAGTTGGCTCCCTGGGTGTGCCCTCTTGTGTTCTGCAAAACTACAAGGTCTCAGGAGAGTGATGAGGGCTGGAATTTGTCTGAGGACCATGTGGGAACCCATTCCCCAAAAGGGGTGACTAAAAGGCTTCCAGGACCCAGACTGCAGGGAACCAGGAGGCCCTTCCCCCAATACTGGAAGGCTCTCTGTTCCTGGATGTTGGAGGGGTGGCCAGGCCCAGTGGGAAGAAGTCTAAGGCAGGTTTGGGCTCTGTCCTTGTCTGGGATCCCCAGAAGCAACCTTGAGACAGGGCTCAGTTTGAGGAAATCATGAGGGCAGTGATCCCAGGAAACAGGAGGGCAGCAAGAACAGAAGAAGGGAAGGGAGGGCAACAGTGAGGGCGCGTCACCAAGTACGTCCCCACTGTGGGCAACTGAGGTCCATCCTGCAGGACCCTGGAGCCCTTGCAGGACACACATCTGAGCTCTCACCCTGGGAGGGAGTGGGGGTATGTATCCTACTCCTATCAGTCATTGGTTGAGGTGCAGAGAACTGGGGGTGTTAATTGGCCTGCATTCCTGGATACTGGCCGTGGCAGTCAGCAGAGTGCAGTGCCCTGGTAAGACCTGTGGGCTGGGGACAGGGCTGGGGACCACTAGCATCTGTGAATAAGACTGTTGAAGCTCTTAAGATCGCTGTGAGGGAGTGGCTCCCAGTGACTAGAACTATTTCCAATACAGCAGGATAGTCTGAATGTGACATATGACAATGATTAGCATATATAAGCCTCTGATGTAGGTACAAAAACTGCCCCATTTTTACAGTTGAGGACACTCAGACACAGGAGGGTGAGTGACCTGCCCCAAATCACAGTGTGTCCAGCTGTAGAGCCTCAAGTCCTGTGTGCTCATCTCTGAACCGCAGGCCCAGGAGAGTCAAACCACAGGGCCTGGAACTCTCCCCTTGATCCGGGTTCTGGGTCAAGCCCTCGAGGCGAAGAACGCAGAGGCTGAGCCTGAACCTGACAAGGATCCAGGACCCAGCAGTCCCGTGCCTCATTCCCGCCATCCCGGGATGTGGGGCTTAGTCCTGATCTGAACCACGGTGGAAGCTTCTTGATTTTATTTCTTCTATTGCACAATCTACCATAGCTGGAAGACACACTCATTTTTTGCTTATTTTTATACCAGCAAAAAGGCAGAACGAATGAGTTCATAAGCAATCTGGTGCATTCCGTTTCATTGGACGATGCTGCCGGCCCCCAGTAGAGGATGAGGGTTGATGGTCTTTCTCTCGGCACCTGCAGCATCTTGGATGGTCGTGCCCAAAAGCCTTCCTTGTAATATTTTGTCACAAGAAATCACATGTTGTTCATGTTCGCCAGAAACACAATGTTGTCTGGACCACAGTGCGAATGTTGTGGTGATTTTTTTTGCTTTGTTTTGTTTTGAAATGCTGGAAATCTTCAAAGTGCATAAATCACTGTGTCAGACTTAGGAAGAAAGAGAGTTACTCCTTAGTGTGTAGTGACCTGTTTCCTTTTGTGACTTTGCCCCGAGCAGGAAGCGCCATCAACAGCCCTTCACTGACTACGTTCTTAATGAATCTGTGGCTGAGTGTGGCAAATGGCTTTCTTTCCTCCCAAATGGGGAGGAAGTCTCAGAATTATGCTAATTGCCTAAGGCTTAATGGATAAATTTAAGAACAGTCCCACATGTCCAATGAGCCAGGACGGCGCTGCCTAAAGGGACATATTTGGATGGGGTAATGTTACCCAAACTAAAAGCCCAAAGGAGAAATTAGCACCTTTGGAGGGAGTTAGACAAAAGGAGAGATGGAAATGGTAAAACACTTAATACCTGTGTTTCTGGGGGAAAGACAAGAAGACTTGCTCATGCTGGCTGAGGGGCAGACTGTGGTGGGATTGCGGGTGGCAGAATTGGGGACATGAAACCTCCCAGGGATCCAAAGGCAGGGTGTAGAACAAACAACAAAAAGACAAATAGCCAATTAACAAATGGGCAAAGGATCTGACAGATGCTTCTCCAAAGATCTGCAAATGACCAATAAGCATATGAGTGGAGGCACAGCATCCTTAGTTATCAGGAAAATGTAAACCAAAGCCGCGATGAGGTATCACTTCACACCCGCTAGGATGGCTGTAATCAAAACAACAAAAAATAAGTGTTGATAAGGATGTGGAGAAACTGGAACCCTCACACGTTGCTGGTGGAAATTAAAATGAGGCAGCTGCTGTGGAAAACAGCATGTAGTTTCCACAAAAATTTCAGGATACAGTTACCATGTGACCCAGCAATTCCACTCCTGGCATAAATGAAAACATATGTCAAAAAAAACTTGGATACAGAGGTTTGAACAGAGTCCTTTGTAATAGCCAAAAAGTAAAAACAATCTACATGTATATCAACAGATGCATCAATTGAAAAAGTGTGGTGTATCCACGCAGGGGAGTATTATACAGCTGTAAAGAAGGATGAAATCCTGATACACACTACAACAAGGATGAAACTTGACAACAGAAAAGAAAAAGACCACACACATATTGTGCAATGTCATTTATATGAAATGCTCAGAATAGGCAAATCCAGAAAATAGATGAATGAGTATCAGGGCCTGGAAGGAGGGAAAAATACAGAGTGAATACTTAATGGGGTGGGATTTCTTTTTAGGGTGATGAAGATGTTCTGAAATGAGACAGTGATAATGGTGGCATAACACTGTGATTGTATTAAAGCCACTGAGTTGTATACCTTAAAACGGTTGAAATGGTGAATTCTATGTTATAAGAATTTTCGTTCAATAATAATTTTAAAACAAGGGCTGTATTCATCAGTTATAATTTGCAGGGCCCAGGCAAAATGAAAACACAAGGAATCTTGTCCAAAAATTGCTAGGAATTTCAAGACAGGGCAGCAGCAGCAGAGAGTCAAACCTGTGTGACCGTGCAGGTCACTCCTCCAGAGGCAGGAGCGGGCGCCCATCCTGGGAGCACCTGGGGCCTCTGCTGCGGGAGCTGGGATTCCCAGCTCCTTGGGGCACGGCTGCATGGGGGCACGGGTCTGCCCTTCTGGCGGCCCCGCCTGCTGCTTCCTCAGGCCCCAGCTCTGTCCCATGGCTTGTCCCTCTTTGGATCCTGTCACCATCACTTCCCACTGCTGACTGTGGATGTAGGAATTGTATGATCCAAAGCCTGAGGCTCCTGCAACAAGGGTGCGGTGGGACCACATCCTGTGGTTGGGACGGAGACTACATTTGGAATGTCTGCTATTCCCAAGGCATCACTCTCACGTTGAGTTTTATCCCCCTAAGAAAAGGTGCCTCTTTCTCTTGGATTCTAGGCAGCTCTGAGCTGTGGTTCTGTCTGGAAATCCCAGTGGATGGCAGGAGAATCACCATCAGAACCACCTCCTCGGACCAATGGCCCACTCCTCAATCTGCTTTCATCTCCAGATACAAATGATTCAGAGCTTTCTGTCAGTGCTGCCGGGAGCGCGAGGCCATGGCCTCTCTGAGGGGACCCGCCAGGACCAAGGGGACTATGGGGGCTGTGGGGACGGAGCCAAGCCATCCCCCTCCCTGGAGGAGCCCAAGTCCTCACGCTGACTCCTCGTTCCCTCCGAGGCCATCACTTCCTCCCGGCACTGGCTTCCCACGACGCGTTACCTCTTTTTTGCCATTGCAGCCTTCTTGCCAGCTCCCACCCGACTCACCGAGCCCGGACCGTGGCCACCAGACACTTTCTCTCCGTGACTGTCCATCCAGACTTGACCGCAGCCAACAAAGACACAGCCGGGGAGACTGCGGAGACCTGAGATGCTACATCCCGCTGGGACTTTGAAGCCCAGCTGGCCCCTTACTTTAAAATAAGTTCCCCAGTTTCACTCATTTTTCCCGAGTGGAGATTTGGTGACTGATGTGCTGCTTTAGCCCCTCCTGTCAGGGGTACCTGCACCCATAAACTGGCATTCTGTCCGCATCTATGACCTTTATGAACCGACGTCTCAAAGAGAACCTTAGGACAGTAGACTCAGCTATAGTCAAAGTGGAACATTCTTTCCCTTAAATAAAAATTGCTTGAAATAAAAATTGTGTCTTGTTGCAAAGTAATAAATATTCATTTCAGAGAAAAATAGAAAATGTTGAGAACCAAACAGTAGAAAATAAAAATTATTCCCTTGAGTTTACTGCTGTCCTCATATATACAGTGTTTCTTTCTATGCATAAACGTACGAAAAAAATAAATCCAGGCTTATAATGAATACATTACTAATTTGTAGCCTGCTTTTTTTAACCTAACTATATACAATAACTTCTCCCTATTTTACTGAACATTCACCTACATATTATTCATATACATATGAATAATACACATATATGAATAATATAGATACACATATATTCTCCTATTATTGTCTCTCTACTATATTATTTTAATAATCACATAATATTCGAAGTGGTATGAAATCAATCCTCTATTTTGTCCACTTTTTCGGGTGAATGGTACTGCTACAAATGTCCTCACAATGAAGTCTATATATTTGTGATTATTTCCTTGGAATAAATTCCTGAAGATGGACTTACTGGGACAAAGGGTATGCAAAAATTTAGATTTTTCAAATGCATTACCAAAATGCCTCCATAAAAGTCATATGCATTTCTAGACTCAAGAGTAGTGTATTTACGAATGCCAATTTCTCTGCACCTTTGCTCACCAATTATTGCCAGCTGAAAGATAAGGCAAAATAGTACTTTGTTTGGCATATATTTGATTAATATGCAGTTGAATATGTATTCATATATTGGACAATTATATTTCCTTCTGTGTGATATCTTTCCATGCCCTTTTATATTTCTCTTCTAGACTGATCTTTAACAGCTACTTACATTTTATGGTGGTTGAAGCTCTAACCAGCCTTACATATTATAAATGTGTTCTCCAAGGTTGTCGATTACTTTGGTCATATTTATGACCAGTTTGGGGAGGAGAGCTGTTCTCCTTTTATGATCAAATCTATCAATTTTATTTTTTATTTATGACCAAATATATCAATTTTATGTATCATTTATTTTTTGAGAGTTTCTGCCTTTGGCATCACATTTGAAGAGTCTTCTTTCACCTTCACAGTATATAGATACTAAATCATGTTTTCCCCTTGTACTTTAACAGGTTTTTTTTTTAACACGTAATGTTTAATCCAACTTGACTTTATTTAGTTCTACGGTAGGAGTTTATTTTGTTTTGTTCTACTTATTTGAAATGGAGATAGCATGCTTGAGGTCATATGTCTTCCCCCCCCCCCAACTGTCAGGTATCTTCTGCTCTGATCACTTATCCGGTTTTCTGTTATTGTTTGAGAGTCAACTTTGGTTTATGCAGCCAATTCCCCTCCCTCCACAATCCCCCGGCCCCTCCCCCAACCTGATGTGAGCCATGGCACTTGTCACGAGTGACCCCCAGGAGGGCGTGACAGGGGAGAAGCAACACCATTTATTGCATGTTATCTATGGGTTAGCTTCTGTGGCTTTGGGTCATTTGGGGGTTCAATTTTCACACAACCCAGTGAGGAGTTATTATTCCATTTTACCAAGAGGAAACATTGGACTCCACAAGATCCCATAACTCACGACAGCACCACTTCAAGTAAATAGCAGAACTGAAGTTCAAATCCAATCCTCCCACTCTGAAACCCACAAAATTCACGACTTCACAGTCCGGCCTCTGGGGGTGGGGGGGAAGAGGGGCAGGCAAACTCTCCACTGGCGGGTAGACCCCTGGAAGGCTCCTTCCAGCCAGGAGGAAGGGGCTCATCTGACCCCAGAAACTGACATGGGCTGAGTGCTCCTCAAGACAGAGACGTGCCCCTCAGAAGAGGGAAATGTCATACTAAGGATGCAGCTTGTTCCTCAGACCTGACTTTCCTCTGCAGGAAGGGGGCATGTCTATAAATTCCTTATCCTTGCAGGGTGAGAGAGAGAAATGAGATTCCAGTGGGGAAGTGAGAAAGATCGGGGAGGCCGTCTGCTTGGTGATTTTGTACCTGGTTCGTTCCCCTGGAGTCAGAAAGTTTCTACAGTCACTTTGCAATCTTCTTGGTGAATCCAACCAAGGACATGAAAATGTCCACGCATCCCCTTGAACCGGGCGATTAGCTGCTTTGATTTTATCTCTGACTTCACAGGGGTCCTTGCCCATCCCAGAAGTGGAACGCACAGTGGGGTCACCTTGGATTGGGGGGGTGAGCCCAGGGGCTCAAAACAGGTGAGATGCAGGAGTATCCTTCACATTCATGAAAGATTGTCCTCAGAGCTGTATCTGCCGTATGGCTACACATTTCCACATTCTTAAAGCCCACGGTGATGAATGATGACAGAGAATTCCTATAAATGAGGAAATCTCCTTCTCAAAGAAGGGGGCTTATGGATTTCAAGCTGGTGGAATCCAGTGCTTTTCCTTTCAGTCTTTCAGTCATCCAGTCAGTCAACAAAGACCCACCAATCTCTCCTCTGAACCAGGCTGTGGCCAGAGACCAATAATGCGTGGCTTCCGTCCTCAAGGAGCTCACAGGCTGGCTACTGTGTTCACAGAGACGCTGCCAAAGGCTGAGGGACAGGTGAGCAGGGGGAGCTTGGGGTGGATGGCAGAAGGCACCGAGGCAGCCTGGGGAGATGGCCAGCCATCAGGAAAGGCTTTCTGAAGAGGTGGCCAATAGCAGCCCCCAGGGAATATGCATTGGGTCCAACGAATGAAATGCCCAGAAAGGGGAAGAAGGAGGGCAGGGCGGGCTGAGCCCTGTGGGTGGCAGCAAGGAGGCCTGTGAGGAGGGTGTGGTGATGAGGAGGGTGTGGTGAACTGCGCACCCCTGGATCCCTGGGGCACAAGTCCAAGAGAGGGAGAGGTGGAGCCTGGTCTGGTCCCCAGAGGCGGACCTCAGACGTGACTGAGGCTGATGGGACAGGAGCACAGAGGGGAGAATTGTAAGTGCCCCAGGGGAGAGAGGACCTTGGGAGGGGCTGGAGATGGTGGGAGGACACCTGCCGAGGAGGAAGCAGGTGTGGGGAGCTCCTGAGGGAAGGAGGTGCATACAGGGACATTGAGAGAGCCCAGCTGGTAACCCTAGTGACCACAGCCAGCCGCCCCACTCCTCCTGCCTCTTCCCCGACACCCACTAAAGTGGCCCCAGCCTCCATCCCAGGGCAGTGGGTGTCCCTGCAAGGAAGTCCTCAGACTTCCAGGGGGCTCAGATGATCTCAGCATGACTCCTTGGCCAAAATTCCCAGCCACCCTGCTCATTGGCCCTTTCCTGTAACCCTGCTCCCTCCCTCCCTGCCTCATCCATGTGTGGGTGACCCCTCTTCCCCAGTCCCCAAAGCTCTGCTAGTTCAAGGGTGGTGAGCAGGCTTTTCAAACTCTTTCTTATACATTTAGAAAGATTATTCATGCAGATAGTGACTGAAAAAAAAAGCACAATGTGAGAGTTGTGAGTTAAGTTTTATTTGGGGCAAAATGAGGACTACAGCCTGGAAGACAGCCCCCCAGACAGCTCTGGGGAACTGCTCCGAAGAGGTGGGAGGAGGTCAGTATTATATATGATTTTAGTGAAGGGGGCCCGGGCAGTCGAGTACACATTTTTGCAGAAAGCTGCTGCTAGTCTTGTGAAGGCTACTGCTAGTCACAAGGAGCAGATGTCTCCATTAATGATTTTAGTGCTTTTCTAGATGTGAGGAGATGCAAGAATTTGGGCTCATAATATCTTCTGAAAATATCTGACTATGTGAAGTCCTGTTCTGTCAGTTTTTCCCAGAGCACAGAGCGCCTCGTTCCTGAGCTCTGCCCTGAACTCTTTTCAGGGCGTGGTGAAGGTCAGCGGCTGCGGCGGTTCATGATCGAACCTTTGTAGAGGCAGGTGGCACAGAGGAGAGAGCGGTCTGATCACCTCCCATGCCCCCGACACTCACCAAGTCACTTATTCAACTTTTGTTGAGTAAACACCCATAAGAGCTTGACTTCAGGAGTAAAACAGACGCCCGCTGTGCCCTTGGAAAACTCCTGACCTAAATGTGAAGACAGAGAAGCAAACATGTCCATGCTACCGTGGAGGAAGCTATGAAACGCACCTGGGATGGCAGAGTGGGTAGCAGGTTGGAGTTCGTGCATGAGTCAACGGGAACTAATCACTAATCCCTCAGAAGATGCTTAGCCAAAGCATTAAATAAATAACTAAAACTTCCCTGGCAAAAAAGAGGAGCAACTGGCAGTCCAAGCAGGAGAAGCTGCAGACGTAGATGCACATAGAACATGGTGAGTTGGGAAGCAGAGGGCTCTGAGCTCAAGGTCCAAGATGTGAGGGGCGACCAGCCAGCAAGGGGACAGGTCCTGGGGAGACCTGTTCGCCCACCTTCTGGCAATGGCTGTACAGCTGAGGTGACGGGTAGGGACTTCCGAAGCCTGGAAAGTATCGTGTCCATGGGCAGTAGCTGGTGGGGGCTGGGTGGGGCTGTGGGATCTAAAAGAAGGTCCCACTGGCCAGTAGCGGAGATGCAGGCTACCTGATCTCCCCAGGAGAGTTTGCCCAGAGCCACTGAAGGCGAGGGTGCAAGGGGGCTGCGAACAGAGCTCTCTTGCAAAGAGGTTTTCCAGTGAGACTTTGAGCACAGATGGGAGGGGATGAGAAGTCTGGCAGCTGGACATAAGAGCTCAGTACCTCCCTTCCACTCTGTGGGAGAAGAATGCGTCATGCGGCAGGAATCCTTTTGGAAATTACAGGTGGCAGGACAGAGGAAAGAAAACCACAGCCTTCTCTGTCCTGCCGGCTTTCAGATATGCCCACAGCAGCTGCTCCCGGGGCAGCAGGCAGAGAGCAGCGTAGCCATGAGCGGAGCTCCGATCGGCACGTGGGAGACGGGGGCAGAGAGGCGGTGGAAGAGGCGGGACTGCGGGGCGCTGGGGGGCAGGCTGAGGAGCAGGGCTCTCCTGCCCCCTGAGCGCAGCCTCAGGTCCCACTTACTCAGGCCTTTTCTCCACTGCCCGCGGCTGCACGGCCTCCAACAGAGTCTGGGTTCCGCGTTCTTCTGTCGATTGCCGAGCCTCGTCTGCTGCAGCTCAGGATGTCCTGTTTTGGTTACATCACTCCTGCTGTTCAAAACCTTCCCTTATTCAACCTCTGATAATAAGAGTTGTTAGGAGCTCAAGACCTCTGTCTTAATCTGGGCTCCCCCAGCAGACCCAGAAACACAGGCTCAGATGCAAGTAGCTTATTGGGAAGGTGAAGGGAGCACTAGTGAGAAAGGAGGAGGAGACAGGACCGGGAGTGGCTGGACCCTAACCCCACTGGGGAAGCCCTCAATGGCAGAGACGTCCAATCGGAGCGCGAGGGAGCTAGGACATCAGTCCAGGCTGCTCCCACACAGGGCTGGTTCCTGGAAGCTGTGGTCTTCCCTGTGAGTGGTAAATGCATCCCCAAGAGCAGAGAGAGCCCGAGGCAAAGAGGAGCAAGTGGTGGTAGGGCACTTGGACCCCTCAGCCCTGAAGCCTGCAGGAGACACATGGGCAGGGCACCAAATAGTCTACATCCTGCATGCTGTGGGGTGATACTTCTGTTAACACGTCATCTTGTGCAGCCCCACCTCAGAGCCCCTGCCACTGCTGTTTTCCACCAAGAGCGGGACCCTTTCCTCTTGACCAGATCCAACACCTCACCCCCTGGAAACCCACTATAATTCCTCCTCTCTTTGAGCTGACATAGTACTTTGTGTAACATTTTCATTTTTGTCTTGTTATTTAATTGAAAGGCAGACATCAAGGAGCAGGAGAGAGAGTATGGGCTGCCAGTCAACCAGGGTTGGTTAGGAATCCATCCCCTTTTAGCTGTGCAGTCATTACTCATCCACTTAAAGCCTCAGTTTCCTCAGCTGTGAAATGGGAACAATCTTGCCCGATTTGCATGATTGTTTCAAGGATGACAGATGGCGTAAAGTCCCAAGCATTGTGTGGCACTTGGTACACACCACACAGGTCCATCCTCACGTGTCCTGTCTTCCTCAGTGGGACACTCATGTGGGGCAAGGGCCATCTGTTTTGCTCCTTAGACTTCTTTCTCTCCACTCCTAGAGCCTGATAGCGTAGCACTGGGCACTTGCCTTCTGCCCCTGCCACACCCACATAGTCCCCTCCCCTCCGTTTCTGGAGGCTAAGCTGCTGCGGAAAGCTGTGTGTCCTGATCAGCACTGAATGGCCATCCATCATGATATCAGAAGGACTGCTGGCTTAGTGTCTAGAACCTTCCTCGTCAGGCAGACCCCAGTGAGCACTGGAGCGGCTCTCTGACAGTAGCCAAGCCCCAGATTTTCTGGGGGATCTGAGATTGTCATGTATATGGTGCCCACTGGTGTTGGAGTAACTTCTGAACCTGTCGCCTCCCAGTAAACAGGAATTGTTAAAAGAAGCTACATCTTGAGGGGTGTACACGGATTCGGTGAGTAATTCATGTAAAGAATTCACAGGAAGCCTGGCACAGAGTGGGCTCTCAGTACACGCTCACTCTGGTGACTGCTACTCTCCTCCCCAACCTCGTCCTCATCTCCATCACTAGTGTGATTTCACACCCACTCCCTCTGCTGTGCCTTCTTCGCAGGAGTCTTTGAGGATAAAATCTAATAATCAGCATGGGAGCATTCTGAAAAGATACATGGAGTTGTGTAAGCACTAGCTAAAAGGCAGAGGTCTGATTCAGTATCCTGCTGTGTGGCCTTGGAAAAGTTACTCCCCCTCTCTAGGCCTCCATCTCAAAGTCCTCAAACTCTAATACGTGGTGGTTTGGGGGTTTATTTCATTATAAGTCTTGCCCTCTGGGTCGAGCAAGAGACAACTGATAATTCCTGCTGCAATCTGTAGTTAAGTCAGCCACCACTTCAAGCCAGGAAAGGCCCATCGCACAGCCTGAGCTCTCAGCCATGGGCTCCTTGGGAAAGTGCCAGACCTCTGCTGGGATAATTTCCTTTAGGCCCAGTAGGAAGCAGATCCAGCAGGGCAAGCATCACTGCCACCATCCCTCCCACCAGGCCTGGTACCCACAGGCCAGCTGTATGTGGCTGCTGGAAGCCCAGCCTCCAGATTTGTTAATAACAGGAAACTGGTTAAGGGCTTGTAAGCAGGGAGACAGCTTTCTGTGGCTGGTGGGGTTTAGCATTTAAAGAGCATTCAGACAATAAAAAAGATGCCATTTTTGCCTTTTGCATGAGCAATGTTTTTTAATGCTCAAGCTTAGTGGGGGTGTGAAAGTGATACACCACAATAAAAAATTGAAGAATAAAAATCGTATCATCTCAATAGATGCAGAAAAAGCTTTTGACAAAATTCAACATCTATCCCTGATAAAAACTCTCCACAATGTAGGTATAGAGAGAAGACACCTCAACGTAATAAAGGCCATATATGATGAGCCCACACCTCACCTCATACTCAACAGTGAAAAGCTGGAAGCCTTTCCTTTAAGACAAGGATGCCCACTCTGACCATTTTTATTCAGGACAGTATTGAAAGTCTTAGTCACAGCAGTCAGAGGAGAAAAAGAAAGAAAAATTGGAAAGGAAGACCCCAAACTGTCACTGTTTGCAGATGACATGTTACTACACATAGAAAATCCTTAAGATGCCACCAAAAACTACTAGAGCTCATCAATGGGTAGAATAAATTTGCAGCATACAAAATTAATATAGAGAAATCTTTTGCATTTCTTTGCATTAACAACAAACTATCATAAAGAAAAATTAAGAAAACAATCTCATTTACCATTGCATCAGAAAAATAAAATACTTGGGAATAAATCTAAGAAGGTAAAGCACCTACACTTGTAAACTGTAAGACATAGATAAAAGAAATTGAAAATGACACAAAGAAATGGAAAGATATACCATGTCCATGGATTAGAAGAATTAATATTGCTAAAATGACTATACTACCCAAGGCAATCTACAGACTCAATGCAATCCCTATCAAAATAGCAGTAGCATTTTTCACAGAACTAGAATAAATAATTCTAAAATTTCTAGGGAAACAACAAAAGACCTTGAATAACCAAAGCAATTCTGAGAAAAAAGATGAGAGCTGGTGGTATCACATGCCCTCACTTCAGACTATACTATGAAGCTACAGTATCAAAACAGTATGGTACGGACACCTAGATCAATGGAACAGAATAGAAAGGCCTGTGAATAAACCCACATACTAAGGTCAACTAATCGATGACAAAAGCAAGAATATACAATGGGGAAAAGACAGTCTCTTCAATTAGTAGTGCTGGGAAAACTGTTTTTTGTTTTGTTTTGGTTTGGTTTTTCTTAGTGGAGGTACTGGGGATTGAACCCAAGACTTCCTGAATGCTAAGCATGTGCTCTACCACTGAGCTATACCCCACCCCTATGCTGGGAAAACTGGACAGTTACACATAAAAAAATGAAATTAGAACATGTGCTCACACCATATACAAAAATAAGTCAAAATGGATTAAAGACCTAAATGTGAAACTGGAAACCATAAAACTCCTTGAAGAAAACACAGTCAGAACACTCTTTGGCATAAATCATAGCAGTAGTGTTTGATCTGTCTCCTAAGGCTAAAGAAACAAAAGCAAAAATAAACAAACGGGAACTAATTAAGCTTAAAAGCTTTTGTACAACAAAGGAAACCATCAACAAACTGAAAAACAACCTACTGAGTGAAAGGAAGTATTTGCAAATGATATAACTGATAAGGGGTTAATATCCAAAATATATGAACAGTTTATACAACTCAATATCAAAAAAAAAACCAACTGATTAAAAAATGGGCAGAAGACCTGAATAGATATTTTTCTAAAGAAGACATTCAGATGGCCAACAGGCACATGAAAAGATGCTCAACATTGCTAATCATTAGGGAAATCAAATGAAAACCACATGAGATATCACCTCACACCTGTCAGAATGGCTATCATCAAAAAGAACACAAATAGCAAATGTTGGCAAAGATGTGGAGAAAAGGGAACCCACACTGTACACTGTTCATAGGAATATAAATTGGTACAGACGCTAAGACAGCCTAATAGAAGCTCCCCTCCTTGTGGTTGGGGGAAGGGTGCATTCCCTCCAGTTACCTGAGGATCTCGACCCCTCAGAAGAACAGCAGAACTCAGTCCTCTACTTTTCAACCTCCGTTCAATCCTCATCTGTGGCCTCGTGTCCATCCCCTTCTCTGGCAAAGGTCCCTGCCAACCCCACCATGACCACCACAACAAGTTCTCAAAGTCTTCTTGTAGCTGGTGTCCCTTCTGCCCTTGACATCCTCCCATGACCTCGTACTCCTGGCCCTGCTCACTCCTGGTCCTCCTCGCACTCCCTGACTGCTTCTCCTGGTCTCCTTGGCTAGTACCTCTCTCCTTCCAGCCCCTAAACACAGGCATCCCCAAGAAGCTCTTGCTCAGTCTTCCCACTCTTTCTGGGAATGCCATCCATTTCTGGGGCTCCAATCACCATCCCTGGTCAGCAGGGATGGAATGAGTCCTAGGGGCTGGGAGACAGAGATTTCAGATTATCCAAAATCACATGGAAGGAAAACCCAAGCAGCTCTCCATTATCCGCCCTACAGTGGAGTGCCATGGGTGAGGTCAGCAGAGGTCAGAGACTTGTCTGTGCCCCTGGCAGATCCCTGATAGCCCACCCCTCCTTCACCACTGCCACGCCTTCCTGACCGGTCTCCCTTCCGCCATTTTCACCCCCTTCCAAGCCATTGTCACCTTATCTTAAAAATCCTTCTTCTAACCAATAATTTGATCGTGTCATGTTCCTGCTTTAGACTTCCCAGTCACTCCCCGTGGCCCTCAGGATGGAGTTCATCCTGGCAGGAGTTCATCCTGGCAGGAGATCCCGGGTCCTTCATGACGTGGTCCCTGCTGATGCAGCCCCTCCCAGACACACACACGGTCCCTCACACTCCCCGTGCTCAGGCCATCTTCTGCTTGCAGGGCCCTTGCAATTCATCTCAACCAACCCCCATCTGTGATGTGCCCCAACAGTCCCTCCCCAACCCCAGCTATTGGTGAGGGTGTGAGCTCACACACCTGGACATGAAGTGTGGTAACCAAGGCAAACCTGGGATCACGTTTAATGGATGAAGAAAATGAGTCTCAAAGAGATTGACATACTTGGTGAGCCCCAAGCCTTGAGCCATAGGCTCCAGGATTTAGGACGGTCCAGAGAAGTCCCAGCAGGTTGGTGTTTATTTTTGCAGAAAATAGTGGATAGGCTGGTTCCAGTAATTACCATTTCTTCTGCTCTCGGAGGGGCTGCTATCTTTAGCAAAGTAATTACTAATAAGGTTTGCTCAACAGCCAGTGTAATCGCTAGAGAAAACCATCTTTAAGGACTTATTCTGCCCAATTTGAGGCTTGATGTCACAAGAGATAGTGTTCCGAGAAACTGGTTGTGGGATGTGGACGGTCAATGCAGGGCGCCTCCTGGGACGGGCAAGCCTCTCTGTACCTGGAAAGCAGCCATTCCTCCCCGGGGAGCCTGCGTGGCCAGAGAGGGGCTGGCGGGTGGGCATGAGAGTAGCCAGAGCTGCCACCATCACCTCTAACAGGGCAGCTTTCCTGCCTGTGGGGCCATTTTTGAATTTTCTTTCTCATGAACTCTTCACCTAATAGCAAGATGGCATCTTGGTTTAAATCCCAAATCTGCCACAAGGCTTAACTTCTTGATGTATAAGATGAGGACCATAACCCATGCCTTTCAGGGCGTATGAGAACAAATAATCAGTGGATGCAAAGTAGTCAGCTCCATGCCAGGCAAACAGTAGGTGCCCAATAAGTGTTTCCCCCTGTTACGGACTGAATATTTGCACCCTCCCATTCATAGGCTGAAGCCCTAACCCCAATGTGATGGTTTTTGTGTTGTTGGGAGGCAGAGGTAATTAGGTTTGTTTATTTATTTTTAATTTTTTTTAATGGAGGTACGGGGATTAAACCCAAGACCTTGTGCATGCTAAGCACGCGCTCTGCCACTGAGCTATATCCCCTCCCCCCCTTATTTTAATTTTTAATAACAAGCATATATCATGTTTGTAATAAAAGAAAAGTTTAGCAGAGTCTTTCTGACTGAGCTGACCAGAGGCCTCTCCTAGTGCCCCTGTTTCTTTGTGCCGAGGGACTTGTCACACTTCCCTGCGCTGGAGAGAGTCACCAGGGTAAGCTGGCACTCCATGCGGCAGCTCAGGAGATGGAGAAAAAAGACAATACAAGCAGATGTCCAGAAGGCGATGGTTCCCAGCTGCCTGCGGGCAACCAGCTTTTAATCATTTTTAGTAAAATCTATTCTGCTCTCCTTGGCTCATTATTGGGGTTCAGGACTGAACACGGGTGGTGCCTTCTGCATCGCTGGTCACAGGCAGTCGGTACAGCCATGGCATGCTTGTCTTGTCTACTGCTCGGAACCGAACGGAGATGACTTACTTCTTGTGACACGTTCTTATTTCCATCCCCCCAGAATCACTTCCATTGATCTGTTTCTAACAGCTGGTGCAGGTATTCTTTTTTAGTTACTAATGCAAATAATAAACATGGATTTAAAAATTTTTTTAAATACTTGGAAATATTTTTACGTCCCCAGCGGTCACCTGATGGAAGAAAGGCCAACTGTCTTCCCGTCTGGCTTTGTCTCCGGCGGGGCTCAGAGGAAGGAGCTGGGGGCGGGCCGGATTCTGGGGCCACGCGCACTCTGACCTGGGAGGGCCCCTTGCCCTCTGCACCTCAACATAACCCAGATGCAAGAAAAGCAGCCAGCGGAATCAACTCTGCCCGCCACCTGGCTGTGGAGAAGGCCGCTGGTCAGCCCTGCTTGCCAAGGACCTGGTGGGGAGCCCCTCCGTGGACGCTAACCTGGGAAGCTGGGGACATGGAGGCTCCTGTGTGGCTCCAGGGTCAGACCTGAAGGGTTTGAGAACTGCTCGCCTCCAGTAAGCTGCAGGACAAGTCTGCTCCCAGGTTCCCATCTGTAAAGCAAGGGTGGTCGAAATGATACTTCCTCGGGGACTTGTTGTCAGGACAGGAGAGGTGGGGGGGCTGCAGGGGTGAGGGGTGGGGTTGATGCATGTCTCGTACAACGCACTGCCTGGAGCTCACTGGTATTAACTGTTGGCATCCGGGCAAGGGGGCGTAACCTCTCTTCCTGTCTTGTCCTGTTCATCTTCTGTCATTCCTTCTAATGTCTTTGCGGCAGAGCCTTAAAATCCACGTCAACATTTCACCTTAACCAATGATGAAAAGACAGCACCTCTGGAGGGTGAGCTGAGAGGGAGGTGTTCTCTCTGGCTGCTTCCCCTTAGAGACACTCGGGACCTGAGTCACCTCAATCCCTGGTCCCTTCCTAGCCGGTCAGGACCAGAGCTCCCAGCGCAGGCCCCTGTGTGGTCCTGCTCTCTCCCTGCCTGCCGGGTCCCTGCTCCTCACCGCTGCGTTCTGGTCTTTGGCTCCAGGCAGACCCCTTAGCTTCCTGCCCGAGGCTGGGTGCTGGCAGGAAGCGCCGATGTCGCTGGGCTCCTCCGCTTAGAGGGGGATCCAGTTCCATCAGTCATGGGTGAGCAGAGCCCACAGACATTTCTGTTGGGCCCATAATGTAGTCCAGGAGGGGAAAGGGAAGAGAAGGGGCCAGACGACAGGAGCGAAGTGACCGTCTGTGGAGAGGTCACCTCCTCTGGCTCGGATACGAGGCCCTGTTACCCTAATTCACACCAACCTGGGAGGGGGGCGTTACTTTTCAGCTCAGGGAGATTAAGCAATCCCTCCAGTCTAGCAGAATCAGTAAGAGTGGGAGCCAAGGCCTTGCTTTGAAGGCCTTGTTCCTTCCACCAGACTGTGTTTGTCCAGTAATCCAGAGATGGCTGGTTCAAAGGACCAGATACTCAGCCCTACGCCACAGCTTTGTTTAGTAGCAGGAAGCTTTGTGGGTACACAGATCAGACAGTCAGCAATTTCTGGGAGTCTTTATTTCAAATGATCTGTCTCATTGTCCTCATAATCATCGAGGATGTCTTGGAAATCCCAGTCCTTGTGCACTTAGATGGCTCTCAGAGTCTCTCTTCTACCCATAAGTCACAGAGGTTTAGCACCAGCCCAGAGCCCCCGGCTTTGGCTTAGGGCTCTGAGCATCTTGAAAGGCAGGGATTTTTTTTTTCATTTGGGATGGAGTGCCCCCCACCCCACATGATGTTTGTCTCCTGCCTCCTCAAAGGCAGGCCTCTGGCCTCATTCATCTCAAAACCCCTAGACCAGGGCAGGGCTACCCAAGGTGTGCTAGAATCTCATGAAAGACCATTACTCGTGGGTGATCCAGCAGAGAGTGAGTGATTAAAGTTGGATGTCAAGAAATAATTCCACATGTGTGTCCAAAGGAGCTACAGAACCAAGAAATTTAACAGTCTTCCATCCCACTGGAGGAAAGAGACCTGTGTTTTCACACACCCTGAGGGGATTCTGACGCCAGCTCACTTGTGAGAACGCTGCCCTCTGGGGCTCCCTCATGCACGTGGCCAGAGCACAGCCTCCATCCCCAGCTGCTGAGTTGATGATGCCAGTCCAGGCTGGGGAGGGAGTGCCATGGAGAGTGTAAACCAGGGGGCCAGGGGCCCAGAGGAAGAGAGACTCAGGGTTTGAAGATGAGATTTGGGCTGATTCCTGAAGGATGTGAATAAGGAGCTTGTGGACGTGGGAGAGGAAACAGGATGGAGACAGGGGTCAGAGCAGGACCGGTCGGAGGGCCAAGAGAAAGGGCAGAGCTTTTCCCTGTGGGTAACGGGAGACAGGTACTTTTTGTGCTCTGACAGCGCCTTTGCATTTCAGCCGTTTCTGGGACAGGACTCCCCCAAGACCCTGCGCTGAGTCTCTGTTGTTTGCTCTGCTGGAGCCTTTGGAAGGAAGAGTTGGATGTCCAAGTGCAAAGGCACCTTACCTGTGGACTTGCCTCTGCCAGGATCTGGTTTCACAGGCTGGACGCAAATCCCCAGGCCATGGAGCTAAGAGGAGGCACACCCAGGCCAAAGGGGGTTCCGCAGTCCAGAGTCATGGAGAGGGGGTGGGGCTCCGCTGCTGTGAGAGAAGGTTGGGGGGGAGTGAGTGGTGAAAGGGGTGGAGCCTACCAGTCAAGCCCCTCCTACTCCCCTAGCACCCCTCCCCCTTGTCACACGGACCACCCCTCAGTGTCGGGGTCCCTCTTTGTGGCTTTCATTATGACGGTATCTTGGCATGCGGGACCCCACACCTGCGAAGACCCCGCCAACCCTGCAATTACAAGGTCGTCTCTCAGTTTCTGATTCCGCCCCCTCCGTAGCAGTGATCTGCGTTCCAGCCTCCAATTCGGCCTCATTCATTCCATAGCTGCTGCTGAGCGCGGATGCTGGGCCACGCCGCCCACGACATGTGATCTGAGACATGCACGCCACCCACCTCCCCGCCCCTAAAATTCCTCTCCTGACGTCCGGTCATCTATAGAAAGAATGATCAACAAAGGTCCAGACACTGGGATAAAAGAAAAACAAAAACTCGGACGATGAAAAGGTCTCCCCCAGCCCTGCCAGTCAGTGCCCATGAGGCTGGAGGGCGGAAGTGTATCCGGCATGTTGATCGTCCTTGGCCCAAACAGGTTGCCGGGGAGCGGAGGAGGCCCGGAAAGGATGGCAGCCTTGGCTGATGTGGCTATATTAAGATCAGTTACACTGTGCAACAAACATTTGAATCATTCTCAGAACCCTAACTGCTTGGATTTGAATATGCATGAGAAGCTGCCCAGAAATGACTAAAATACATACCTACATATATTTAGTCAAAAAGACAAACAGCTCTGGGGTGAAGAATAACAAAAGGCAATTTTCCACTCTGGTGAAGGGGTGTGGGAAGAGGACAGGCCTTGCAGGGAGTAATTGATGAAGACCCATTCACAGCCAGCTGCACAGATCCCGGGGCCACATGAGCCCTTTCATCCTCACCACAAGCCTGCAAGGTAAGGAGCGTTTTCCCCATTTACAGATGGAGAAGCTGAGGCTTTAGGAGTTAAGCTCATACCACTGTTCTCCAGGCAGAGTTTGAGCTGGTGTCTCTGGGCCCAAAGCCCTACCCTTTCCATGCAGACTCTGTCTCACACACTGAAAAGATCCCACTCTGACACACTGTGGTTCTTTAGTTCAGGCTCTACAAAAACAATGCTTTTTAAAATTAATTAATTCAATTTTGTAAAATGGAGGTACTGGGGATTGAACCCATGACCTCAAGTATGCTAAGTGTAGGCTCTACCACTGAGCTATGCCCCCACCCCCAGCAATGATGACCTCTGCTTCCTGAACTTCTGCACAAAAGGACAGAGTCAGATGGGGTTGTGAGCAGATATCGAAGAGGAGCAATGAGGAAAGAAAGATTTCTTGGAAATTCAGTGATAATTTCAAAAAATTCAGACAATTCGAAAAGTTCTAATTAAAATCTAATTTAAAAATTAGTGAAATGGGCGTAGCTGAAATCAATAATACAGATCATAAAGCCAAGGAAATCATCAAACATAGGGCAGGAAGGCAAGAGAAAATAAAACACATGTGCACAAAGCAAAGTTACTCTTAATACACATGTAGAATTGGCCCTCAATTTCTAAGTAAGAGTCCTCGGAGGGAAAAAAACCAGAGGTGCAGAAGAGAAAATAAAGCGGTAAGAGAGGCAAATTTTTCTGGGCTAAAGAAAAGACGTGAGCATGACTGAAACATCATGCTGCCCACCAGAAGTTGACACAACACTGTAAACTGACTATTCTTCAATTAAAAAAAAACTGAAAAAATTTTTGAAAAATAAAATTAAAAAAAAAGAAAAAAACTTGAGTCTCAAAGTGAAAAGTCACGGCCAAGTGTTGAATGAGAAAAGCTTAAAAAGAGGCACGTTTTCTAGGAGAAATTTCATGTCTTCAAAGATGTAGAGAAATCCTAAAAGGCTCCTAAAAGAGTGAAAAAAATCAAATGACCCATAAAGGAAACTAATTTCAGGCAAATTGTCCAGTCCAACTCCCAGTCCCCGGCAAGGGCAAAATAAGGACATGCTCAACCACACACAGGCTTAGAAAGTTTATCATCCGTAGACCTATCCTGAAAGACACACCCAAGGACATACCTCCAGCAAAACAAAAACAGAATCCAAGAAAGAGGATGACATAGTAGCCAAGAAACTAAAAAACTGTACACCAAATCCAGGAATGTAATATAAAAAAGGTCACAAGATGACAACTGTGACATGGACCTCAAGGGCAAATGAAGCAAATTCAATCAGAAAATTTGAAGACTCTGAAAAGAATGTCTCCAAGAGGAAAAACACATTCATCTTTATCAACTACTTGTAGGGAAAAAGTGGATAATCCTAGTGACAATGAGGAGGCAAACCGAAACATGAAATATTAAAAAATTATGCACTGCCCCTTCACCTAGTGGCCTCAGATTCATCTCCTTCCCCGCATCTGTGATGAAAAGTGGTTACATAATCATAATATTAAAAATACTGGTTATTGGTTTAAATTTGTTTAGAATCAGCTGACTGTCAAAACACAGAAGTAATTATAGTCACAGAACAGGGTGTATGTGTTTTCACGGCAAGGCAGAAATCAGAGGCCTGGGGGCCAGAGAGAGGGCAGTAAAGGGGGGAGGGAAGGCAGAGGGAACCACTTTCTAGAGGTCCTAATCTCACCTTTGTGTGGTCAGCAAGAGATGCTGACCAGAGCCGATGTGTGAGAAAGAGAGGTTTATGTAGATTATAGAAAGCAATCAGGGTAAGTGCAGTGCTCGCTTTGGCAGCACATGTAGTAAAAATCAGAACGGTACACAGTCGATCAGCATGGCCCGCGTGCAAGGATGGCACACAAATTCATGAAGCTCTGTATTTTGTGCCCCTCCCCAGCATCCGCACACCCTTTGCTGGTTGACCCCCAAACCACCCCCCGCCAAAAAAGAGTAACTATAGAAGAAATATTTTAAACGTGCCTGGCAGAGATTGGGGTTACTGGGAAATGTTATTGATATAAGTAAGTAAAACGTCTGTTTCCTAAGGAGGGACAGATTCTTTCATGCAGTCCTATGAGGCTGATGTAACCCTGATACCCACATCCGGAAAGAATGGCAAAAAACAAGAAAACTGTAGGCCAATCTCACTTATGATGTGGAGGCAACAGTCGAATAAAACAGCAAGTGGAATCTGGCCCTGAATTTAGAGAAAAATGCCTTATGAATACATAGGTTTTAGTCCAAGAATGCAAAAGCATGTTAACATTAGGAAATCATTTAATCTTTACATCCCCACCCTGATACATTAAAGAAATATAAAATGTCTGAAAGTCTATCATTTCTGTGGATGCTGAAGAGGCATTTAATAAAATGTAAATGTTCGCTCCTGATTTTTAAACATCTTTTTGAAAGCTAGGAATAGAATGAAATTTTCTTAACTTGATAAAGAACGTCACCCAGAAGCAGACAGCAAACAGACCCGGGAAAAGATGCCTCAATCCACCTGCGCCAGGGAGCCCAGGCCGCACAGTAAAACAGGACCAAGCCGGGCTTGATGAAAGGCGTGACGGAACAGAACTGTCCTTTGCAGCTAATATGATTTTTTAAAATTTATAAATCAATGGGGAACAACTGAAAAATCATTAGAACTAATGAGAGAGTTCAGCCAGGCAGTGGTCCTCCAAGCGTGGGCCCTCCAGCTTCCTGGGCTGTCGGTCGGCCAGGCCTCCGGGGTTCCGTCTTCCCTGGGGGGAGCGGCCTTGTGTCAGTGCAGGGCCCCGGGATTCCCCTTGAAATGCAGGTGCTGCCTCAGGACATCCCGAGGGAAGACTATGGATTCACACCCAGAAATGCAGTTCAAGACCCGCCATAAGCGGAGAGGGGACAAGGGGCTGGGAGAAGGGGCCGCAGATGTTAAATACAATGAAACAGTGCCCTGCCTGTCTCCCAAGTAAGATGCCACATCCTGTGTGCTCCCCAAACTTGAGTTCCCCCACTTTGAAGTGAGGCTCTTCCCAGGAGCAGCAGGAACAACGAGGCCTGCGGGTCGGGCTGTGGAATCCACCTCCCCTGCCAGGCCCTTTCAGGCTGTGCTCGGGGGAAGGCTGCTGTAAATCTCCCCTTGTTTACACCGCACTGGGCAGGTGCTGGCTGGGCTCTCAGAAAACCCGCAAGCATTAGAGCGCGCAAGGCCTCTGCGGGCACTCAGTTCACCCACGGGCACGGCCTCGTGGCTGCAGGGACTGGGCCCGGCAGTGGGCCAGGAACTTGGTGGGACTCGGTGGAGGTTGGTCCCAGCTGGCAGAAGCTCACTTTAATGCCTTCTGACCACGAAGCCTTCCAGCCTCCTGTCGAGGATTGGATCAGGTGCTCGCTTGGTCACTGTAAACATTTACAGAGAGCTTCTCCGTGCCGCTGATCCGATGCGAGGCATAGCTACAGAGCCAGGACGTGGTCCCCACTGCCAAGACCAGACAGCCCTGCACAAAATGTAAAGAAGAGAAACTCCAGGTCTGGCCTGGAGCCAGGTCACCCATGGCATAGCGACATGCACAAGGTGGGTGACAATAAGTTCATCCCACAATAGTTGTTGTGAAACCACTGTGTGCCAGGCACTGCTCTAGGCCCTGAGAGACACACCTGGGACCCAGATACAAACCTGCCCTTGAAGGGCTCACAGCCCAGGTCGCTGTCCCTCAACAAGCAGCAGAGAGGAGAGGCTTGGACAGCAAGGATGTCCATCCCCAGGGAGGGACTGACCCCTTTTGGTGGGAAATCCTGGACAAGTTGATTAAGCTCTCTGACCTTCAGTTTCCTAGAAAATGTACTAAAAGGTCAATTATCAGGAGAGACTGGTCTCTGGCTGTACCCCGGGCAGCCAGTTGAGAAGGATGTTCGGAGTTCGCGCCTCCCACTTTCCATGCCGGTCTGGTCCAGGAGCAGAGTGTGGCTGGTGCTCCTGGGGATGGGAAGTAGAGCTGTCTGCAGTCCCTGCCTTTGCTGGCTGTGAACCAGGCTCATGGGAAAGGCAGGAAACTAGAGAGGGAAAGAGTGGCTTCAGGGTGCTCCAGCGTCTCCCTCCTTTCAGTTAGAAGGCAGGCTTTGGTTTGCTTTGGCTCGCCTGCACACACTCACACCCTGCACTTGCACTGTGCGCTTTGTGGGAGCAGAATGAAGTGTGCCCCTCACTCTGACTGTGAACTTCAAGGCTTTAAAAGGCCAGGAGGTTTCAACGAAGGTTTGAAATGAAGTCTGCAAAGTGCTTTCAGGCAGCCAGCCCTGGGCTTTGCCCCAATGCCCTGGCTCACTACAGGTGCGAATAATGGGGGAGCTGTACTTGGGGCCACCTTTCAGTCTAATTTCTAAAACCTCAGCTCCGACTCTTGGCTCAAACCTGTAGCCAGGAGTGGGTGGGCGTGAGTGGGTGGGCAGTGGACAGAGAGGGCAGGCAGGTGAGCACCGAGACAGGATCTGGGCTCTGGTTCCGACTGCTGCCAACCCAGGGTGACTTCCAGCCATCCTGTGACCTCCCCAGGGTCCATTCTCCTGAGTGAAGTGAAGTGAGTGACTCCAAGATCTCTCCAGCATGGTTTATGCCCCCGCAGAGCCAAGATGCCATGCAGGGGCTAGCCTCAACTCTGAGTGGGAAGGACAGCATTGCAGCTGGGTCTGGACCCAGGGGTAGAAGCTGCCAGTGGAAAAGTGGGAGTCCCCTGTGCACAGGCAGGGAGCCCCAGCTCTCCAGTGTGTGGAGTGGAAAGAGCCGCCTGGTCTGGTGTGATGGAGGGGTGAGGGATTGGGGGCACTGAGAGATGAAGCCAAAGGGGTATCTGGAGCCGTGTGGTGGCAGCCTTGAGGGCCAAGCCTAGCAGTTTAGACTTCGCCTCTGGTTGGGGAGACAAAAACAGGGAGGGAGAGACGGGCTCTGGCTCATACCTCCCACTCCTACTCAGGTGCAAGGCGCAGACAGCAGCTTAGGGGCTCCAGCTGACCTGCAATCTGGCTGGGCCACCTGGGGCTTGCGGTCTAAGGCCAGGTCAGAGCTGCCCCACCAAGTCTAGCAGGGAGCCAGGTAAGTTGAATACAGCAGAAACAAGGACCCCTGGCTTCGGGCAATGGCTCCCAATGGCTTAGCCTACACGTGCACCAGCAGAAACCAGCCTGTGTGTTAATATTTCCACCTTCTTCTCGATCTGGCTGCCACCACAGCAGGACAGGTTCCCTTTCCCCAGCCAAGCCCCTGTTAACAGCATCACAGTTTTGCATCCGGAGACAAGATGTGGCTGCTGGCAGCTCCCGTTCAGGGTGGGTTTCTCCTTCCCAACCTCTCCCTGGGAAGGGACCCAGAGGCTAAGCTTGTTCCTCAGAATGTGATGCTGCCCTGCCAGGCTGCGGGCACCAGGTCCAAGCTGGAGTCGCATACTGACTTCTCTTTAGCTGTGTGACCACAGGCACACAGACGTGACACACAGGTCTCGCCTGAAGCCAGACCAGCCATTCCCTTCAGGCCCATTGTTGACAAAGGGAAATAAAGCTATGGCTATGGCAGCCAGGCTCCAAGTCTGGCTGGCTGATGGCAAAGGAATATATGTATGTGTATAACTGAATCACTGTGCTGAACATTAGAAATGAACACAACATTGTAAATCAACTATACTTCGATTAAAAGAAAGAATCATAAAAAAACCCCACAACGAAATATCAGAGTATAAAGTCTCCTAATTCTTATTTTTGTTTTTTTTTTTTTCCTCCTTTTGGAAACCCACAGCATCCCTGTGACTCCTTCTTAGGCTGCTGCAATCAGAGGAAAGCATTTAGGGGAGCTTCTGTCTCAGATTATGTATATGGCCGACATCCCCTTTTAAATCTGCTGCCAGACACATTCCCACCAGCACAGAGTGTGGTGCACAGAGCTGTCTTCTCACAGGCAGAAAGGTGGGAAGCTGTTCTGGGCACACCTGTCCCTCGTCTCCCTGGGAGATGGCAGGAGACTGGGGAGACATTGAATTATCCTCTTGGGAGGGAGGAGGACCGGGCAGCCCCTTCCCAGCCAGAGGGAGGGGGAAGCAGGGGCTCCCGCCTCAAAACCATGCCCCATGCTGTCCTGCCATCAGCTGAAATTGCCTCATTAGCAGGAACACTTTAAATCAGCCCATCCCCATAACCCCGGGCACTTGCTAGGGTCTTACCTGCCTCTGTCAGATTTCCTCAGGGAGCGTGGGTGAAATAATTCCAGGTCTTGCCATTTTCATGGATTTTTTCCCCCATTTTCTGGGCATTTCATTTCTAGGTTGTGTGTGGTACCGCCAAACCCCAGATGGTAAGTCTTAAGCTCCAGACACCTCTTACAATTGCCAAAATGGATCCTGAACTCAGCGTGGCCTGAGCATCTGGTCCAAAGCTGCTTGCCCCCAAAAATGTTTTCCTTTTCCTTCTCTTTCGTTCCTTAAAAACACCACCACCAGAACCAGTCCATCTGCAGTGAGGCCTTCCTGGGAGATCAGATGATGACATCCTGCACCTTATTAGGAAGCTCGCTGAGTTGTGATGGAGGCCAGGAGAGCATCACCGTCTGGCTCTGGATGAGCGTGGGCTGTGGGCTGTGGGCACCGCTCCTACCTCTGCCACCAGGGAGCAGGACAGCCACCAGCCTGTTGCTTCTGCTCTCTGGGCCTTGGTTTCCCCATCTGTGAAACTGAGGATGACTAGCTCACCGCATTATTTGTTTTTACACACACACACACGCACACACACACACACACGGTCCTGCATTCACAATTCTCTATTTTGGAGATGAGTTTATTTAGGAGACTTAGAATGAGCTTGACCCCTCCATCTGGCTGTGACCTTCAGACCTTCAATTAAGCCCTCTTTACTCAACTCTACAAGATTTGGAGACACAATTTTCCTGTCAGTTATGATGCAGGAGCCCAGGGAGGGGGTAGACGAGATGATGCCTATTTTCCTTTTAACCTGGATAGTCTGTGATTCCAAGAAACATACCTTCTTCTCTCTCCCTCTTTCAATAGAAATGAACAGGTCATTGGAGGTCTGTCAGATTCTCCTGAGTCAAAGAGGCTGTTAGGCGATGGTCCCAGGATGGAGTTGGGGGAGGGGTGGGATTTGATAAGAGGAAAGAAGGGAAAGGAGAGAAAGGAGCAGGAGCAGGAGCAGGAGCATCTCTCAGAGTGGGAGCCAGGAGCACGGACCTCAAGCGGGAAACCAGGAGTTGGGGGTTCTTGGGGGAAAGAAGTTGGAAGGCTGTGACCCCAAGGCCTTGGGAGACGGACACGGTCTCGCCTTCTCTGGGGTGGACCCCATGCTGTGTGTCTTTGCTCACGTAGATCCCCTGCTTTTGCTTCTGGGGGAGTGGGTCCCACTCATCCTTCAAGGCCTGACTTAGGGATCATTTCCTGTAACCCACAAGGTTGGCCATTCTTAACGCATGAACTGGACAAACACGGTAAGGGGGATAGTTGGCAAGCTCCTCCTCCAGCCTCTTGCTACTCAAAGAGCAGTCAGTGGGCCGGCAGAATCAGCCTCTTCTGGGAGCTTGTTGGAAACACAGAATTACAGGGATTTACCCAGAATTACAGGAAATTACTCAGAGCGACTGATTCAAAGTCTGCATTTTAGTAAGATCTCTGGATGACTCGTGTGCGCTTTAAAGTTTAAACAAATACTGATGCTTGGGGGGTTCACCTCGGCATTCTAATGTCATAGGTGTGGATGCAGCCTGGACACTGGGATTTTTGTAAAGCTCCCCAGCAGTTTCTGAGGTGCCACAGATAGATTCCCCAGGGAGAGAGGGATGCCCTTCCAACCTGGTTCCCAAAGCCCTCTGGTCACTCACCCACAATCAGGCATGCCACTACATAAGCATGTCACGCTCTAAGTCCCTCTGGGTCCAGGACCCTGCCTGATCCCGATTCACTAGGGAGACCAGTCGAACTGCTCACCGTCTTAGGAGTCAGTCTCCTCCTTAGAGTGGATGAGATGGGCTTAGAGTGCTTTTGTAGCTGTCAAGACACTCTCTCCTGACTCCAGGAGAGCAGAAGACAAGGTGCCTTCTGGCCTCTCTCCAACCCCTGAGCCTCTTCCCTGTTCTGGGCTCAGAGCCCTCCTGCCAGCACCGGTTTGGGGTTTCCCAAGGACTCTGGGGGCAGGAGGACGAAGAGAGGTGACCTCACCCCATTCAGTCACATTCAGCAGGCCCCACTGAGCCCCAGGGTTGCCCACCAATCCCTCTTCCCGACACCTCTCCTCCTTCCCACTGGGTCCCACAGCCCCGGCTCCCCTCTGCCTTCCATGGTCACCTGGCCTATCACTTGCCTGGAGAAACGAGTGAGGGAGGAGGCCGAACAGTGGCTCAGGGCCCCGCACCCCACATGGATGGCTCTGATTCTCTCCCAAGTCCTCCCTCCAAGGTCCCCTACAACACCAAATCCTGGAAGGGGCCCCGAGAAGCCATCCTTCTTCATTCATAAGGGAAAACCAGGGACCAGGGAAGGAAAGGCCTGCCTAAGGTGGTGCAGACCAGAGACTATGCCCTCTCTTCCCCCTCCTAGTCCTCCGCTTCCCCCCAAGAGGGCAACTCCCTCTGCACCAGCTGGCTCCGGAGGGGAAGGAAGAGCAGAATTCTGGGGTGAGTGGAAGGTAAAAAGTCAGAGAGAGGGGACTGCTGGGTCCAGCTCTGTGCCAAGAGGACTGCCTTTGACTAAGAACAGGGTGACAGTGCCCACCCCACCCCTCCCCCATCTGCACACCAGCCCAGCCTGGTGGAGGGCAGAGTGGGCAGCTGGTCACCCGATCCCAGCACACAGTAATGGAAACGCCTGCCGTTTACTGGGCAGTCACGGTGTGCCAGGCACTGTGTTAAGCACTGTGATTCCCTGAGGTAATTCTTCCACTTAATAAATGATCAAAATAAGGATCAAAGAAGTTAATCAGCAGGCCTAAGTTCACACAGCAGGTGAGGGAGTGGTGGGGGAGGAACAGTAGAGAAAAGTGTCTAAGCTAGAAGGCACCTCAGAGATTGCCTCCTCCTTCCCTGGAATTCAAACCCAGGTCTGTCTGACTCTGTTCCTGGGGATCTTGGACCAGGCTGGCAGTGTGTCACTGGGGGCGTGCTCAGGTTTGTCCGTGCAGCTGAGACCTCAGAGGTAGTGGTTCTAAGAGAAAGGATGAGCTGGAAGACAGTCATGTCTACCCCAAGGAGGCTCACCGCCTCTCCTGGTCTGTAGAACCTCCCCTTTGTGGGCCCAAGCACATGCCTCTGTCCCAAGACCTCCTCACAGAGAAAAGAGAGCAGGATCATCGGATGGGGGACTGAATCCCTGCCCTGTGTGACCTTGGGCCTCAGTTTCTTCTTCTGTAAAATGGGGATACCTATCTAGCAGGGTTGCTGGAAGGAATGGAAAGAAGTTTTGAAAGGGGCCTTGCACAGGTGATAAAGAAATGGTAATTACGCGGCTGCATGGTGTTCCCTGTTCCGTGAACTCTTCCCCTCCTGGGAGAAAGCTTTCCCTCAGAAGGAAACAGAAGGCACAGAGCCTCCTGGAATGTGGCAAGGCTCCTTGTGCTGAACCCTGTGTACAAGCCCTTCTTTAATTAGCTCTCAACTAAAAATAACCCCCTGGGCTGGCTGCACACCTACCTCCCAGGCGGGCCTGAGCAACATCTGGGATTTGAGGGTGGGGTGGGGTGGGGTGGGGTGGGCAGCCAGCCTGTGACAGAACCTACGACACGGGCAGGTGCAGAGGGCAGGAGGCTTTATTGAAGGAGATACAGAACCAGGTGAGAACTGCCATCAGCCAGACCATGGTCTCCATCACCCCACGCTGCCCATGACTTGTGGGCACCCCACCCTCCCCCTGGGCCCCTGGACAGCTGGCAACACAAAGGGATCTTACCCAGCCTCATCAGAGGTGCCCAAGAGGGCCTTCAGAGTTCTGTTCAGGAGAGGGTTGGGGGACAAAGGACAGCCCCTCCCTGGCAGTCACTGGCAGGCCTGTGGCACCCTTCCGTCCATCCATCCACTGGCCCAGTCCGTCTGTGTCTGGGACGGCCCTCATCATTTGCAGCTCTGGAGCCGGGTCCTATGGTGCTTCTCTTCGGTCAGCAGGGGGATGAAGGTGTCACTGTGGGAGATCTTCAGCCGGCTGCTCCAGCTTGGCGCTTCCTTCCCCGGGGGCTCTGGCGAGAGGTTGTCCAAGTCACCGCGGGAGCCCCCTGCCTTGCCCTCGCCCACACTGCTGGAGGTAAGCTCCATCAGCTCCAGCTCATGCTTGGCGGCCGTTTCCAGGACTCGCTGCTTGTTGTAGTACCTGACAAAGTTGTTGATAATGGGGTGGATGGGCAGAGCAATCGCGATGACCCCACATAAGAAGCTGATGGCCGCGTTGAGCTTGCCCAGCGTGGTCTTGGGGTAGATGTCACCATAGCCGACAGTGGTCATAGTGATGATGGCCCACCAGAAGGACTGGGGGATGCTCTTAAACAGGGTCTCAGGGTGACTCTGCTCCATGGTGTAGCCCAGGGCGGAGAAGACAAAGATGCCCACCGCCAGGTACATGAGCAGCAGCCCCAGTTCCTTGAAGCTGCGCTTGAGGGCGTATGTGAGAGTCTGCAGGCCAGAAGAGTGGCGGGCCAGCTTGAAGATGCGGGCGATGCGCATGATCCGCAGGGCCTGCACTGCCTGCTGCACGTTGGTCAGCTCCATCATGCGGGCGCCCAGGTGTGTGAGCGTGAGGCTCACGTAGAAGGGGAGGATGGCCAGCACGTCCACGATGTTCATGAAGGACAGGGCGAAGTGCAGCTTGTTGGGCGAGGAGAAGAGGCGCAGCAGGTACTCCAGCGTGAACCAGCCGATGCACGCCGTCTCCACGTTCTCCAGCGTCGGGTGCTCCACGCGGTTGCCTTCGGCGTCCAGCACCTGCAGCTCGGGGATGGTGCCCATGCACATGACCACTGACGAGATGAGAATGAGCAGGAAGGACAGCACGGCCACCACCCGCGCGGGACACGAAGACTCGGGCTTCTCCAGGAACTTCCAGACGCACTTCTGGCAGCGCCGCCAGCGGCCTTCGGCCGTGTCCACGCCCAGGTCGTCCAGGATGAGCTGCACGCGGCGCGCGATCTCCTCCAGCTCCTCGCGCTTCTCGCTCAGGTGGCTCTTGCAGCAGTCGTCCAGGAATTTGAGGTCCACCTTCCAGAAGTCCATCTCGTTCTTGAAGCAGATGGGGCAGATGCCCTTCTTCATGTGAACCTCCCCAAAATAGTACACCTCAATGACACACTTGAACGCATCTGGGTCCCTGTCGAAGTAGAACTCGCGCTTTCCGGGGTCGTAGTCGTCGCACAGGGAGAAGATGGTGTCGTAGCCCCCAGCCAAGCAGTTGATGAGCTCCGCCAGCCGGGTCTCAGGGTACTGGCTGAGGAGATCTCCGTACAGCACCTGCCGCACGCCCCCCACGTTGACGACGATCTCGATGTCGTCGTTCGCCCGGGAATCCTGGCTGCCCGGCTCCGGGAGGCTGCGATCCCCGGCCCCGTCCATTCTCCCGGCGTGTGCCCGCGCGGCCTCGGCTCTGCGCCCTGCCGCCGCCACCGCCGGGGGATCCCACCGGTGCGCGGCTCTCGGGGAAGCCCGGCCGGCGCCCGCCTGCCTGGAAGGGCGATCACAGCGGGCAGCAGCGGGCTGGGGCGCGCCGCGGGTGAGGCATGCACCCGGCGGCGGGGCTCCGGACGGGCATCCGGGCGCCGGGACGCACCGGCGCGGGGCTTTCGCGGCCGCCGGCCTCGCCCCGAATACTCACCCCGGCTCCCGGGCGGCGCGACCGGCCGCTCCGGCTCGGCCTCTTGCAGGAATGGGGTCCCCTCGTGGGCGAAGGGCACAGTCCTCCACCCTGGAGCTCGCAGGCAGCGGCGGGCTGGTCCCGGAGCCGAGCGGGTCCCCGCGTGCGCCCGCCGCGCGAGACGCGTCCCGCGGCTGCCGGAACCACGCAGTTCGCCGAGGTGTGCGGAGAGCGAACTTGGGCTTGCTTTGCCCGAGCCGTTTCTAAACACAATAGGAATTCCAGCCTGACGTCAAGAGCTTTTCAAACTGTACCCTCTTCTGGTGAAATTCTGCAAGGCACGCGCGGCAGCTGCAGGGGAACCGGTTAACCCTTGGGCAGACGGGCACAGCTGCGTGCAAGCCGCCGCGGCCGCCGCCGCCGCGCGACCGTCCGGCCCCGCCGGCGCGGCGGGTCACCCGGGGGCCGGGACCCCGGGCTTTAAAGCGGCAGGCCGGCTCTGGCTGCAAAGTTTCTCTCTCCCTGCTGTATCGAGAAGATCGATGGTGAAAGAACACGGCCGCCTGTTGCTCCGCCGCCGGAAAACGTGCCCAAGAAAGCCCTTCAGACGCTGGTCTGCGTCCTGGGCCCCGCCGATCCCGCCTGGTCCTTGAAGGTTTCCTACTCGCCCTAATGCCGCTCTGCTGTAGGTGGCACTTTTCGCCTTCTCCTGAGCACTGTCCAATGAGGACAGCCAGTCCAGCCTCCTGTAGGAGAGACGGGACCTGCCCAAGGTCACAGTGAAATGGGGGTAGAACCCAGCTTGGCCGCCTCTTAATCCAGGGCTTCCCACTGTCCCGGCTGATTGACCACGCCAGTTATCAGGCTGAGATTCTGCCTTGAAGTCCTCGCTGTCCACCGCTTCCCATTTCTTTGCAGCCCACCACCACCACAGCATCCAGAGCCTTGAGCCCCCGCGGCTTCTGCCTCCCCACCCCCCACTCTGTCACTGAGGCCTGCCTGTCATTCCCACACAACATCCCACACCCTCCAGTCTCTTCCAGACTTTCAGTCACAGCTTTCAGGCACTCACATGCCGGAACCATTGCAACAGCTTCCATTAGCAGCAGCACCATCCTGCACACTGCCAGTTATTGAGCACCATCTCTGACCTGGGGACTGGATTTAAAAAGTATTCTAGAGAGAGGGTTGACTAGGCCGAGCACAGAGGATTTTTAGGGCAGTGAAACTACAATACTCTAGCAATAGATAGATACGTGGCATTATACATTCATCCAAACCCATGGAATGTACACCACTACTATAAACTTCGGCGGACATCCGAAATGGACTTCGGATGATGATGATGTGTCGGTGTAGTTCATCAGTTGTACCAAATGTACCCTCTGGTGAGGGATGTTGATTGTGGGTGAGGCTGAAGGAATGGGGGAAAGGGGCTATGTGGGAACTCTCTGTACTTACTGATCACTTTTGCTCTGAACCTTAAACTGCTCTAAAAAACAAAGTCTGTTAAAAATAAACTCTGCTGTCTGTGTCACCGACAGTACTCTTTTTTTTTTCTTTAATGAGTTGGTATAAAACTGAATATGTTAGAATAGATCACACAAAGATAAATACAGTTTGGTGAAACTTCTTTTTACAAATTTTATTTTGTTTCCATTAAAAATCAGCCTAAGAAATTGACTCAGAAAGGTTGAGTGAAAAGAACACTTATTATAGGCACACCATGAGCTAAGCGCTTTCTGAATGCTTTGCACTTGTCTCATTGACTCCCCACAGCACCTCTCAGAGGAAACAAGGTATCAGGTAACTGCCAAGATCACTCAGCCAGCAGATGGCACAGTTGGGGTCGGAACCCTGATAGTCTGCTGTCACAGCCCACGGGCTTCGCCTCCCATGTCCTGGTCACACAACTGGAGTGGTGGAGCTGGGATTTGACCCCAGGCAGATTTTCTGTCCAGTATAGTGCAGCACACCACAGACACACACCCCATATTCATCTTCCAGTCCTCACTCATGTTACTTCCCTTCTCAGTTGTCTTCAGTACAACTAGGGTCAAATTCAAATTGCATCTTACTCTAAGCATAATGGGTTTAAAAATGCCCATTTATTCAATATTTATTGAGTTCTAATGGCAAGTGCGTGTGTACACACACATACCCTACTCTGCTTAGGGGCAGGGTTCATACTCTCGTGGACAATATATTATGTATAGCTAATAATTAGTTTGCAGTCATCACTGTACCAGAGGGGTACAGGGAAGGAGCGGTGGTTCCTGAATTTCCCTACAGAGGGCGCCAAGGAGTATCCTCAGGTTTAGAAGCTTGAGAAGAGGTTGGAAGAGGGAGAAGTTGCCTTTGCTTAGAAGCACAGTGTTTTTTGGCTTAGGTGTATATTTGGGTGATGGCAATCCCTCAGGCAGGTAGAGCTCCCTCCCCCTCCCAACCAGCCATCCCCGATATGGTCAGTAGGTCCAAGGTGCTGCAGGAGCCCAGGAGTTCACAGGCATATCTCCGGCTCGCCAGCACTTGGAGACCTTGCCTGGTTTGCCTGCCTCACCTGGGGGAGAGCAGCCTGCTCAGAGGAAGGCACGTGGTTGGTAGCCCCAAACATGCTGGGTGAAGCTGGAAACAGACCACTCAGAGCCTAGAGGGACCTGTGCAGAGTATGGACTCTAAGTCAGTTGTTCAGACCTCAGGTGACCACTCAATAGTTGGCCGGTTGTGCAATCCATGTATTGAGTATGGAGCAGCATTTTTATTGAGATAGTATAGAATGTAAGACATCAGAATACATCAGACATGGTAAAAATAAGTATGGCTTTAATCTCTTCACAGTAACCAGAGGTTGACTCCAGCTCCAGCATGTCCATTTGGCAAATCCCAGACCCTTACAAGGAAGAAGACTGGTCCTGATCAAAGTGGGAAAGGAGAGGAGGCAGATGCAAAATACAGCAGAGAAATTGTCCTCAAACAGCCCAGAGCAGAGCAGGAGACTGCTGACAACAGCAACGTGAGAGAGAGATAGTTGTGTGTCACAGGTCCAGGCTAGAGAGGCATTTGAACTTGGAGGGCTGGTAACCAAAAAAAAAAAAAAAAAAAAAAGGCAAAAGGCAGGCAGGAAGACTCCTGCTGGAGGCCTGAGACCAGTCTGAAGCCAGAAGGCAGAGGAGGAAAGGTGAGAGACAGGCAACACAAAATCCCTCTCTGGGAGGAACAGCCCAGCATCACCGAGAGAGGGGAGCTGGCTGGCAGTCACTTGCCCCTCCAAACCTGCATGCCCCATGCCTGAGACTCCTACACTCCTTCTCAAACCCTCAAAAGCCTCAGAGCCTTGGCTACTGACACGCCTGAGCCCCAGGCGCCCTCCCTCTCTTATTCCTCCAAACCTCACTCATCCTCCCCAGCCGCCTCCACTCACCTGGCCAGAGCAGCACTTAGAGTTCGGGTCTGTGGATTCCTCTTGATCCAGTGCTCTCCCCAGGCCCATATCATCTCCTCTGCTATGGACTGAACTGTGTCCCCCCAAAAGTCATGTGTTGAAGTCATAACCCTCAATGTATTTGCAGATAGGGATTTTAAGGAGATAACTGAGGTTAAATGAATTGAGGCGCTAATCTAATAAAATTAGCGTCCTTCTAAGAAGAGACACTAGAGATCTTTGCCTCGCTCTGCACATACTCACCGAGGAAAGGCCCTCTGAAGACACAGCAAGAAGGGAGCCTTCTACAAGCCGGGAAGAGAGGAGTCACCAGAAACCCTAACAGGACTTGGATTTTGGACTTCCAGCTGCCAGGATTATTTCCTTACGGCAGCCTGAGCAGACTAAGACATCTTCCTTCCTCCCTCACACCTGCCAAGTCTTCCCTAGACCTCCCCCTCCTCCAAGGCTCTGGACACAGCCTTTCATCATCCGACCCCTAGACCCTGTCTGAATTTTGTGAAGGCTTAGACTGGGATACCATACGTTAAAAAAAAATCTATTTGCGCCTTCTCACTGAAGGTCATTGATGCATAGAAATTTGAGACAGGAGCTTAGATCCATTGAGAATTTCCTGAAGGATTAAACCAGGGGGGAAAACTCTGGACTTTTGGCTAAATGTGGAAAGTTTCTTGCTGTGCTGTAGTCTGTCCTGCATAGGATTTTTATTAGAATTACACATTTTGTTATGTCATAGGGGGATGGGGGAACCTCAAACCTATTAGATACCAGAAGCAGCAATTTGACTCATGTGAGTTTTTCATTTAAATAAGGAAAGAAGAAAAAAACAGTCTATTTAGGCATTGTAAGAAGTGATTGAGCTGTATTTTTCTTTATTAAATTATGTATTTTTATTTGCTGAACAATAACATTTGGGGCTACAAGAATGTTTAAATTCCATGGCGCTAATTAAAACTAGCACATGTGTATCTAAGCGATTTGTCTAGACAACAAAAAAGGCAAGCTGCAATCTATTCCCTTTTTATGGAATAATCAGGTCTGGGCAGTTAAAATTTCTTTGTGTATAATAATTCCTTTCATCAAGATTCAGTTCCATACTTCACTGGAAATTCACATTTCATTATTGCTGTGCCCCATCAGACAACGAGCTGCCCTCAGGGCCCCGAAGAGTTGATTGACCAGAAGCCTCAGCTCACCTCCTCCTGTCTCAATAAACTGTGCCTGGAGGTCAAGTGCAGGAGGCTGTGTTGGATGGAGAATGGGGCAGAGAAGAGAATGATTTAAAATAGATTCATCAGGAAACTTTTTTTTTTTTGCTGCAGCAACAGAGTTTCTTTTTTCTTTTCTATGCCTCAGTTTTTCTATCTGCAGAAAGGACATAGTGACCTTTCCTTCCTGAGTACAAGATCTCATAAGGGACAAATAAAACAGGGGGTGTGAATAGACTTCACAAACTATAAGATGCTGAAAATGTGAAGGCAAAGGGAGGAAGGAGGAGGGAAGGAAAGAGAGAAAAAAGGAGGAGAAACGGGAGGAGGAGGGAACAGGAGTTTGACTTCCTGGGTCCGGTCCCGCTGTGGGCTCGTCCCTTTATGTCCACACACCTCCACCCCCTGCTCTGTTCAGCTGATTTATCCAGCTCGGGTCATGGGTGGGAAGCTGTGTATGTGACAGAGCCACCTCACATCCCAGATGTGTAGAAAGAAGTCAGAGACTTTGGATGCACTCATCTGCCCTGGAGGCTGGGGCTAGGACCCCACTCTGGGCCTGAGATGAAGTTGCTTTGATTTTTCTTAGAAAAGGAAAATGCAGTTAGAACGCAAAGGGGGCCTCTCATGCTTCAGGCCCTGCTGTGAGGAGTGGAACAGTCACTAGGGGAGGGGTGGGATGCTGTTTGCTTTTGTGACTGCTTTTAAAAAGAGCATAAAAAGAGAAGAACACTTTGAAAAACCAGTCCTTTAGCATCTTTCTTTTCTTTAATTGCAAAATTAATATATATTTGTAGTAAAAATTCAAAATATGTGAAAGCCCCATATTTGCACACCCAATAGCCCTATTCCCCCAAAGTCAGTGCTGTCCATAGTGTATTTGTTCTGCTACTGTGTAACGAACTACCACAAATTCAGCAGCTTGAAACAGCAAACATTTGTTATCTTGCGGTTTCTGTGAGTCAGGAGTCTGGCCAAGGCTTAGCTGGGTCCTCTGCTCAAGATCTCACAAGGCTTTGCAGTAAAATATGTTGGCTAGGGCTAGGATCTCATCTGAGGCCCAGGACCCTCTTCCCTGCTTCTGTGGCAGAATTTATTTCCTTGCAACTAAAGAACTTTTGAAGGCTCCCCAAAATGAAATACTTAGGTATTAAATCTGCAAAAAAAAATTTGTACAAGCTCTGTATGAGGACAACTACAAATCTCTGATGAAAAAAAATCAAAGAACTAAATAATTGGAAAGGTAGTCCATGTTCATGGACAAGAAGACCCATTTTGTCAAGATGTCAATTCTTCCTAACTTGATCTGTAAACTCAATGCAATCCCAATCAAAATCCCAGCAAGTGGCATGAATAGACACCTCACTAAAGAAGAAATGCAAATGGCAAGTAAACATATGAAAAGATATTCCACATCCTAGGTCATGAGAGACTTGTGAATTAAAACCCCAGTGAAATACCACTACATACCTATAAAAATGACCAAGATCCAAAACGCCAACAACACAAAATGCTGACAAGGATGTGGAGCAGTGTTCATTGCTGGTGAGGATGCAAATGGTACAGTCACTTTGGAAGATAGATAGTCATTTTCTTACAAAATGAAACACTCTTACCATATGATTCAGCAGTTATGCTCCTTGGTATTTACCCAAATGAGTTGAAAACTTATGTCCACATGAAAACCTGCATACAGATGTTTATAGCAGCTTTATTTGTGATTGCCAAAACTTGGACACAACCATGATGTCCTTCGATAGGTGAGTGGATACGGTACATCCAGACAATGTAATATTATTCAGTGCTAAAAAGAAATGAACTATCAAGCTATGGAAGGAAACAGGGGAAACTTAAATGCATATTCCTAAGTGAAAGAAGCCAATTTGAGAAGACTACATCCTTTATGATTACAACTATATGTCATTCTGGAAAAAGACAAAACTATGGAGGTAGTAGAAAGATCAGTGGTTGCCAGGGGTTGGAGGGGTAAGGAATCAATGAGCAGAGCACAGAGGTTTTATAGGGCAGTGAATGTCTTCCATATGACACTAGAATGGTGGGTACATATCATTATACACTTGTCCAAACTTGTAGAGTGTACACCACCAAGAGGGAACCCTAATGTAAACTTCGGACTTTGGGTGATAATGATGTATCAGTGTAGGCTCATTGACAGTAACAAAGGTACCCTCTGGTGAGGATGTTGAAGGATGGGAGTCTGTGCCTGTATAGGCTCAGAGGGTACATGGGACCTCTCTGTATTTTCCCCTCAATTTTGTTACAAACCTAAAAGTGCTTTAAAAACCTTAAGCTTATTCATTTTTAAAAAGTAAATAGCTAATGATTTTAAAACAAATCTATCTGGGTGTGTATGTCCAAGTCCAGTGGGGTTTTTTGGTTGTTTGTTTAACTGAAGTATAGTTGATTTACAATGTTGTGTTAGTTTCTGGTGTACAGCATAGTGATTCAGTTATACATATATATGTATATATTCTTTTTCATTATAGGTTATTACAAGATACTGAATATAGTCCCTGTGCTCTACAGTAGGACCTTGTTGTTTATCTATTTTATATATAGTAATCTCAAACTCCTAATTTATTCCTCCCCTTGTCCCTTTCCCCTTTGGTAACCATAAGTTTGTTTTCTATGTCTGTGAGTCTCTTTCTGTTTTGTAAATAAGTTCATTTGTATCTTTTTTTAGATTCCACATATGAGTAATATCATATGGTATTTTTCTTTCTCCTTCTGGCTTACTTCACTTAGTGTGATAATCTCTAGGTCCATCCATGTTGCTGCAAATGGCATTATTTCATTCTTTTTTATGACTGAGTAGTATTCCATTGTATATATACACCACAATTTCTTTATCCAGTTTTCTGTCTATGGATGTTTAGGTTGCGTCCATATCTTGGCTATTTTAAATAGTGCTTCTATGAACATTGGGGTGCATGTATCTTTTCAAATGGAGTTTTTATCTTTTCTGGCTATATACCCAGGCATGGGGTTGCTGGATCAAATGGTAACTCTATTTTTGTATTTTAAGGATTCTGTTTTCCACAGTGGCTGCACCAAATTGCATTCCCACGAACAGGGTAGGAGGGTTCCCCTTTCTCCACACCCTCTCCACATTTATCATTTGTGGCCAGTTCAGTGTTCTTCACTGAACTTAGCTGCCATGGAGGAAATCTGATTTGCAGCCCAGCAGAGGGGAAAGGGAATCTCAGGCGTGGAAGCAGCCAGTGCCTCCTTACTGCCATGGAATTCAGCTGAGGGCCACGGACCTCAGCTCAGCTCCTGACACCAACACATCGTTAAGCTGCTCAGAGCCCCGCCCTGGGACATATTTGACCAAGGCTTATCTCTGGGTGCCCCCAGCTCCATATCTGCTCCTGGTCAGAGAATGGGAAGGAAAGGGGTCATTATGGGGTCAAATGAGGAGGAAAAGGGCATGGCGTGGGAAGTAGAAGGTGCGGGTGCTGAATGTGAACTGGGAGCAGAGTGGGAAGAGGGATGAAGAGAGGGAAGGGGGATGGGAATAAGCAGAGAAAATTCAGGAACATCTTCTCAGGTTTTTGAAGAAAACGTCATGTCAGGAAGGACTTGGTAATTACTGTCATTTGTGGGATGTTTTAGTCCAAGAGAACCAAATAATTATGATATCATGAGCTCAGTGCCTTCCTCTAAATCAGTATCCAGTCATGAAACGTATATGGCTTACGTGTTCTCGGGAGCTTCCCCTGCCTTAGTCCCACCACGGGCTGCACAACAAAGCCCTTTGGGGAATAGAAATTTCTTCCTCGTGTGGTTATGTCAATCAAACAGGACTTCACGTGTATCTACGTGGACCCTGGGTGGTGCCAGGTTTCCAGGGAGCGTGGGGCCCCCGAAACCCAGAACTGGGAAGAAACAAATTGTTTAGGTCAACCTTCTATCAACTGTATCCCTCCAAGCAAGCATCAGTCTTGGCTTGGATGCCTCTAGTGGTGGGGAGCTCATGACATGCAGGGAGCAGGGAGTGGTACCACATGAAAACTCTTAGGAAGAAAAGAGGCCTTTTTTTTAACTTCTGAGAGTGAAGTCATTCCATACCCGGGGCCATGAAGGCAATGTTTATCTAGGCAAGAGTTTGGCTCTCTAGTCAGAAAACTAAGCTTTGAATTCTACCTCTGCCATATTCTAGCTGTGTGACCTTGGACATGTCACCTTGCCTCTTTGAGTCTCAGTTGCCTCTTCTACAAAGTAGAGACAGTGTTCCCTAAACCTCCAGCAGACGGTTATGGTCAGCAATAAAGAAAGCACATGGTGAAATGGGATGTAAAGAATTGCTATCATTTCACCTATTTTTCACAATATTGGGATTGAAATGGGACCTAAGAAATCAGAATCAAACTGGTTTGTTTCCCAGTGCCAATATATAAGTAGTTTATAATGTCCCAATGTCCCTGTCTATAAAAACATGCTAACAGACAGAGGAAGTAGCAGGAAGAGGTTAGGAATTGGGGAGATGCTTACATCCAGATTTTGTTCACTCGTCTTCATCAGTGCACAACACAGCATCGCTCACTGCGTTCACATCTCTAGCTTTCTCCCCATCTCCCCTCAGGTGCCGTAACCGTGGATATAACTTAGGAACAGCCAGATAGAAGAGACGCACAGGGCCAGCCAGATATGTGGGAAAGGGCGCAGAGCCTCTGTGCCCTCTCTGGGAGCACCGCTATCCCGGCATGTCAACCTGGAAGCTCTCTGACCCTCTTCCTTGGGATTTTATGAAGGCTTCATTACAAAGGCACGATTGATTAGATCATTGGCCACCGGTGACAGAACTCAATCTCCAGCCCCTTTCTCCTCTCCAGAGGTCTTGAGGTGGGACTGAAAGTTCCAGTCCTCTAATCACAGGGTGGCTCTCCTAGCAACCACCCCCCTTCCTTAGGTATTTCCCAGGAGTCACTTCACTGACATAAAAGCCACCTTTTCAAGCTCTCAATACTTAAGCCGTTCCAAGGGTTTTAGGAACACCATGCCAGGTTGAAGACCAAATATTTGTGACCTTATTTTGAAAGAGGGTCTTTGCATATGTAATCAATTTAAGGTGAATTATGAGTCATGCCGGATCCTAATCCAATATAATTGGTGTCCTTATAAGGCTCGTGTCACCATTTCCACCCTCACCTCCCAATGCCAGGATGGGGGACTCTTCTAGGAAAGGCTTCTAACACTGGCTTCTCTCCTTCTTCTGTCCAAGTCATCCAACCACTCTGAGTTGACATGTAAGTCTATAAACTGGACATAACAGAACAGAAACTATATCATAAGGATGTTGTCAGATGCCTTGAAGATCGTGAATGTGAAAGTTCTCAAGACTCGTTTTGTTTTTGTTATCATTATAGCCTTGTCAGTCTATCTGTGTATGATCAACTTTGGCATCTCTCAAAATTGAAACAAAACCCCAGTGACATGTACAACTATGTCCCATAAGACCACAACCTTCTCAGCAATTCATTTGCCGCTGGATATTTAATTGATTGCAGAGCTCCCTAAAAATAATTTATTATAAACAGAGCCTCTAAGGAAATCATTCCCTTGTTTTGCTTTGTACGAAATAGCTAAGGAGATAAAAGTAACAAATAGCCCCTTTTACCCACAGAAGATTCTCTTGACTCAAGAGGAGCAAAGTAAAATGTCCTTCCCAGATTTGGCGTTAACATGCGTGGCTATGCATCCGTTATTGAACCGGTCTCCAAAGCTCATCAGGCATCTGTCGACACCCTTGCTGAAATCAAACATGTAAACTCACAGGCATTAGTCCAGATAAACACCACCTGCCTCTTCATTTTCTAAGATAGCTTTTTAATCCATCCAAGTTGGAAATGTTCTTCCTAGACACCAAATTGCTTCTTGAGAAACAGTGTTTGTGATGCAAGCGGAGTCCCCTTCCCATCCCAGCCCATTGCTTTGACAGGTGTTAATTACACTCTTGATCAAAGAGAAACATCTGCACCCTTCAGCATGGGAGGCGGTGGCAATTTGCAGCTCAGCAGGCAGTGGATGGGAAATTGCTGGAGACACTTGCTGGCCACGTGGGAGCCATCGCTGGGGCTCCCCATCCCTGGGGCTCCCACCCTTGGCAGATCAGCAGATCTCGTGTCCCTGGAAGGACAGGCTTCAGGAGGGAGCCCCCAGACTCACCAGCTTTCCTCCTCTCCATGTGCCATTTTTCCTTCTCTTTCCAGAGTCAGGTCTGCCGAATGGTCACCCTGCACAATCCTCAGCTGGCCATTCTGAACGTCTTTTCCCAGGTTTGTGGCATTCTCCTTTGGTGGCAGTACTAATGCTGACTTCACATGCTGTCTTTATTCATCCCACTTAGATTTCTCCCTGGAAATACTCATGTGTTTGACTACAGGGTGCTGCCCTGACCTTGAGACCTCCTGGCCATGTTGTTCAGTGGATAGAATACAGGCTCTATAACCCTTTTTTTTTTTAATTTTGAAAAAATCTGATTCCAAAATACATCTGAGGAATTGCCCACTTGTACTCGGGTGACTTTTAACAACTGCCTTGACTTTCTCCAGACTCAAGTGAACCCTTCTCAGCCAGACAAGAACTTTCCTGATGTCCCCACAAGTCAGCTGTCTCCACCCCAAGTATTGCTCCTGGAGAGTAAGGATGAGATGGACACATCGGCTGTACCTCTTGCTGGCTGTGTCACTTAACCATGGGACTCGGTTTCCCATCTATCACATAGGGCCTCTACTTCCTAACCTCTAGTCTGGGGTGCTCCTAGGCTCTGAAACACCAACGATGAATCCCAGTGTTATGGACCACACCTGCTCCCCCAAATTGTATGTCCAAGTCCTAACCTCCAGTATGGCTGTATTTGGAGATGGGGCCTGTAAGGAAGTAATTAAGGTTAAATGAGACCTTAAGAGGGGGTCCCTGAAAATATTTGCAAATGATGTGAGTGACCAAGGTTTAATTTCCAGAATATATAAACAGCTCATACAACTCAATAACAACACAACAACAACAACAACAAAACCAATCCAAAAATGGGCAGAAGACCTAAACAAGCAATTCTCCAATGAAGGTACACAAATGGCCAACATGAAAAAATGCTCAGTATCACTAATTATCAGAGAAATGCAAATCAAAACTACAATGAGACATCACTTCACACCAGTCAGAATGGGCATCATTCCAAAGTCCACAAACGATAAATGCTGGAGAGGCTGTGGAGAAAGGGAGCCCTCCTGTACTGCCAAAGGGAATGTACTTTGGTGCAGCCATTATGGAAAACATTATGGGGATTCCTCAAGAAACTAAAAATAGACTTGCCATATGATCCAGCAATCCCACTGCTGGGCATATAGCTGAGGGAACTCTAATTTGAAAAGATACAAGCATCCCAATGTTCATAGCAGCACTATTTACAATAGCTAAGACATGGACGCAACCAAAATGTCCATCAGCAGAGGACTGGATAAAGAAGTGGTATAATTATACAATGGAATACTACTCAGCCATAAAAAGAATACAATAATGCCATTTGCAGCAACATGGATGGACCTGGAGATCATCATTCTAAGTAAAGCCAGAAAGAGAAAGAAAAATACCATATGATATCACTCATATGTGGACTCTAGAAAAAGAAAAAAGACACTAATGAAATCATCTACAAAACAGAAACAGACTGGCAGACACAGTAAACAATCTTACGGTTACCAGGGGAAAGGGGGTGGGAAGGGATACGTTTGGGAGTTTGAGATTTGCAAATATTAACTACTAGATATAAAAATAGATAAAAACCAAATTTCTTCTGTATAGCACAGGGAACTATATTCAGTATCTTGTAATAACCTTTAATGAAAATATGAAAACGAATATATATATATATATATACACACACACACACGATTGGGAAATTATGCTGTATCCCAGAAATTGATGCATTGTAACTGACTATACTTCAACAACAAAAAAAAGTGGTTCCACGATCCAATAGGATTAGCATCCTTATGAAAAGAGACACCCAAGAGAAGCACTATTCATTCTCTCTCTCCTTGTCTCTCTCTGTCTCTCCCTCCTCCTCCTCTGTCTCCTTGAGTGAGCACAGAAGAAAATCTAGGTGAAGACAGAAAGAGAAGTGGCTGTCTGCAAGCCAGGAAAAGGGCCCTCACCAGAAACCCAATCATCCAGAACCTTGATCTTGGACTTTCCAGCCTCCAGACCTGTGAAAATATAAATTTCTATTGTTTAAGCCCCCAAGTATTTTGTTAGGACAGCCCAGACTAAGACAGATGATACTCAGTCTAGTTTTGCAGATAAGAAACAAGTTCAGAAGGGTGACATGGAGTCTGAAAGGAGGAGTGAGCAATTAACAAGCAGCTGGGGGAAGGGATCACTTTTCATCCAGAAATGCAAGGGCTTAGAGGTACAGACAGAGGCTGGTGCAGTCAGAGAAGAGGGCAGTGCCTGGGGTGAGAACCTGGGGTGCCATTCTAAGGCAGCCATATGCCTTGAATAAAGAACTGGGGGCATATGGTTGGGCATGAATATGTAAATGAGCCTAATTCTGGGAAATCCAAATTATGAGGGTGCAGCCTGTACACCAGGAGTGGGTGGCACAGCCTCAAAAAACCTCAGTCCTGAGAACATCAGTGGAATCCATGTCACGAGCAATACCTGAGGTTCTTTTCACCGAGTGTGTATCACAAAGACAACCAAAGAGGTAGAAACGCTGAACCTCACGGCAGAATGAACAGAGTTTCCCGAGCCATAAATGCAGGATACAAAATCGGCTTCCCCTGTTCACAGCTAATCTCTCCTCCGTGGTAGCTAGGATATACCACGTCATTTTCCTCTTTCTTCCTTCTGTTTTCTGTGTTAACTGCAAATCTACTTTTTCATCTCAGGAAGATCCACAGGCAACATCCCAAGGTTCCACGCTGAAAAATGATGGAAAAAGGGTTCTTAGCATCTTTGTCCTCACTTGTCTTCCGTTGGCTAATTTTTCTTGTCCCCACTGGCCCTTTCTTTTTCTGCCCTTGAATAAATGTCTGAAGGAACAACTAATCTCCCAAGCAAATGGGCACCTCTATTTCTCTGGGCAGCCATGGCGAGAATATTGAGTAGGGTTTAGAAGAAAAAGACATCTGGGCTATTTCCCTAAAAGCTCTCCCCAATACATAAAGTCCTTTAAATGATAATTGCTGACTTGGTCTGGTTATCAGCCACCCCCTCCACCTCCCCAGCAGCTGGGCTGAAAAGCTATCTGCCAACTGGCTCCATGGAGCTGGCTTTTAACTCTCCCAACCCCATCATAGCGCACGTTTGTCTATCCGTACATGCACACACGTACATGCACACACGTACATGCACACAGAGATATATTTAACAGTATGTGTGAGACAGAGGCCTCATAGAAAATGACCCCTGCCCTCAAGCAGGAAAGATGTGTGTAAATATGTGAAAAACTTATGTGCAAAGCAAGAGTTCATGGAAGAGAGAATCCTTCAGACAGAGGTAGCTCAATCTTTAGTAAAGCTATCTCCCCCTGACCCATTGGGTGCTCACAACAGCTCCAAGAAATGCTCGGGGCAAAGATGGCAGAGCAGAAGAGGATGGAGGGGTTAAGCTATTGGGATTCTCAGCAGAGAGAAGGAAGATTGGCCTCTCAAAGCCATCAGCAGGAACAATCGTTTCATCTGTAGTCTTGGCAGACTGTCTATGCCAAAGAAGCAGCTTAAACAAATAGACCTTGATTTTGATGGTTTTCAAATGGGAGCCGTGTTGATTTACCCAGTGTCTGACTTTTGCAAAAATCACACCATTTGAGCTCTAGAGCACGCTATTCCCCACCTCCTGGGGTAAATTGACTTTTAAATGAGTGCAGCGAAACACTCAAATCTCTGTAAGGAGGATGAAGGCTAAGAAGTGCGCCTCCCTCTTACACATTTGTGTCGGTTTCTGAAGAGGTTTCTGTGACTTTTCAGACCAGAAGTGTTGTACCTTTTCCTGCTGCAGCAGGCATGAGAAAGCCAGTGGGGCCAGATACTGGTGAGAGTGGACTCAAGGCTGAGAAGCTGGGACGGGGCTGGCTCTGATCAGGGACTCAAGGAATACCAAGAAAGCCACCCTTTCTCCTTACTTACCTTGCACACATAAAGAGGAGAGAGGAGTGTGCACTTGGAGCGCTGTCCCAGCCTGTGTCTGGGGACTCCTGGGCTCTCACAGCGAGGATGCTGAACACTGTATCCATCCATCGCCTATCCGTCATGGCTCCAACAAACATTTTGCTACTGAGTCCAAGCTCATACTGCTCATCACACAACAGGCCCATTAATCAAGGGACGAGTTGTTGGGGCAACGAATAGCGACTGTATTCAGAAAGCCAGCAGACTGAGAAGATGGTGGACTAGCGTCCCAAAGGGCCATATTACCTGAGTTAGAATTCAGGCTTCTTTTATACTAAAAGGAGAGGGAGTAAAGTCAAACATTTCCTGTTCCGGTCAGCCTCCAGAGGGGAGGTGTTAATTTCTTCCTTCTTGCAGTCATTCACAGGTGGGCCTGGTCAGGATGTTGCCTATGAGCTAAACAAAGATATTTTAGCTTAAGGCTCATTACCTGGGAGGCAGGTTCCCAGAGATGGGCCATTATGCATAATTTAAGCTTATAGGCAACATCCCTTTAGTGATTATCTTGTAGGAAAAGCAATAGAATACAAATGTTAAAGTAAAAGAAACACCCAATGTGGAATCAGATTTGTGCTTCCCTATTACAGTTTCTCAAGCCCCTCTCACCTCGCTCCCACTGCTACGCTGGATGCTGTTCAGGAGGAGCTAGAAATGAATCTGAAGAGGCTCCTGCCTTCACTGACCTCACACATACACACATAAGGACATGCTAGTGTGACACCCAAAGAGCAGTCTCTTGAAAACTTTTGGCTGGACCACTGGCTCCAAAGCTCGATGAAGTCAGACAGACCCAGGTTCGAAGCCCAGCTCTGCCACTTACTAGCTTTGTCTTCCTGAGCCTCAGATTTCTCAGTGGGAAGTTTCCAAGTCAAGTAAATGAAACTGAAAACAATCCTGGGTGTGACATCTCTGAGCACACGGTGGGTGTTCAATAAATGTTAGTTCCCAACCTCCGTCCTGTCAGCCTACAGGACGGAATGTGGAGACGGGGATAGAACAGGTCCTGACGGGGGCGAGAGAGACCCCTTCCCTTTACCTATGCATGTCACTCTTCTATTCTGTAAAGGAAGCTGCTGGCCTGCTCCTGCCCAAACCATTCCGCTTCCGTGCTCCTTCTGGCTTCTCAGCCTCGTATACCCGGCACCCAGATGCACAGTGGACATCAGTACGGGTTCCATTAAATAAGGTCCTTCCAGCTTCTCTCAAGTCAGCAGCAGCTCGGCATCTTCTGGTGGCTGTGTTGCAGCGTTCCCTTCTCAGCAATCCTCATGTGTTTTTCAGGATATAGGTTCACCTGCAATAAAGATCCAAACACATGAGAGAGCAATAAACTTCTACCATATAGACAATCAGGGAAGGCAGGGGTCTTCTGTGGGCATTTAGTGTCCTCAAGGCCTCACGCTAACAATTATATGTGGTATCTAACTTAATCCTCCTAACAATGCTGGAGGAGAGGGTGTTGTGGACTGAATGTTTGTATCCCCCCCAAAATTATGTTTTGAAGCCCTGATTCCCAGTGTGGCTGTATTTGGAGATGGGGTTTTTGAGGAAGTAACTAAGATTAAATGAAGTCATAAGGGTGGGGCCCTGATCCAACAAGGTTAGTGTCCTTATAAGAGAGGCACCAGGGGGCTCACACTCTCTGCCATGTGAGGACATACGAGGAGACTGTCTGCAAGCCAGGAAGGGAGCTCTCAGCAGGAACCAAACCAGCAGCACCTTCACCTTGGACTTCCAGCCTCCGTCTGTGAGAAAACAAATTTCTGTTGTGTTAAGCCACCCAGTCTACGGTATTTTGTTTTGGCAGTCCAAGCTGACCTAAGGCAGATGATAGTTACTCTAGTTTTACAAATAATAAAAATAGGTCCAAAAACGTGACATGACTTGCTGAGGTCACACAGCCACTCCCTGGTAAAGCCAGGATTTGGGCCTGGGTTTGCCACACCTCCCCAAGGCCAGTGCTCCCTGTACTGTCCCCAGCCACCTCTTTTGATGGCCACATGTTTTGTGGCAAAAATGTGGTTAGAATCCTGCAGTTTAATGTTTAGGGCAGGATTTCCCAAAGAGATTCCTGGGAGCCCTAACTCTGTAAGATGTTCTATGGATGCAGTTGTGTCTTCCAAATAAGATGCCCTAAAGTTCTAACTCCCAGGACCTTAGAATGTAACCTTATTTAGAAATAGGTCTTTGCAGATGTAACCAAGTTAAAATGAGGTCATTAGGGTGGGCCCTAATCCAAAATGATCAGTGTCCTTTTCAAAAGGGGAAATTTGGACAGAGACAGATGCACACAGAAGGAAGACAGTGTGAAGAGACACAGGGAGACCGCTATGAGGATGGAGGTTGGAGTAATGTCTCTACAGGCCAAAGAATACCCAAGGCTACTGGAAGCTGGGAGAGAGGCGTGCAACACATCCATCGCCACCACCTTCAGAGACAGCATGGCCCTGTCAACACCTTGATCTGCTCTCCTGTTGATGATGGGAAGGCAGTGGGAATTCAACTTGAACCCCACTCAGTCACTTCCATTTCAAACTTTGATTCTTTGGCATGTGTGCTCAAATTCAGGCTCTGCCTTCCCCTCTTCCTCCCTAGAAGGACATCCGTGTGCAGGGGCAGCTCAAGTCCAGGAGGACAAGGCGGGCACTTGTCCTCCCCATTCTCCAGCCATGCTGCCAAGTCCTCACACATCATGGCCTGGCATCCACGGGCTCCTCCTGTAGGCAGGCCACATGCTACATCGCCACCTCCTCCTCATCGCCCCACCCCCAAGCCTCTTCTGGTTTATGACCCTCCCATCGAGGCTGCTGGGCACCAGCGACCTCTCAAAGGCATCTCCCAAGCAATGCTGGGGTCTGTGGAATCCTGTGGGCAGACACCTCACCAAGGAAGATACAAAGACAGCAAAGCATGTGAGAAGATTCTCAACATCACACATCATTAGGGAATTGCAAATCAGAACTGCAGTGAGACGCCACTTCATACCTATCAGAACGGCCAAAATCCAAAGCACCGGTAACACCAAGTGCTGGCAAGGATGTGGTGTAGCCGGAATTCTTATTCATTGTTGCTGGGAATGCAAAGTGGTACAGACGCTTTGAAAGACTGTTTGGTGGTTTCTTACAAACTAAACATACTCCTGCCCCATGATCCAACAATTGTGCTCCTTGGTACTTACTCAAAAGGGTTGAAAACAAACATATAAACCTGCACATGGACATTTACAGCAGCCCTAGTCATAACTGCCGAAACTGGGGAACAACCCAGCTGTCCTTCAGTGGGTGAATGGATAAATCAACTGCGGTGCATCCAGACAATGGAGTATTATTCAGCACCAAAAAAAAGAGCTATCAAGCCATAAAAAGACACGGAGGAAACTTAAATGCATATTAGTAAATTTAAAAAGTTCATCTGAAAAAACTACATACAGTATGATTCCAATTTATGACATTCTGGAAAAAAAAAAACAACAGTGGAGACAGTTAAAAGACCAGCGGTTGCAGGGGGTGGGGGGATGGGAGAGATGAACAGGCAGAGCACGGAGGGTTTTCAGGGAATTGAAAATACTCTGTGTGATATTATAGTGAAGGATATATGTCATTACACATTTATCCAGACAACAGAATGTGTACCAAGAGTGAATCCTAGGTAAACTATGAACTTTGGGTGATTACAGTGTGTCTATGTAGGTTTTCCTTGGCAAAAAAAATTAAAAAGTGTACCATTCTGCTGAGTGATGTTGACAATGGGAGAGGCTATGCATGTGTGGAGGCAGGGAGTATGGGGGAACTCTCTGTACCTTCCTCTGAATTTAGCTATAAACCTAAAATGCTCTAAAACATAAAGTCTTTAAAAAAAATAGGGTCTATGAAAGTAAATAAATAAATCAGCAAACCTGGAATTGATACAGGGCATCTATGAAAAGCCTGCATACTTAATGGTACTTTACTTAATGGTAAAGGGCTGAATGCTTTCTCCCAAGGATTGAAAACAAGGTGAGGATGTCCACTGCCACTACTCATATACAGTGAGATCCGAGCCAGTGCAATGAGGAAGGAGGAGGAGAAGGAGGAGGATGGGGAGGAAAAAGTCGTACAAATAGGAAGAAAGTAAACTGCCGTTATTCACAGATGACAGGACTGTCTACGTAGAAAACTAAATAATCTACAACAAAAGCTACCAGCTTAGCAAGACCACAGGAAACAAGCTCAATATACAAAAAGTCAGCTGTATTTCTACATACAAGCAACAAACGATTGGAAATAAGAATATATATGCATATATAGCATAAATATAAGTATTTAGAATAGTATCAGAAGCATGAAATACTTAGTGATAAAACTTTTAAAATACGTAGTTTTCTATATGCTGAAAACCACAAAACACTGATAAGTGAAATCAAGGAGAACCTGAATAAGTGGGGAGATATACCATGTTTATGGATCAGAAGCTTCAGTACTGTTAATAAGTCAGTTCTCCTAAAATTGATCTATCTATGTAGATTCTGAGTGATGCTAATACAAATCCCAGAAGGCTCTTGCTGTAGAAATCAACCAACAACTTGTTTGGAAATGCAAAAAATAAAATAAAGTAAAACAAAATAGTCTAACAATATTGAGAAAGAAGAATAAAGTAGGAGGAATCACACTATTGGATTTTAGGACAATATAAAGTCACAGGAGTCAAGACAATGCGGTATCAATGAAAGAAAAGGCATGTGGATCAATGGAACAAAACAAAGAATCCAGGAGAAATACACACGGATGGTCCATTGATGTTTTACTGAAGTGAAGAGGTAATTTGTGGAGAAAGATTAGTCTTTTCAACAAATGGTGCACAAACAATTGGATATCCATACACACACAAAAATGAGAACCTCAACCATCCCTCACACTGGATACAAAACTTAACTCAAAATACATCATAGACTTAAGTGCAAAACCCCAAACTGTAAAACTCTGAGAAGAAAAGATAAAAGAAAACCTTTTAGACCTGAGAATTAGGCAAGGTTTTTTTAGATAAGACACAAAAAGCGGTAGTAATCAAAACAGGAAAAAAATTAAACAGCTCTTTGAAAGACACTTTAAAAGTGAAAAAGCAAACCATCAACTGGGGAAAATATGATATGGTATGATAAAAAAATTCAAAATATTTCTAAAATCTCAAAATTCACCAAAACAAGCCCATTTTAAAATCAGGCAAAATATCTGAACGCTTAAGTGAAGAAGACATATGGATGGTAAATAGCACGTGAAAAGATGTTCAACGTCATTAGTCATTATGAAATACCAATTAACCCCACGAGATACCACCATGCTCTATAAGAAAGGCTAAAATCAACAGATAGATAGATAGATAGACAATATTAAGTACTCAAAAAGATACAGACCAATTAAAACTCTCATGCACAGTTTGGGAGTTTCTCAAAAAGTTCAACACACCCCCACCATATGATCCACATCTAAGTACTTACCTAAGAGAAATATAAGCACATGTTGGTAGAAGGAGTTGTACCTGAATGTTCATAGAAGCTGTATTGGTAAGAGCTCCAAACTGGAAATAACCCAGGTGTTCTTTAACGGGTGAATTGATAAATAGTCTTAGGTTCAAGCCAAGACTCAGCAATAAAAAAGAATGAACTACTGACACACCCAATGGCATGAATGATTCTTTCAAAGCATTATGCTAAGAGAAAGAAGCCCAGTGCAAAAAGCTACTATATGACTTCATTTAAAAGCCGTTCAGAAAAGGGCAAAACTCTAAGAAATCCAGAGGCTGCCAGGGGCTGAGGGTGGGAGGGGTGACTGACTTCAAAAGGGACAAGAGGAAAAAGAGGAAACTTTGGGGAATGAAGCAAATATTGTCTGGATCATGATGATATTTACCCAACTATGCACATTTGGCAAATATCACAGAACTGTAAACCTGAATTTTATGATACATCAATTACATTGTAGAACAAACTTGACTTAAAATTTTTATCACGATTACACATTCAGATAATGTTCTCTCTTTTTAAGCAGAAATGTACCATTAAAAGGGAGAAAAGAAGCATCATTTATGCAAATTTCTTCTGATTAATACATGACTAAATACCATATTTTTGCATAGAGAGAGCTATAAATAAAGACATATATCACACTCACATGGTACGTTGTGTATGTGGCACCTGACAGGGAACGTTCAGAGTCGCTGCTCCTGTAATAGTCCCTGCACAGAATCGAGCTGAGGAAAGTGGTGGTGAGTATTAATTCTTGCTTCTCACCCATGTCCCTCGCCGCGGCAGGGGAGGTAGGCGCCACCACTGTTATTACTCTCTGCACGTCATAAATGCAAAGATGAAGTTAAAGACTTTGCTAAAGGTCACATGGCAGGTCGGTGGCAAACCCTGAACTTGGATCCACGTCTTTTTACCATAGGGAAAAATTGTAAATTTTCCTTAATCTTCTCCCCAGAGATGACAAAGAGAAAAATGTCAGGCAGGAATGATGGGTGGCAGCCTAGCTGAGGGGAAAATCCATGAGCAGGAAGAAAACCTGTTTACAGACCTGCAGGCTATTCTGAGTGCTTTCCACAGACCAGCTCAGTGATGTGACCACGCCGCCCACGTCTCTGCTCGGCGCCTGCCAGGTGGCGTTGGCCCAGGTGACAGGAGCGGGGACACACCAGATGCTGTGCGTCTGTTCCTTCTTGGCTCTGACTGGTTGTGAGGTGGAAACAGCCCCTCTGGGGACAGGCGACCTGGACCCCAATCCAGCTGCAGCCCACATCCACCGTGGTGTCCTGGGGCCCAGGAGAGCAGGGCAGCCTGGAACCTTCTCTTGCAGATAAGCTGACTCCCGCGTCCCTGCCCTGTGGACCTTCCCTTTCCCCCTGGGGCCCCAGGGGGAGCAGAACTCCCCTCTAGGCCCCAGGAGGCTCCCCTGCCCAGGCCCCCTCACCCCTGGGGGGGGCCCCATCTTGTTCACCCCCAGCTGTGTCTCCCAAAGTGAGTTCCTCTCTCCTCCAGCTCTGCGGGAAACTTAAGGGGCATTTTCAAAAGAGTTCTGAGGGAAAATAAAACAGTTCTGTGGGAAATTCTGGGCTGAACAAAGTGTCACGGATTGGAAGGTTCTCCAGGCCTGTCCTGGGCCCCAGGATACCCCCGTGGACGTGGGCTGGAGCCGGACTGGGGTCCAGGCTGGCTGACCCCAGAGGGGCTTCTTCCACTTGTGTGTCCCCAAAAGATATGTTGAAGTCAGAATGTGACCTTATTTGGAAACAGGCTTTTTATCAGTGTAATTAGTTAAGAAGTAGGGTAGGTTCTTAGTCCAGTGTGACAGGTGTCCTTACAAGAAGAGGAGAGGGACACTCGCAGGGAGAAGACGGGCTAGCGATGACAGTCACAGCGAGGCCGCGGCTGGAGGGTTGCAGCTGCAGAGCAGAGAACGCCAAGGATGGCCGCGTCACCAGAAGCCCGAGGAGGCGGGAAGGACCGGCCCCGGTGGGTTTCACTGGGAGCCGGGGCCCTGCTGACACCTTGATTTGGGGCTTCCAGCCTCCAGAACTATGAGAGAATAAATTTCTGTTGTTTTAAACCACCCAGTTTGTGATACACTGTTACGGCTGCCGGGAGAAATTAATGCACAGAGTTTAAAAGAATTCTGTACTTCTCAGACTTTTATAAGCTCACCTGCAAGAGTTCCCAAGAGGGAGGAAACAAGCCTCATTTTCTCCAGGTATTTTGCCACAGAACTCTCTTCCTCGAAGAAGAGTTGTTCCATGAAAGGATCTTTGGGAAACGGGGGCTTTCAGGACTTGTCTGTGACACCCCAGGCAGATGACACAGAATGAGGGGCCAGGCAGGGTCCACACAGCCTGGGTGCCCCTCCAAGGAAGGTACTCTGTCCCACAGGCCCACAGCCCGGTCCCCCCAGAGAGCCCTGCTCCTGTGCAGGGAAAGAATGAGTAAAAGCAAGAGGCCCCTGATTGGCAGTCAAGTCGTCCTCCTGATGGGTGACTGACCCCCTCCAACTCCAGGGCTCCCCTCAAAGGGAGGCAACACAGGACATTTGCTGGCCTCTCTGTCCTCATCTCCCACCCTCCTTACCCCTTGCACACCAGTGCATTAGTTATACCAAACTAAAACGTGTCGTGCTTTCTCTCCTCTGGGCCTTTGCACATGCTGCCCTTGTGGTCTAGAATAACCATCTTTTCCCACTCCAAACCCACCCTCTGTCCCCTGGGTGGATTGCCGCTCATTCTTTAAGGCCAAGTTCAGAGCCTAAGGAAGCCCTGCGCCAGCACCTTATAGAAGGCCTGACTGCAGTCCTGACACCCGGTCTCCAGCCTGCAGTGGGACCCAGTGGAGAGAGACGGGCCTCAGTGTCCCCACACCCAGTTCAGGGTGGCCTCCTCACTGTGACCGTGGGCCCTTGTTTTACCTTCTCCAACTTTCTGTTTTCTCATCTATCAACAGTGCCTATTTGTGAGACTTCTGTGAAAATAAAATAACGTATTAAAGATGCCAAACATCTAATCAAATAAGTAAAACAGTACCGTTTTTACTACAGTGTCTGTCTAGGGGCATGTCTTGCCAGCTGGACCACGAGCCCCTTGAGGGCAGGACGGTGTGCGTCCTTCCTCTTGGAGTCCAGGTCCCTGTCACAGCCCTGATCACAGAAGCCACGGTTTCCAACCGAACCAGACGGCCCTCCGGGGGCAGAGCCAGCTGCAGTGTGTGTTGTCAGCCCTCCTTCTTTCCGTTTCACCACCCTGGCTCCCCTGACTCAGTGCAGCAGCAGCAGCACCCGCTGGGCCGCTCCGGAACCATCCTCGGCACTTTCCCCACCACGGAGAGCAGGGCAGCCAAGGAGCACAGGGTGATGGTGAGTCCTGGGGACTGAATTCGCTGGCGGGGGTCTGCCCCAGCACTCCCCGTCTCCTCCACACCCACCTCTCCCCCATTAGCAGAGCAGAGCAGGCAGCATTTCCTCCCTCGGAGTGTCCTTGTCATTTACCAAAGCAAGCTGAAAACTGCTGAAGCAGATCCTGCTGAAAAGAAGGGCCTGGGCAGGAGGTGGGGTGAGAAGCTGCACTGTGGCAGACTCCACGCTGCGGGGGGAGGCGCCCTCCTTCCACCTGCTGTAACTCTTTCCCTTTTCCAAATTTATATAGCATACTGATACAAAAAAAAAAAAACCCATGCATTTACTAAACACATCTTGAGCATCTTCTGTTCACCAAGTTCTGTGGAAATCATGGGGACAAAATAAAAGTTTTAAAGTCCTACATTTAAGAGATCTACTAGTGAAGGTACAAGCTAAATGGCTGGCACTAAAACTCCCCAAATACGATGGCCCAAACCATAAGTGAATTTCTTTTTTCTCTTTTGGAAAAGATCAGAGGTGACTTCTACTCCACAAGGTAATTCAGGGAACCAGGTCCCTTCTGTCTTTTTTCTTATTATGGCATAACTTACATTATAATAAAGTACAGAAATCCTGCAGCAACATGGATGTTACTAGAGAATGTCATTCTAAGTGAAGTAAGCCAGAAAGAGAAAGAAAAATACCATATGAGACCGCTCATATACAGAATCTAAAAAAAACCCATAAATACAAAACAGAAACAGACTCATAGACATAGAATACAAACTTGTGGTTGCCAAGGGGGTGGGGGGGTGGGAAGGGACAGACTGGTATTTAAAAATGTAGAATAGATAAACAAGATTATACTGTATAGCACAAGGAAATATATACAGGCTCTTGTGGTGGCTCACAGCAAAAGAGAATGTTGACAGTGAATGTACGTATGTTCATGTATAACTGAAAAATTGTGCTGTACACTGGAATTTGACACAACATTGTAGAATGACTATAACTCAATAAAAAAAGTTTAAAAAAATAAATAAGGTACAGAAATCCTAAGAGGGTGGATCAATTAATTTTTATGTATGTATACACCTGTGTAACCACCGTCCAGATCAAGGTACAGAACATTTCCAGCACCCAGGGACCTCCTGTCTTATTGCTTTATCATATGCTAGAATGTTATGTTTGTATTGTGGTCAAATCATTCACTCAAATCATCAGCTGCACGTTCCAGCCCATAGGAAAGGCAGTGGGAGCCTGGTAGGGGGGTGGCGAGGACGTGGAGGGTGGGGCTCACAATTTCCTAATAAATTTGTGACCTGTAAGTTGCACACATCACTTCTGTCCATACTCCACTGGCTACCTCTTAGTCATATGATCACATGGGCTGCAAAAGATGCTGGGGAAAACTGCCTCTATGTGGGTAATCACGGATACCAAAAAAATTCACGAGGTTCTATTACTAAGAAGAAGAAAGGCAGAAGGGATCCCAGGATGTCAAGTACACAGTAAACAGCCAGACGTACCTGGCCCTCTGGAGCCTGTTTATTGAGGGGACGCATGCAGCAGCAGCAGGAAGTCAGAATCTGAGCGGGACGGCTCCTGGCCCCTGGGCTGTGAGGTTTTTGAGCTGCATGATTACAGGGGTGCTGGCTCCTCCCTGGCCTGATCAGAGGCTGGGATCCAACATCAGTATGATGCACGGGGTTCTGGCTCCATCTCAGCACCCATGGCTAGGAGACCACCAGCCCCTCAAGTGTTATTATCAGGGGGTGGGGCTGAAGCCCTATATTGCAGCTTTTACAACATGGCCACCTCAGGAATCGTCCAGAACTGACTGCCTCAAGCTCTTGGCTTTAGCTAGTCTCCACAAGTTTTGCAAGAGACCAACTTACAGACAATCAGTCTGGGATAAATCCACCCCTACTTGTAAAGAGGACAAGTAGCAGGGAGGGTCACAATAGGCTCACACTCCAGCAGTGCCGACAACCAGCTAAAGCAAATTCAGCGTGATGGACACTCTAATAGAAGCCCGGGAGTGTCCTATATGGAAAGCCATCAGTGCAGAGAGGAAACACTTAAAGTGAGTCATAAGGAAAGAGGGAGCTCTTTAGTCCACAGGGGAAAGGATGCGGATGGGAGGGGAACATTACCGACAAGCCAGCAAAAAGTGTGACAGTACGTATGATAGGTCCCTCAACAAACAAAGATCAAATAGACATCGCGGAAGAAACACAATAAAAAGAAACCGATGGTAATATAGTTTTAGCATAGCAAGCATTAAATTGACCTGGCATATGGGAAATTCACCAGATTATATAATGTTCACTGCCTGATATAAGTAAGCACCCAAGTTGTCTAGAATTATATCTTCCAAAAGTGCTACTTGGCATATACTTGGTCTTAAAATTAAAAGGAATCTAAAATTATAAGCGAGATGGGTAGAATTTGTCCACTATAATATCTTAGGAAGTCTTAGCAACCTATGTCACGTTAGGGGTAGCAAGAAATAATTCTGAACAGCATCCTGCATAGAACCACGTAACAGGTAACTAGACACCTAACCACACCTTAACTCTGGTAACATATACATTACTCAGGATTTAGTCTAAATTTCTATGTCAGAGGCCCCCAAATATAGTGACTTAAAATAGAAATGTGTTTCTCTTTCACATAACAGTCTGAATGCAGGCAGTGGACCAGGGCTGGCAGGTGTCTCAGCTCAACGAGGTCACTTAGGGACCCAGATTTCTTCTGTCATGTGCTTTGCCATCCCCTAGGCTGTCATCAGTGTCCACACAGTGAACACTGGCTCCTTAGAACCACCTCTACATCCCAGCCCAGGAAAAGTGGAAGGAGCGAGCAGGGCAAGCAATTTATATGCTTTAAAAAGTAAGTAAATCTTCTAGATGAGACAAACTATTAATCTAAAAATAATAATCTGGTTTAAATAATAATAATAATTTGGAAATGACATGCACCACTTCCTCTCACACCTACTGGCCAAAAGTTGATCACGTGGACACAGTTGCAAGGCAGGTGAGAAATGTGGTCTGGGGTGGTTGATCGCACGCCTGGATAAAACTCAGGGGCTCTTATCGCCCGAAGGGAGACGGGCAGTTAGTAGCCTCTGCCCCAGCATCTAAATGCAGGGGGTCACAGGGACAGACCAACCGAACAGCAAAGGAATAAGGAGTTCACTCAGGCAGTGAGCTCGCCAGTCCCAGGGCTATCTACTTCTTTCAAAGAAGAAATCCATTTGTGCTGCCCTTCAATTCTGGGTAAGGAGGAGAGAGCGTTAGAACAATTCAGGGAGGCCTTCTATAAACTCTCCAGGCAACAGTTCACATTTCTACTCCATTAATCCCTCTGCCAAGATAAAGGTCTACTTATGCAGGTAGTCAAGGTGACAGGCTTAGGTCCCCGCTTCCAGTTTCTGCCAAATCTGGTTTATGTTTAAACCCAGTCAGTCTGCCTCAGACCACCTAACCCATCCCACCTGTTTTGCAGACCATGAAACTCTCAACACCACCAAGAGGACAGAAACTTGCAATTGTGGCGCGTAGATAGTGCCAGCAACTGAGGCGCCTTGGTTTCCAGGAACATGTTTGTTATAGATGGATCGGGGGTTAAGGGGTGGCTCTGTGACTCACAGAGACCCAGAGTGGCTGCCCCAAACAGGAGATGGTCTAGAGCGAGCTCATAGCAGCAAGCTGAGCTGGCATTTGAGGAGATGCCAGGGACTTAGGGCAGAGATCTGCCACTCTCCCACCCAGGGCCCCTCTACCGGAAGGGATGAGCCTGAGGGGCCAGAAGATAACCCCCTAGAGGATGCCGTCTGTGCAGCAGCAGGAGTGGCAGAGGCCCCAGCCATGTGGGCCTGGACCCAAGACCACAGACACGAGCCTTTGTAATAATCTGGTTCATGTCTTCCTTCTCCCTAAAGACTCTAAGCTCCAGAACAGCAGGGGTTATGCCTGTCTATTGCAGTGATATATGGCCAGTACCTAGCACACAGTAGGTGTTCAATGAATCTTTTTGACTGTTATCCCCCCAACTCAGGCCTCATCTGGAGCCACGGTGCACGAACATTTATTGGATATTTGCTACCTGCCAAGAACTGAATTAGGTATTTCCCCACATGGTATCTTAGAGCCTCTTAACCTTGACAGTTAGGTATTACCATCCTCCCTGGGATGGAACCCAGCCCAGGGGCCCCTCCTAGACACTATATTCTAGCCCCAAGTTCACAGACTTCCAGGATGGAGGGGCAGAGGCAGGCCTTAAAGATAGCCCCACCTCTTTAGCATGCAAAGTCGACCCCTTGCTTAATCCTTACACAAGCCCTGGGGGCTATGAGCCTCGTTCCCCCATTTCATAGAAGAGGAAACACTCTTGGAAGGGTTAACTTTCCCAAGCCCCTCCGCTACAGGCAGCAGAGCCAGGTTTGAACCCAGCTCATTCTGACTCCAAAGCCCCAGCTCCTCCCACTTACACGGACTCAATATTTGACCTTTGCTGTGGACTGAACTGTGTCCCCCATCAAAATCCATGTGTCAAAGCCCACGCAACTAAATTGGAGATGGGGCATTTAAGGAGGTGATTAAGGTTAAATGAGGTCATAAGGGTGGGTCCTGACCGTATAGGACTGGTGCCCTTATAAGAAAAGGAAGAGACGCCAGCACCCTCTCTCCATCGCATGAAGACCCAGTGAGAACATGTCCATCCACAAATCAGGAAAAGGGTCCTCAACAGAAACTGACCATGCTGGCACCCTGATCTCAGATTTCCAGCCTCCAGTACTATGACACAATAATTTCTGTTGTTTAAGCCACCCAGGTTAGGGTATTTTGTTATAGGAGCCTGAGCAGACTAAGTCAAGGTTTTCCTAACACCAAATAGCTCAGAGCCAAATGGAAGAAGCTCCTCAGGGTTCCCTTCCCTGTTGTTCAATATTTTAGGGGGAAAAATAGCTTTAATATCTCCCAAGGACATCCTAGAGTTTATAGAAGAGCTGGGAACTGCCATAGGACCAGGACCTGCTGGTTTAACTTCCTCATGAAGAATTTATGGGGGCACAAGTACTTCCAGAGCTCCCAGAATTTCTTAAATTAGCAATTCTCCCCAATCTGAAGATCCTGTCTTATAAATGCCTGGCCCTCATCACCCCCTCCCTAGGGGGCAACCAGTTGCTCTGTCTGGAAAACGTCTATTCTGCCAAGAATCCCCACACCTTCCCAGTTAACACACAGTGTTCAGAGCATCAAGGAAGGAGACTGGCATCTCCTCAATTTCCCAGAGAGGAAAACTGGCGTTCTGGGGTGGGGAGGTCCCCAGACTTGCTGAGTCACAGTCCTTGAATGCCCTCTGGTCTTCCCACGTGAAAACCACAGCTTCCAGGTCAAAGCACAATGCGAGGAAGTGTATCTGAATCAATTGCGTTAAATAAGTGAATCAGTTCACGGGCAAACAATTAAATGCAAAATGACAACTAAATAATTAGAGCGATTTGAGCACTGTGTCAGTCAGAGAGAGAAATAACACAAAAATCAGGAGGAGGAGGGTGGGAGGGAGGAAGGAGAAGGTAGAAAAAGAGGAGAAGTGCATTCTCTTCTCTCTGTTTACCTGAGGCTCCTACGATCCCCCTTCCAGTCCATTCTGTCTGGCAGTGGGTGATGGAGGCCATGGGCCAGGCACTGGGCAAGGGGCTGAGACTCAGAAATGAATCTGTCAAAGCCCCCTGGAGGTTCACTACAGTCTGGCCCATTGCCACTAACCTGTGCTGAGCAAAGCAGCTCCTGGGAGGGTCTTGTCCCAGGGCTGAGCCGGCGATCTGTCACCATCAGCACATGACATGAGTTCAGGGTCCTCCAACAGTCACACCCTCCTGAGGACACGCCAGGTTTGCCTCCGAATTCCAAGTTACTGCTTCATCATTTACAAAGCACGTCCACATCCTGTGTCTTGTTTAAGGCCTCATAACACCCTTTAGAAGGTATTGCGACCAGCTCCATTTTACAGAAAAGGAAAATAAGGTTCAGAGATGCTAATTAACTTGCCCAAGGTCAAGAATCTAGTGAGTGACCAAGCCAGGTTTGAACTCAGATCTTCTTGGCTCTAAATCCAGTTCTCCTGCCACCCTTCCAAGCTGCCTCCCAGTCCTGCGCCCACACCCTCATTTATACTCACACACACGTAGGCCTAACTTGGCACAGAGTCTGGACAAATTTGGAGCAGGGCACAACTCAAATTCACCCGACTCTGAGCATGTGAGCGATGTGTGCCCTTGGGAGGAAACGATCTGCACCTGTTTCCGGGGGCAGGGATGTGGGGGAGGAGGAGTGGATCTAAAACCAGTGATGTTACGCCTGGAAATGAGCCTTGTAAATCACTGAGCAACCCAAATGTGGGTTAATGCCAAGGTTAAGGTGGCTTGTTGTGTGTCTGCCAGCAGGAAACAGGACTGGAAGCCCAAGCTCACACCACAAGACCCCCTCAGGCTCTCACCAGACTCTGCCTGGCGGAGAGTCCCCCACCCCAGTCCCTTCCACATCCCACCACATCCAAAAACCTCCATTTCTCCATCAACAAAAATACAGCTTAAAATGCATTTGATGATTCATAGCACAGACTAGAAAGGCACCCCAGCATCCTAGCAGGTATTGGTTCTGCCAGAGCAAATCCTCATGGCTTTCAGCAATATCACACACTTCTTCAAAAGTAAACGATGATTTTAGCTTTCTCAGTAGATGTTAAACCAGAAATGGAGTCTTCAGATCTACATTCTGAAGTGTTTCATAAAGCATTCCTCTCGCAATAGAAATGTGTTTGCTTTCTACCAAAATGCATGAACTAACTCATTTCTGAGCAACTTGAGTGATCCTATATTTTTCATGGATGTGGTACCAGGGGTAATACATGAGATTTAGATGTAATTCTCTTACAAATGCCCCCCACCCCGACATCTAATTATTCCATTCAAACCCAAGTACATTGTCTTCTAAATTTCTAAGTGGTTTAATAATAGAATTGCTTCGTTAACTCTGATACATGCTTTGGAATTAAGAAAAAAATAAAGAAGGGCTAGAAAAACAAGCAGCTGTAGACACGTGCATTTCTGAGCTCTAAACCCTCGTGCAACGCCATGACGGGGAGCCCTTTGGCTGCAGCAGGTCATAAAAGGATTGTCCTACTGTCTCTGCTCCTCCCACGCCAGCCCCTCTCCTTCCTTAGAGGTGGAGCCCACCCTGTCACTCCCATCCATTCTCTCCTGCTTTCTTCCCCCCAAGAGGGAAATGGGGCTCCATCTTCCTGGAAAATAAAGGCCCAGAGCCAGGAAGTCGTCGGGGAGTCCTCCCTCCTGCCCCCACATCCGTCCTATGGTCCGTGACCATGACCCTTTTAGATTTCTTCTCCATTTCATGCAGAGAGACCCAGACCCCATGCTGAGGATCATTGTGTCTCTTCATGTTGTTTGCACTGAAAAAAACAAGAACCCAGGGAGGAGAAATGACTTGACCAAGGTGACGTCAACTAAGGGGCCAAACCAGGACTGGGATCCAGCCGTTCCAGCTCCGCATCCCCTGGCAGCCCGGACACCCGATGCCTCCTGATGGGCCTCCTTCCTGCATCACCTGTCCCGACCACAGTCTCAACAGTAATGTCTCACGCTCCCATCTGAACCCCTTCAAAGTCTTCCCAGGCCAAATCAAGTCCCCAGCCTTTCACTGGGCATTCAGGGACCTGAGGATCCACACTCACTCTACCCTTCCCACTACTCCTGACATAAACTTCCAAATAGGTGCTCCTCCAGCCCACCCTGCCTTCTGCCTCCCCTAGTCTCATCCCCTTCCAACTGAAACAACTGGTCAGCATCCCTCTGCCCTCTACAGCCCCTCCCCAGCCAAGTCGCCCAGACAGCACAGCTCTGGATCCCCAGCAAATTCCCCATGGCCCTCTGTTAGCAGGCAGAGCCCTCTGTGAGTATGCCTGCTCCCTGCTGGGCTGTGGCCCTGCCTGGGTGGGAGCCACATCCTAACTATTTTTGTGTGACATTCCCTTTGGGCCCAAAGCTTAGCACAAACCAGACATTTAACAATCAGGCACCTAATAAACGTGAATAAAGTGACAGTCCTTTTTAAGAGTGATGGTTTTCTCCATGTTAATTACACTCCCTCCAAACTGTCACTGTGGTCATTGTCTGTACTGTGAAGGATTTCCAACTGAAAGCGTTTCCAAAATAAGCCTCCCCTCTGAAGGTGTTGAGGGGGACAACACTTGTACTCCAAGCTGTGGCCCTTCTTCAGAGAGTCACCAAGGAGTCCCCTGCAAAAGGGGTACAGACACCTCCCACTAGAGATCGCTGAGTCAAGAGAACCAGCCCTTAGATAAACAACAAGTTTCTCCTGTGTAGCACAGGGAACTATGCCCAATATCTTGTAGTAACCTATAATGAAAAGAATATGAAAATGAATATATGTATGTTCATGTATGACTGAAACATTATGCTGTATGCCAGAAATTGACATGTAAACTGACTATACTTCAATGAAAAATAAATAAATAAAAATCTTAAAAAAGAGAGAGAACCAACCCTGCTCCCAATGACTTCCCCACTACCTCTACCAAGTATACACTGGACTTGGGGTGGGGGAGGTTGAGAAATGTCCAGGACCAGGGAGCTCACAGCCCAGTAGAACTAGAAGGACACACCTGAATAGAGCTCAGCTGCAAAGCAGGAGGCTGTAGGCATAGTCGAAGGGGACCCAAGATGCTACTGGGTGGAGGGGGCCTGGCTTCGAGGAGAGGAGTCACTCAGAGCTGGACCAAGGGCTTCCCACCCTTCCACTCAGCCATCACCAGCAACATACCCACTTCGTGGCCACCCAATGGGTTCTATCACATGCAAAGGGAGGCCGGGCACAGAAGAGAGGCGTTTCTTCGTGGTAATTTCTTTTCTTAGAGAGAAACATCTTTTCCAGAACTACTCCTCCAGCAGACTTATCCCACCTCCACTGGCCGAGACTGGGTCACATTCCACATTTAAACGTCACTAGCAAGTGGAATAGACTTACCGTCACATTCCAACCAAACCTTAAGTGCCTGGGGGACCCCAGGAAGCACAGGTGCCCCCCAACCTGAGCAAAACTGGGGTTCTACCAACAAGGAAGAAGGGGGCAGTGGCAGCATCAGCTACAAAGGTGGAACCTCAGCCCAGCACACTCAGACCTTCGCAGCTGACTTGATCCGGCACGTCCTCTCCTGCAGTGTAACGCAAACTTAGCAGTGACAGGCAGTGTCTGGGTGTATGTAGTATGAGTTCTCATCAATGGCCTCAGAAAATCTGAATTTTTTCATTCAGTTCTGATACTTGAGAGTCACCTGGCATTGGGCAAGTCACTTAACCTCTCCAAGCCTGTTTTGTCATCTGAACAATGGGGATTATAACCCTTCACCCAGCTACGGCGAAGATCAGGTGAGGAATGGTTGTGTGTGCTCAGTAAAACCTTATTTCACATTAAGGGCCGCCTTGCCTTCTCCTCAAAACAGTGTTTTACACTTTTATATTTTTTAGATGATTGTGATACAGGATGCAGTTGGCTGACTGGCACCAATGGTGGCTATTTTGGGAGGAGTGGTTACCAAGGAACATGAGGCTCTGGTAACCTTGGCAACCATAGGTAAGCCAGAATGATGGCGCATTCACGTTCTGTATTCCATTCTCATCTCCTCCCCACAAAGCTTGGCATCTGGTGATTTATTTATCAGAGGAGGCATCTGCCAGGGCCGAGCAGAACCTAGCACTGGCTTGGCTAGACTACTTTTAGACAGAATGGGCCAGGCAGGCACTAGAAAGACACAGGCAACTCCCTGCTTCTGAGGTCTCTGTGGAAAGTGCCCATTTTCTGCCTCGTGGTCCTTGGCATCATCCCATCCTCACTCCAGAAGTCCAGACCACACCAAACACTGTGTGCAGGAGCCAGAATGATATAGAGTGGACCCTGGCTAGCCGTGACAGGCTCAGAAAGCAGCAGGCAAGGCTGCCCAAGAAGAGGCAACAATTATGCTCTCTTGTAAACTCAAAGTATTTGAACCATAATTTTTATCAAGTAGATATAGATGACATTAGCAGATATAACTAGATACAGAAGCATATTTATAACCAATGTGTAGGGTGTAAAGACTTCCAGTGCTCCAAGTGCCCACATGCCCACAACCCAGCTTAAGAACCAGAATGCAGCTGAAACCTTCGCAGCCACCTGTGCCCTCCCCATCACATCCCGCCCCCACACTGGTGTACCTCCATTGCAAATAGTCTATTTACATTTCCTTGCTGTGCTTCAGAGTTTTGCCATATTTGTATTACTGAAAATGTATTTACTTTTGCATATTTTTGAACTTCACTTAAATGGAATGATATAGACTCATTTTTCTCCCACTGCTTTTTTTCAAATATAAATTCCTGAGGGAATGTGTGTGTGTGTGTCTGTGTGTATGTGTGTGTGTGTGTGTGTGTGTGTGTGTATGTGTGTATATATATATATATATCAAGCTTATTAAATGTATTTTTCAAATTTTCTACATTCAAACTGAATTTTTATCTGCTTTCCCTATCAATTAATGAGAGAGTTAATAGTTAAATCTTCCAATCTGATGGTAGATTTGCCAATCTCTGCTTGCAGTTTTTGTCTTAAACCAACTTTTGCTTTACATATTTTAAGGCTATATTACTAGGCAAATACAAGTTTAGAATTATAATATCTTTCTGATGAACTGAGTCTTTTATTATTATGCAGTAATCTTCCATCTCTAGTAATTCTTTAACCCTAACCTCGGTTACCTGCAATTAGATTATAGCTACACCTGTTTTTGATGAGTATTTGCCTAATATTTTCCATATACTTTTACTTTTAACAAGTCTGTATACTTACAGCTTGCCTGTTTTGTTTTATATTTATTTTTACTTTTTAGATGGAGGAGTCCACACAGGCATAAAGTAGATGAAATAGTATAATAAATCCCAGGTAACTCTCCCCGGTCCCAGCAACAATCAATGCCCACTCTTGCTCTGTCCACACTGCCACCGCTCTCCTACCTTCTATCCACTTATTTACATATTATGAAGGAAATTCCAGATCTTACGTTTTAGACATGTCTTATAAATAGCAGATAGCTAGTTTTGTTTTTCTATGCCATCTAAATTTTCTTCTTATCCATTTATTCCATTTACTCTTCTTTCCGTAGGCAAGCTAAAGCTTTTACTGTGCATACTTAATAAAAGCTGAAGATAATAATTTCATCTTCCTTCCAAACAGTAGAACCTTATAATTTATATGCTGCATTTTCTAATATATTTGTTCTACCTCCTTTTTTAACCTCACAAATTAGTAATTATTATTGCTGCTGTTGTTTTGACAGAATCAAAGGTTGTTTGGAATTTTTGGGAGGGGGAGGTAATTAGGGTTTTATTTATTTACTTGTTTATTTTAATGGAGGTACTGGGGATTGAACCCAGGACCTCATGCCTGGTCCTCTCTACCACTGAGCTATACCCTCCCCCTGAAGGTTGCTTGGATTTATCCGTGTTTACTAACTTCTTTGCCCTCCCATCTCTTTACATTTCAGATCTTCCATCTAGGATGAATCCTCTGCTTTTAGAATTTACTTTAGTGAAATTGTATATGTGATAAACTCTCCATTTTGTTTGTCTTTATTTTACCCTCATCCTTGTAAAATAATGTTTCTGCATATAAAACTAGATTTTCAGTTATCTTTTCCAGTTATATATTACAGATACAGAGGGCACATTGAAAGTACGCTATCTTCTGGATTCCATCATTGCTATAAAAAGTTGGCGATACTGCCCTTCTACAAATAGTGCTGAAAGCAAAAAAAAAAAAAAAAGAAAGAAAGAAAGAAAGAAACCCCGAGGCCTCCCAAAAAGGAAGTCAAAGCAAAGCCAAGAAAGCAGTACAGAAAAGGTGTCCTAAACCACAAACAAAAAAAAAAAAACAAAGATGAAAAAACAAATGGAGGAGACTTGTTCCATGTTACCCACATTTCAACAAGCCCAGGACACTGCAACTCTGAAGGCAACGTGGGTATCCTCAGAAGAATGCGCCTCGAATGATCGACTTCACCCAAATGCCAGCATCAGGTTTCCCTGGCCACACAGTCGGCCACCAAGATGGAGACCAGCAGCACTGCAGAGTTCTCCATGGACATCAAGGCCAACAATAATCAGATCAGATTAGCTGAGAAGAGGCTGATGCTCATGTGGCCAAGGCCATGCCCTTACCGGGCCCGCTGGACAGAAGAAGGCGCTGGAACTGGCCCTGACTCTGAGGCTTTGGATATGGCCAACGAAACTGGGGGATCATCCAAACAGAGCAGAGCTGGTGAGTTCTAAATATAATAAGACTTTCCACAATCCAGGAAGGAGGAAGAGGAGAAAGGAAAGGAGGAGGAGAAAGGGAAGAAGAAATCTCTTAGTATAAATTGTCATTCCTTTCAAAGTAATCTGGGAAAAGTCTGTTGCTTTCAATGTCTTCCTGTCTCTGGTGGCCGGCACAGTCAGTATGACAGGATATGATCTCTCGTTTATTCTTTACAACAACCCTATGAGGAAGGCAAGACAATTATTATTCTATCGCTGGAAAGATTCGGAAGCTAAGGCTGAGGGGTCAAGGTTTAAAAGGAAGAGAAAGACTAGAATGCATTTTCAACCATGAAATGTCCTGCTCTTTATAATAAAGGATCAATCAAGAAGTGGCTAAGTTAGATCTCGATTATTTTGGAACGAGAAGCAGAGAATACATTCTGAAATGATGTCAGAAACATCACTGAGGCAGCCAGGCTGGCCATCAGGGCCCCACATTTGTGGCAGGGGAGTTGAGACACTAGAGAGGCCAGTTCTCAGCTTCTCAGAGTTGGAAACTCCAGCTGCTTATCTCCCAACTGCTAACACTCAGGATCTTGAGAGGCTGATTGGGATGATAAGAAAGGATTTCCAAGAATTAATTTGTAACTCAACTAGAATGACTACAGGGATCAGACAGTCCAGAGCAGTGATTTCCCAAATTCTTTTAATGAGCCATCCAGCAATAAAATATTTAGCATATGCATCCTCAATAAACATGCATTTAGCTTTTATAAATGTCTAAGTAGCGAATAAGATTAAACTACCACATTATGTACACTCTAACCAGTAAACTGAAAATAGAATGTTAGAACAGGATGGAAAATAAATATAAATGGAGGTTCCAATATCTGTCTCCACTCCCTAGTGAATCATCCTGTCTCCCAAAGCAGCAACAATAAAACGGTAACAGCAGAGTTCCTGCTGAAAACCCTACTGGATACAAATATTTTCTTTACATCTGAGGAGACCAAGGATCAGGAAGGTCACAGTCTTGATCGATTTCACACCTGGTGGGTGACACAGCCAGGACCTGAACTTGAGTCAGTCTGGCTTCAAATCCCAAGTGTGATCTTTTCACTCACTGTCTTTTCCCCAGCATCAGGGGCAAGTCAACTGCAAATGAAGCCTTAGCAGGAGTGGAATCACTAATGTTATTGTCATCAGTAATTATAAGCTGAAACAGCCATGACTGCAATACCATATTTAATTTTTGTAAATACATGGTTTTTTTATTGCATATGAATAAAAATGCCCATTACACTAACCAGATACCTAGAATTAAAAAATAAAAAAATTTTAAACCACCAAAACATCTACCCGTATATAATTACTCACTGCCTACAGACTATATTTTTTAAAATAGTCACAAAGAGCAGGAATAATTAAGCTGGCATTATTACTCCATTATTCGATCACCATTGTGTTTCAGGCACATGATGAACAAATTTCCCTCCTGATTGAAACTGAAATGCCAATAGGAGGAGTTGGATTTCAGGGTCAATCATGGGAAAATATGAATTGGAAGTGGGGGTTTTGATTAAACAAGCCCAGAAACTGGCAGTTTACAGCATCAGACAATGGCATGCTGTCCCGAACAATCTATGAGGTAACAGCGTGACCTCCCTTGGAGGCAACTGATTTGATGCAGCTGGGAGGAGAGTCAAGTCGAGATTGGAAACACTGCCTGGTGCTTCCTCCCCTAAAATCAGCCTGGAGAAATTACAGAGCAAGAGAAACACAGATCAGAGGAGCAAACAACAAGAACAATGAGATAGAAAAGATTTAGAAAATTGAAGGATGGCTGAAGTGATTCTTGGTGTCAGAGCTGGCTCCCAGACGTCACCCACACAGCCTGTCCAGAGGAAGAAGCCAAGTCTTTTGCCCACCTGGGCGAAGGGGAACATCACTTCCCAAAGGTCTGGCAATTTCTCGGTGGGGAGGAGACATTGTCAAAACCCACTGAGAACTGGAAGCTGATTTAAGGCGGCTCTTTTTAAAGGAGGAAAGCTCAGTTAGGACCGGGTAAGGGCCGTGACTCAGCAGTCCAGAGTCGGTGCAAACAGCAAGGTGAGGATTCTGAGACAAAGAATTCAGAGACTCTTAGGGCACAAACTGGCTCCTAATGTTTTCCACTGAAAAGCTGATGAGTCTTTCTGGAAATTGCTGTCAGAACAATCCAGCAATTACCTGGGCTGGAGACTCTTCAAAAAGGGAAGTTAATGAAGACAGAAAAATAGCACAAGTCAAATTAGTGTAGGCAATAGGTGTGGTCCTGGCCTAGCAGAGGGGTAGACTTTTCTGTTCCTACTGGTTGGAGTGGGGCTCGTGCTGGGGTGCTGCAGGACCACCAGAGAAGGCAATGGGAGGGTAGGTTAGGGCACTTGTAAGTTCTGCTTTGGCCGCCATTCTGCCATCCTTGAAACGGTCATTGCTGGACCATCAGGCCAGGCACCTGCTCCTGGTGTCTATGAAATAAGCAAGACATTAACATGATCTTTGCTGGAATGAAGGCATGAGGCAAACCAGGTGAGGACAGACCCTCACCTGTACATGTAAAAATGGTTATAACGGTAAATTTTATGTTATGTATATTTTACTGCGATTTTTTTAAAGCATCCATCCACCTATCCCCATTGAGACAAGACCCTATTCTGCCTGTAATCCGAGGGTCCCTAGGAAGCTACAGTGTCCCTGATGGGTCTGCCCCGAGCCCTTGGACCACAGGGGACTATGGGTCAGTTGACCAGGAAGGGGCACAAAGGAACTTTGGGAAGTGATGAAACTGTTAAATGTCTGATTTTGGTGATGGTTACATGAGTGTCTAAATTCATCAAAAGGTACATACAGGTACATTATTTATATGTCAATTATACCTTACTAAAGCTAATTTTTTTAAAGGGGATAGAGGAAACAAGACTGGCCAAATGTTGTTAATTGTTGACATTGGTGATGGGTACATAGAAAACCATTCTATTCTATCTACTGTCATCTGTATTTGAAAATTACCCTAATAGAAAGTTTTTAAAATCGAAGGACCCATCATCCAACTTCCCTTACTCCACCACTCACAAAGATACTCCCCAGTGGGACTGAAAAGTCAGGGTAATAGCTCCTGACATTTACACATTATTTACAAAATATGTTTCACTAACTTTAATTCATTATTCTCATGAGAATCCAGGGCAGCCATAAATTATCCTCCCACCACCACGTGGGAGCTCGAAGGGGCCCGTGAGAAGTGACTTTCCCAAGATCACACAGGCTGGGCAGCGGGGCCGGGATCCATGCCCGGGGCTCCGGACTGGAGCAGGTGTTTTCTCCCACAGCCCCCGCTGCCGGGCCCAGGGCCCCAGGCACAGCCACCACGCAGAGACTTCTGCCTCGCCCAGGCTCTCCTGAGAAAGTTCCAAAGGAGCTTCCGGCAGGGCAGTTCTCACCCAGATCAGCAAGTGGGGTTGGAGTTAATTGCCTGTGAGTTGCCATGGTTATGTCTTAGTTCCCCTTGAGCCCCCAAAAGAGGCAAATAACAGTGGGAGGAAAACGTCGCAGCAGGGTCAAAAATGCTCCCTGTTTGCAGAACACGTCAATTGTCTCCCGCTACTGAGAAAGACTCTACTTGGAAATAGTCATCAATGTGCAAAAGGAACACCATTTCCTGGCGTCCTGAGCCACAAGCCCCGAGTCTGGAGGTGTCGCTCTGTAAGGAAGAAACCAACAGCACGCTGGCCCTCTCTCCACACCTGTCTCATTGACGGATTTTGAGGATTAAATGGGTAACACCTATAATGCGCTTAAAATGATAGCTGGCTGACAGTAACCCCCGATATTTTAATTAATATTACGATTTCAAACACACATCTAGGCCTGAAGACCTTCTGGCCCCAGTAGGAAGGGCTGCCAGGAAGGCCCAGGTGTGGTGGGACGGTCGTCACACAGCCAGAGGCACCTGGCAGGCCACAAGGGCCCCTCCCCTGGGGCTTCACTGGGCCCACTCATCGCCTCTCCACTGTTGGTTGATTTCCTGAGATCAGCATCCTGGCTTCCAGAGTCTACCTCCCAGCCCTCTGGCCACCTCCTCTCACCCCAGGCCTCTCTCGACCTCCTTTACTTCTCTACACCAGCCTAGACCACACCACCCCCCCCCCCAATGTTGCTTTTTCACAGCGGACCTCAGTGGCCCATTAAGCCCAGAGCAACTGAAATATTGGTTCCTCTTTCTTCCAGAACCGGGAGACCTTAATTTCCTGACTATGTTATAAAGCAGGGCATGATGACCTCCCTTCCTTCTATCACAGCAAAGAAAAGATTTTATTTTTTGGTTTCCTATTAAAACAGGCTGAACATTTGTATTCTGCCATAATTTCAATTCATCACCTTCCCTGCTAATGAGAGCGCCCCCTGGTGACTAATGAACAGTTAGGGTGGCAGCAAACAATGCGAAAAGATGTCGCGATAGGTGGCTGGGGACAGGACACCACCGCGTCCTAGGTCAGTCATTTGAGAACCAGGATTTGGGCTGAGCAGAGATGGGACTGGAGAAATAATGGAGTCTTGTAAGAGCAGTCTGGCAGGAGAGAGGACATTGGGGTGGTCCGGAACCATCTGGTGCTTCAGGGCCACTGCCCGGGAGCCATGTGGCTGGCTGAGGGGGCTGGCAAGGAGGAGTTGGAAAGAAGCAGGGACCAAAGGGCTATGGCTGTCCCTGGGAGAAGAATTTCGGTCAACTAAGGGAGTCAGCCAGTGCTCCCTGGAACCTTCGAGTTCTAGCAATGATACCCAAAGTGGGGCCAGACCCAGGCACCCTCCTGGCCAGCAGCAAGCTGCCACCTGGGTCCTGCTGACAGTGTCAGTGGAGGCTGGGATTCAGGGCCCAGAGCAGCTGAGGGTGGATGGATGAACACCCTTGTCTACAGTGGGCAGCTCAGAGCATCCTTTCTCTGTATCCTCAGGGCACAGGCAGACACCCTCTGGGAGTCTGCTGTTTGGATCCAGTTTCTGGCATCAGTCTTTGAGGCATGCTCACCTCATAATGAGACCCTGCCTTCTCTTTCAGTTCCCGTCTCTCAGAGGTCTGGCCTGAGCCCCCACCTGCCAGGCCTGGATAGAAGCTAGGTGTTTTTGTGCTTGCTTGTGTTTCTTCCTTGCCTCATTCCATAAAAGGATCTGAGATAACTTTCCACAATATGAACGAGATGAAAAGTGGATACATTTAAAAATCAGGGCGTTGGATAACAGTTTGGCAGTTTCTTACAAACTAAATATATTTCTATCATGTAATCCAGCAATCACGATCCTTGGTATTTACCCAAATGAGCTGGAAATATGTCCACACAAAAACCTGCACATGGATGTTTATAGCAGCTTTCTTCATAATTGCCAAAAGTTGAAAGCAACCAATATCCTTCAGTAGGTGGAGTACATCCAGGCAGTGGAATATTATTCAGCACTAAAAAGAAATAAGCTATCAAGCCATGAATGGACATGGCAGAAACTTAAATGCATATTACTAAGTGAAAGAAGCCAATCTGAAAAGGCTGCATGGTGTATGATTCCAACTACATATATAACATCCTGGAAAAAGCAAAACTATGGAGACATTAAGTGGGTGTCAGGGGTTAGGGAGGAGGGGGGTCAACGGGAGGAACACAGAAGGATTTTAGGATAGTGAAGGCTAAGCTGTCTGATGCTCTAATGTTAAACATGTGTCATCATACGTTTGTTAAAATGCACAGAATCCACAACAGCAAGAGTAAACTGTGGATTCTGGGTGATAATGTGTGTGGATGGACGTCCATCATTCGTAACACATGAACCCTCTGCTGTGGGCTGTGGATAACGGGGGAGGCAGTGCATGTGAGGGGGCACGGGGTTTATGGGAAACCTCTGTACCTTCCTCTCAATTTTGCTTTGAATCTAAAACTGCTCTGAAAACAATCTATTTTTTTTAAGTCAAGACAATGAAAAATACAAGTAAAATAGGAAGATAATGCCTGAGGGAAAGTTAACAGGTGCATATTCAGTTACAAGATCAGGGCAATGATTCCTAAGAGCAGAAATAGAGAAACTCGATCAGTTAACATGTTTACTGTCCCAGCTAAAATAAACCAGCTCGTCCTACCGGCATATCTGCATTTACAGATCTCAAAAATACAGAAGGCTGAGCGGAAAAGCAAGTTCGAAACATCGTCAGTGATACCACAGGTAACATTTCTACACACCTTCTGTGATACTGTGTGTTGCGTAGGGAAGCACGCGGTATAAATTATGAAGCCACGGCAGGGAGGCGTCCCAGTACATGACAGTCGTCGCCTCTCAGGAGAGATGAAGGGACAGGGCTGGGAAGGAAAACCGAAGGGATTTCAAATTTTCCCTGGAGTTGTTTTATCTCAATAAAGCAAGCAAACGACAAGGTCTGAAGAAATATGAAACGTTAGTATCTGTTCCTTTGGAACGTGAGAGTTATTATCCTTTGCACTTTCCTGCATTTACAAGAGTTCAAAATAATGATTTATTTCCAACTTCACAATAAAAAAAAAAATGACCATGTGCAGAATGGTAAAACCGAGCCAGCACGTCAGCAGGTGGCTTCTCCTGGGGAAGATGTCTCACACACAGGGCTCCTGGGATGCAGTCAGCAAGGGTCCCGATGACCAGGTGCCTGCGGTCAGCACAAGAGCCAGTCCCTTCCACATCTCTCGGGACCAACCGAAAGCAAAGCAATAAAAGCAAATGAACTAGAGAGAAAAGACCTGAGCTTGACCCCACGCAAGGCCATTTTATATTATTTCATATAATACCCAAGAGAACCAGCAGGCGGCCTGTCACGGCCCCTCCATCTGCGAGGATCTGCAGGAACAGCAGCTACACCTTCGTAAAGTTCTCCCAGCCCGCAGGGCAGAGCTGCCTCCCCCTCCTTCAAAGCTCTCATCCCACGCCCCTGTCAGAGGCGGCCTTCTGTAATCACAAGGGACAAGGGGATGGCCAGCGACAGGATGACGACATTGCAAATTCACCCTGATTTGCCCAGGAAATGCCCCCTCCCTCTTGCCTATACAAAGACCTTGTCCCTGTCATGTTGTTCTTCATTCCATAGCCATAGTTAGGTCCCCCCTGTGCCAGGCCTAATGCCAGGGACACTACCTTCCTAGACTTGGAGTCCCGGCTTTGCCAAAATACTGTCCTTGTAGGACCTGTGACCCGCCACACCAGCCCACACCTGCGTGCTTTGCTGAGGCTGCCTCAATGGTCGGGAACATCTCTCCCCAACTTCCACTGGGTTGACTCCTCCTCGGGCTGCATGACTCAGCTCAGGCATCACCTCCTCCAGGAAGTCTCTGGAGATTGCTCAGCTCTGGGTTTGGTTCCCCTTATCCTAGCTTCTTCCCTCTAGTTTGTTGCATTTCCTCCAAGGAATCTGTTTACTGGGTTATCTCCTCCACTCAGCTCTGCGACCTCAAAGGAAGAGAGCAGATCCTGGCATCTCCTGAGCCTGGCATACAGCAGCCCCTCAGAACCCACCTAGGGATGGGAACTCCTCGAACAGGTGCCTGAGGCCAGCCCTGCCTCGGAGACCAGCTCGCTGTCCATCTATTGCGAGATGGTGTTAATGGAACAAATACATGTGGGGTGGGCTAAGTGCTCTCCTTGAGGCAATGCGCAGTGCCAGGAGGCAGCACCCACAAGGGGACGGAAGTGTTAGGGGTCTAGTACCCCTCCCCTACTTTCTGTGCATCATTGAGAATGAGCTTTGGGTCAAATCAGCCAACTGATGTGGGAGGATCTGCAGGGGGAGGGAGAGGAAGGCAATTCTGGTGTTGTCTCAGGAGAGCATCTAATCCCACAGCGAATTCTTAAGAACACTCGGCGATGTTTGATTTCCAAGGTGGCGAAGTGCAACTCACAGCTCATTTCCCTGCTGGGACCCTGCTCTCGTCCTGTCCCCCTTCAGGTCACCTTTGAATTCATGGAGGTCACCCTGGCAAAGCACTTAAGTTCTATTAGTGTAATAAACGCCTGTCATCCCCTACCTGGAAATTTAGAGGAAAGGTAGGGTAATTTTTACCAATCTCCTGAGTACCTCTAAGGAGGAAATTGGCTGACAAACCCATGCAGACATTCTAGAACACCGTGTTCTTGTGTAATTTGGTCTCACTTTCTAGAACACTTATCCCTGTTGAGAACACGCTGTTGCTAGGTTACGACCAATGAGTAAACACCCTGACTTTCTATTATTGTTTCATAGAATCCCAGCCTCTGTCATTTTATTAAAATGGCTCTGCTAAGGACACCCGTGACCTCCTAATCGTTGTCTCTAAAGGACACTTTCTAGTCTCTTCTCTGCCAGATCTGTCACCCACAGATTTGGGCGTTTATCTCTGTGACCTCTAGAACATTTCTGTGCCCCTCCCCACAGTCTGCCCCTTAAATACTGCTGACCCCCGGGCTCCTCCAGCGGGGCCGGGATGGAACGAGGCGAGGAGACCCAGGCAGCAACACTGAAGGAAGCCCTACTCTCCAGACGAGTGAGTGGGGGCTGTGCATCTCAGGCCTCCGGCTGGCCTCTCCCCTCTGATCAGGCACGCTGGTCCAGGCTGCCCCATCAGCACACAGGACTCACCCCCTGCACGTCCTGCTCCTACTTCCCAGCCTCAGGCCCACGTGTCCACCTGCCTTCCGATGTCTCCACCTGGATGCTCTCAGCTCCTCCAAAGCAATCTCCCTCCCCTTCCCAGGAGACCGCATCTCCCATCTCAGTTAATAAGGCCACTTTTCTCCCTCAGTTACCCAAGGGAGAGAAGCAGACGCCATCTCCCCACGCACACGTCTACCACCTGGGAGGGTTGACTGTATGCACTTCTCCAAACCATCACTTCCCCATCACCCACACTGTGACCGTCTTACATCAGACCCTCACATCTCCCTCCTGGACTATTGCAATAATGGCCTGTTCACTTTCCTTGCCTCCAACCGGAGAACCCACCTCGCCCAGTCATCCAAGGCTCAATGCATTCCTGCTGTAAATGATATCCTTGTGCGTGGGAATTGGTGCGTAGAATGACGTCCCCTCCAACGGAGGACAACTGGGCGATACTGATCAGCAATCCCACGTCAGGGACCTCATTCTCCACACACACTCCTACGTGTGGGGATGTTAACTGCAGCACTGTTTTAACAGTAAGACAAGGGGAACAACCTCGATGTCCATTCACAGGGAGAACGTTGAATACAACACGCTGGGCCCATGGAACAGTTTACAGCCGGAAAGCCCAGGGCTGCTCTCCCCGTACTAACGCAGGATGACTCACAAGGCCGAGACATACAAAGCAAAGAACAGAACGGAGTTGTACCAGGTGCCGCCTCCGTGCTGAAAGGGGGGATGTATTCATCTATGCTCTCATGTTCAGATTCTGTCCAGAATAAAACACAAATACTGGGGAGAGCGATGGATTTTAAGACAGGGACTCAGAGATAAAGGCCAGGGGGGACGTGTCACTGTATACTTTATGCATTGTCTAAATTGTGTATGTTGACCACATTTTCCCTTTGCAAATAAAAACATGTTCAACCTGTCTTGCCCCCTGCAGCCAGCAACCTTTGCAAAGTGCAGATCTGATCACGTCATGCCCCCATCTCAAACTCTTCAGGGGTTCTCCATGATGGGGTGTCTGGGACGGTCACAGTTTATACCCCACGGTGGGCGAGCTCATCTCCACTCCTGCCAGACCCTTCCCTCGTCTGCCATCAAGAAGCCAGAGGAGGAGTGCGTTACTTACCTCGACTCTTAGCTTGTCGGGGACGGTAACCGGGACCCGGTGTCTACTCCTGTTGCCTGCGCCTGCTGACCTGTAGCCACCATGCGTGAGTGCATCTCCATCCATGTCGGCCAGCCTGGTGTCCAGATCGGCAATGCCTGCTGGGAGCTGTAATGCCTGGAACACGGCATCCAGCCCGATGGCCAGATGCTGAGTGACAAGACCATTCGGGGAGGAGACGACTCCTTCAACACCTTCTTCAGTGAGACAGGTGCTGGCAAGCATGCGCCCAGGGCAGTGTTCGTAGACCTGGAACCCACAGTCATTGATGAAGTTCGCACTGGCACCTACCACCAGCCCTTCCACCCTGGGCAACTCATCCCAGGCAAAGAAGATGCTGCCAGTAACTATGCCCGCGGTCACTACACCATTGGCAAGGAGATCATTGACCTCGTCTTGGACCGAATTCGGAAACTGGCCGACCAGTGCACAGGTCTTCAGGGCTTCTTGGTTTTCCACAGCTTCGGTGGGGGAACTGGTTCTGGGTTCACCTCCCTGCTGATGGAACGTCTCTCTGTCGATTATGGCAAGAAGTCCAAGCTGGAGTTCTCCATTTACCCAGCCCCCCAGGTTTCCACAGCTGCCGTTGAGCCCTACAACTCCATCCTCACCACCCACCCCACCCTGGAGCACTCTGATTGTGCCTTCACGGTAGACAATGAGGCCATCTATGGCATCTGTCGTAGAAACCTTGATATTGAGTGCCTAACCTACACAAACCTGAATAGGCTGATAGGTCAAATTGTGTCCTCCACCACTGCTTCCCTGCGGTTTGATGGAGCCCTGAATGTCGACTTGACAGAATTCCAGACCAACCTAAGGCCCTATTCTCGCATCCACTTCCCTCTGGCCACATATGCCCCGTCATCACTGCTGAGAAAGCCTACCGTGAACAGCTTACTGTAGCAGAGATCACCAACGCTTGCTTTGAGCCAGCCAACCAGATGGTGAAATGTGATCCTCGCCATGGCAAATACATGGCTTGCTGCCTGTTGTACCGTGGTGACGTGGTCCCCAAAGATGTCAGTGCTGCCATTGCCACCATCAAGACCAAGCGCAGCATCCAGTCTGTGGACTGGTGCCCCACTGGCTTCAAAGTCGGCATTAATTACCATCCTCCCACCGTGGTACCTGGTGGAGACCTGGCCAAAGCACAGCGAGCTATGTGCACGCCGAGCAACAGCACAGCCACTGCTGAGGCCTGGGCTCGCCTGGACCACAAGTCTGACCTGATGGGCGCCAAGCGTGCCTTTGTTCACTGGTACGTGGGTGAGGGCATGGAGGAAGGAGGGTTTTCTGAGGCCCGTGAGGACATGGCTGCCCTTGAGAAGGATTATGAGGAGGTTGGTGTAGATTCTGCGGAAGGAGAGGGAGAGGAAGGAGGAGAGGAATACTAATTACCATTCCTTTCAGCCCTGCAGCACGTCCTGCTCTGAGCTTCAGCTTCAGCATTGGCTGACAGGAGTGAAAAAGCTTTCTGATTAGATTGTCTTCACCTTCAGCTGTGATCATGTATTTTCCATGTGTTCCTGTAAGATTTTCCTACCATGTCTCAAAAGTAAAGGCTTTAAGAAAGAAAGAAAAAAAAGCAGCCAGAGGAGGAGATCTTCTGCAGGAAGAGGTGATCACGGATGGCAGAAGTTTCCTCTTCAAAGGAGAAAGCCTGCCATTTTCAGAAGGCAGGAAGATCTTTAAGTGGTAAATTGAGAGAGCCGGCTGAAAGCCGGATTGAACCCTTGTAGAGATGAGATCTGCTCTGGGGCGGCCTGTGTGCACAGGGTCACGGGCTTTCCCGGAGCTGATAAAGGCCGGGTTCTAGTCCCGGACCTGGGAGAAGTGTTTGAGGTCAGTGCCTCCCGGGCCTGGCGGCACAGAACACAGTGTACCCATGACCAGGACCACGAGGTCAGCAGAGGGCTAAGTGGTCAAAGGAGAACAAAGTAGTGGCCAGCAGGGGTTCCGGACCTCCATGGGGGAGACGTCAGGATGGAGCAGAAGGAACGCAGGAGGCAAGTGAATACCTCCTCTTAGCAGCGTGACTTCAAGCATCTTATTTAACGTCTCTGAGCCTCTATTTACCTACCTGTGCAGCAGGGGTGGTAATAACTTCGTGGATTAAGAAGACAGATGACAATAGGGGGGACACAGATCACATGGTTAAGTACTGTTTGGCTTCATCTCTATCACAGTGCTTTTTAAATGCAGTCTTGCAACATCACAGAACTTTGAAAAACTGTATGGGAGGCACACTCTTACCCTTCATGCAATTCCCCATATTTCTCACTCCTAACTGTACCAGTTGTCGCTTTATTATGTCTCAGTTCCAAATTCACCCTGTTTGTCTGCCTTGGGGACACTGGAGCCGGACCCTGGAAACATGTCCCTTTGCCAGCTGGTGCAATGTTAAGCTCTGCCCATAGAGGGCGCTGGAGGAACACTGCACAGCTTCTCTTCCTGCTCCCAGGGCAAGGTTGGTTTTTCCACCAGCAGAACCGTGTGCAGGAGCTGAGGAGCCGTGATGGTCCTCCTCCTCCTCCAGCCAACCTCACAACCACCCAGCAAGCCGCTTTCACTCCTATGGACTAGCTCCAGCCTGCTCCCCCAGCCCAACAGGCTAGCCCCGGAGACCACTCTGACCCCCATTCTGGCAAGGTTTCTCACCACTGTTATCCCTTCCTCATTTCCCCGCCCCCAACCCCAGAGGGGGCACCTGCTCCCCACACCTGGTATTCCTGTGGTGCGTGCCTTCCAAGCTGCTTTTGCCCTTTCAGCAGCTAACCACCTGTTTTAGTGTCCTCAGGCTGCCATAACCAACTGGCAGCTTAAAGCAACGGAAATTTATTCTCTCACAGTTCTGGAGACTGAAAGTCCAAAAATCAAGGTGTCCACAGGGTTCATCCTTGTGGAGGCTCTGAGGGAACAGCCACCCCATGCCCGTCTCGGCTTCTGGTTTTGTCAGCTGGAATCCTCAGCTTCCCTTGGTTTGTGGCTGCATTCCTCCCCCTCTGCCTCTGTCATCACGTGGTGTTCTCCTGTGTATCTGGGTCCAAATTTCTCTCTTCCTATAAGGACACGAGTCCTATTGGATTAGGGCCCATCCTAGTGACCTCATCTTAACTTGATTACATCTGCAAAGACCTTATTTCCAAATAAGATCACGTTCACAAGTGCTGTGGGTTATCAGGGCTTCAACCTAGGTTTTGGAGGTGGGGAGACACATTTCAACCTATCACATCACCTTTACTAGTTGATCATTCTTTTTACTACATTTCTGCCGTGCAAATTACAAATGCGGTTTCTGTCTCCTGACTCACACAAGTGACCGTAGCTCCAACCCACTCATTGCCTCCCTGCTCACCCATCTGCAGCCCCATCCACAGCCCATTCTGCTGCTTAAAACCTTCCAGAGACTACCCCTCTGGGATAAAATCCATGCTCTGCCCCATGGTCTCCTGCTCTCACTCACCAGGCTCCAAGCCCCCTGGCCTGGTTTTATACCTTGAATCAGCCAACACCATCCCCATCCCAGGATCTCAGCTGGTGCTGCTCCTTCAGCTGGGCTGCTGCAATCCACCAAGACATTTGCCTGCCACCCCCTGGTTCAGGCCTCTGCTCAGCACCTGCTCCTAGGAGAGGCCCTTTCTGAGCAGCTAGATGGTCCTCCTGGTTACCTTCTGCCACGCGGCCTCATTTGATAATCTCCCCCCATGTATCTGTACCTAAGATCCTGTGTCTGTAAAATGTAAACCAACCCCTGGGACAAGGACTCTGGCTTTGTCCTTGCCCACTGTCTCCAGCACCGAGAACAGTGCCTGGCACATAGCAGGTACTCAATAAATTTTTGAGGACTGACTATTGACATTTTAGAGTTTATTAGAATTGGAGTCTGAAGAACACTGTTAGTCCTCACCCAACGTTTTAAAAAATCAGATTTTTAAAAAATTACAACAACCTGAAAGGAACTGTGCATTTTGTGAGTTTTCTTTTTAAAATTCAGCATCTTTGTTCTCTCTCTCTCCTCTATGTTCTGGAAAATGCCGAATAGTCAGACCTGCAGCTGACTGACTTTACATTCTACTTCAGACACCTTCTGTGACCCTGTGTGACTTCCAGACAAGGCCAGTCCTGCCGAGCTGAACGTTCACACAGGCCTCTCCAGGAGCAGAGCCAGAAACCAGAAGGTTTTCCCACTATCGGTGCTGGCTTCTGAGGAGCAGCCCTTCAAAGTGTAGGGAAGATGGACCCAGGGGTTGTGAATCTGGCTTCGTTTGCCAATTTGTTGCCTCCTGTGCCCTTGGGCCACACCCTTCTCCTTCTGGAAATGAGTCCATGTTCCCTACCTGGGTCAGGTCCAGAGACCCCCGCTCTGAGGGAAACGTACACTGCAGAGAAGTCACCTATGATCTTGTAGTGTTCCAGCTGGGATAAGTTTACTGCCAATTAAGCTGTTTCCTAACACAAACGAATATAATCATTAAGAGAACAATTCTGATGGGCTAGCATTTGCTTAAACTCCTGGGAACTGTTCACAAGATACAAACATATAAATGAAGAAAGCAGGTTGTTTGGAGCCTGTTTCCTCGGGGGGGGGGGGCACCCAGATAGGACTTTCCTTTCCAAAAGGAGCTTCCTTGCCTGGAGCCCCTGAGAGAATCCACAAAACTCCGCATGGGTGTTGGACCCCAGCAAGGATGGGTCTCGAAGAGATTCCATTCCTGCTGTCATCTCTTTTGGAAATCCAGGGAAGCACATCCGAGTGGTGGGAGGGCGGCCAGCTGGACCAGAGGGCCTCCCTGTGGACCTCGGCGCGCACCCGTACGTGAACTTTCTGAGCCTCCGTTTTCCCTCTGTGACATCGGGGTTACAATCCCCACCTTCCAGAAGCACAAAGATTAGCGATACTGTATGCAGAGTCCCCGGCACAGAGCGGGCTACCAAAAACGGTGGCCCCAGTTGAAACTCAGAAAAAAAAAAAAAGTCTAATTTTAAATATCCCGGTACACAGATAGAGAAATATTATGAAATAACATGCAAAAGGATATGATTTCTGAGACAAAATCCAAGACTTGAAAGATATTTCCTATAGGTCCTGCTCCCGCTCCGGTGGCCCCGCCCACGCCGTGCGTGCCTGTGACGTCAGGAAGCAGCTGCAGCAGCAGGGGCTGCACGCGCTTCGCACCAAGGCCGCCGGTTCAAATCCCGGGTCAGCCACTCGGTAGCTGGGAGTCCTTGGGCAAGTTACACAAACCTTCCTGTGCCTGGGCTTCCTTGTCTCTGAAACGAGTATAATAATAGCACCTGCCTCACCCAGTTGTCAGGAGGATTAAATGAGTCTGTATTTGTAAGACACAAGCGTTTATTAAATCATCATCCGCACCTCCCGTCCCAGCCTCACCCAGGCTCCATCTCATTTTTTCCCTCCCCTCGTTTTTATTTCTCTCTGATTACCTCACCCCACACCAATCTTGTCAAATTAAATTATCTTTACACGCTGTCCTCAATACCTTGGGGAACTCAGCAGGGCATAAATAAATAATACACGCCGGGTTTCCATTCCCGTCACCCTCCCTGGGTATTTAGTGCGTCTTTATGAGAATGTCCATCCTGGGAAGGGAGTGGAATCCACCATGGGGGAGGGGGCAGCGTGCTGGTGGCGGAACAAAAGGGAATGGGACAAGGAGGTGGGAGGGGGTGACAGAAAGAAGAGGCAAGGGACAGAGCCAGGTCTTTGATCAGATCAGGCTGCCCCCAGAAGATTCTCCTTCTCAGCACCAAACCCAAGCAGACTCCATGTTCTGTTGTTTAAGAGAGGTGGGATTTCCTTGTTGTAAGTGGGACAGATCATTATTACCATTATTAATTTCTAAAGATGGGGAAACAGAGCCTCAGAGACAATCTATTCCTTTTCTGTGCACACAGATCACTAGTGTGGGTGGAGGCGCAGGCCCGGTGGGCTGGTCCCAGGTGGGGTCCCCCCAGCCCTGCTTGCTACATCGAGGGCTTCTGTGCAAGACACACATCCCTTCTTCGTTATATAGAGTAAGCTGTTTCTTTCTCTTTTTGATCTCCATAGAACACAAGTGGGAATAAAAAGGCACAGTGTTAAAATGTTCTGCAGTTAGTGGCAACAGTGATACAACCTTGTGAATATAAGAAAAACCACTGAATTGGACACTTTAAAAAGGTAGATTTTGTGTCATGTGAATTATATGTTAATTTAAAAAAAAAAGCTAAAAAGGTTTGATTAAAACCATGAAGCCCCAGGAGGAGGGTATAGCTCAAGTGGTAGAGCATGTGCTTAGCATGCATGAGGTCCTGGGTTCAATCCCCAGTACCTCCTCCAAAAATAAATAAATAAATAAGTAAATCTAATTACCCCCCCAAAAAACCCATGGAGCCCCAAAGCCCCAGTTCCCTTCTACACAAGGATGCTGCAAGCCTGATGTCGAGATACCATCCACAGCTGCAGCTGCAGGAAGAGAGAGCCTTAAAGGAGTGTGACCATCCGTCATTCAACCACAGGGGCCTTGGCTTATACTGGCTTTCTGGGAGGGACCCTTGGCAAAAGAGGGCTAGCTCCCCTCTTCCATTCCATCAGTGACAAAAGAAACTTTTAATTTATCAAAGAGATCAGTCAATGGTATAATGAGTTCTCCATGAGTGCTCAGGACAAGGTTAGTATTTGTTACCAGAAAAGATGCAAGTTTGCCTCCCAAAGGCAGCAGGTGGAGGTGTGTCTTCAGCTGAGCTGGGTACATGCATCCTCCTTTCGGGCTCTAACTTGAGTCCCTGGGATACGGGATGACCCAAACACTGGTGAGAGTGGCCGCATCACCCCCTACCTTGGAGGCTCCTGGGAGGATCAGATACGTGGGACAGAGAGCTGACTCTAGGGCCAGGGTCTCCACTCCCTCGGGCAGGGCTGCTGGTCCTATTCAGAGTGATCTGTTGAATTCAGTGTGGTTGATTTTGCTGGGTGTGGGGACAGAAATGCCTGGAGGGAAGGGGAACCCAGGCTGGGCCCCAGAGGAGGCTGAGGTGCAGGTGAGGGGTTGGGAGAGGGGGAGGGGTATGCATTCAGGGCACACCCTGAGCATCCTTTACCTGTAAGATGAGGGTTTGGATTTTAGGGCCTCTGAAGTTCCTTCGACAGTAAAGAAGACGACTTCTCCTTCCCACACACCAGTTGGTTCGGATTCAAGAATCTGAGACTCCCCCTCGTCTAGGCTAACTTCTCATCCAAGTGCCTAGTCCTAGACTGAAAGTTTTTTCAAGAGACGGCCAGTTCTCTTCTCCCCCTGAGCCGTGAGGACCAGGTGGGGCAGCAGTGATGAGTCTCCACATCTCAAATGTGGACACATCCCAGCAGACAGCTCTCCCGTGTGTTAGTTCCTGGCGCTGCCCTAACCGTGCACCTCAGACTGGGGGCTTAAACAACAGCGGCTGATGGCCTCACAGCTCTGGAGGCTGAAAGTGTGCTACCAAGGTGTCAGCAGGGCTGGTTCTTTCTGAAGGTTCCTCTTTATAACAACACAGTCACACCGAATTAGGGGCTCACCTCCTCCAGGATGACCTCATCCTAACTAATTACATCTGCAAGGACCCTATTTCCTAAGAAGGTCCCATCCTGAGGTGCTGGTCGTTAGGACTTTAACATGAATCTGGTTAGGGGACACAATTCAACGCATAACACCCTGCTTGTGGATTTCTGTTCTCAACCTCAAAATGTGCAGGCTGGACGCAGGGCCGGCCTCCCAGGCCCCTCTGCCATCGCCGTGGGTATCTCAGGTCAGTCTCACCTCTGTGGCAAATGGGACTGAAGAGGGATCCCCTGTCCTGTTCCCTTTGTGTAGAAAAGCCAGGCTTTTAAGCATTATTTATAAGATGGGGTTTGGCCTCTCCAAATGCCAGGTTTTAGATGCTGCTTTTGATTTTGCCCCACCTCAGTGTGAGAATTAGACGAGGTGAGACAGGAAGCAAGATTTTGTTTCAGCCACTGTTGTCATTGTTCATAATGACAGACACTCCCTGTCACTTAATGCAGACCTCTAAGAAGCCCTATCTCGGAGAATCAGCCAGAACAGGAGGAGACAGGCCAAGGATCAAGTAACGCATTTCCCTCACCTGGGTTAAGAGGATCATCGCCGGCTCGGACAACACCTTACAGTTTCCAAGCGTTGTTGCAGCCGATACTTAAATTGACGGCTGAGGCTGTGGTGACACTCGGGGTGGAACCTAGGCCAGCGCTCTGGACCAGTGTCCTCATGGGTCCAAGACTTGTTCACCAAAACGTTTGCCTGATTTCGCTCGCACAGAAACGGATTTAAATGCGCTTGGGGGCCCGACTTCCTGTTTCCCGCCTGCCCCCCGCCCGCGTCTCCTGGGCCCCGCGCCGCCTCCGGGGCTGCCCGCAGCGCCACCTGCTGGGCGATGCCGGCCGCGCGGCTCCCCTCCCGCCGCCTCCATCTCAGGCCTGAGCGCGCGGAGCAAGCGGGGCGGAGAGAAGCAGGTAGAGGATTGCGGCCAGGCAGTGAGAGACGGAAGACGGAATCGCTTGATTTTTGAGGGCCAGTGTCGTCAGGAACACGAGGCCTGGAGTCCGACTGACTTGGGGATGTCGCCCGCCTCACTCACCTTCCAGCCCCGTGACCCCGAACCTCTCACGTCTGAAGTAAAAAGAGGGCTTCTCGGCTCAGAGTGCTTGTGAGGCTCACGTGACATGATTCAGGTAGAGTGTGAGGTGGCGGCTTGCCCTGAATAAGTGCTCAGGAAACACAGAAGTATTGGTAGTTTCATAAACACATGCTGCAAAATTAATTCATTCAACAAACATCTTCTGAACAGCCAGTCTATGGCAGGTGTTAAACAGTCAAACAGAGGGGAAGAGACCTACTGTTACAGAAACAACAGGCCAGCCAAGAAACAAGCACCACTTGGAGGGTTGGAGTACTCAGATGTATTACACCAGCGGGCTCAGAGGGGCTTCTGCTCTGAAGCTCTGAGCACCTCCAAGACGTGCGCATGAGGTTTTATAGGGTTAATTACAAGTATGGGGCTATTAGCCAATAAGGCTCAAACAACAAAAAGCAAGAAATCAGTGCACTGGAGCTTATCAATTCGGAACAGATCACGTTACTGACACTTGTTGAGCTTGGATTTACGAGTTAGCTTGTTAGCCCAGTAAACTGACACTAAACTTCAGATTTACGAGTTAGCCCGGCAGAACTCAGATCAGTAAACCTACACTTATCACACTTAGATTTGTGACTTAGCTTGTTAGCCCAGCTGGGCTTTTCCTTCACACTACCTCTCCGTGTTTATGAAAACGAAGGACCGGGCGGGCTCCCTTAGGTCACAGGACCCCCATCCTTCATCCAGTCAACACCTGTTCCCTGGGCACCGAGACTGTCCAGGCCACAGACCCCACCCCTCAGAGCCCCAGTCTGGAGGGGCGAGGGGTCAGTGCATGCATGGAGCAGGACCACAGAGCAGTGCCTGCCAGGGATCTGCACCCAGGCTCCCAGGAGCGAGGGAAGCCTTTCAGAGGAGGCACACACATCTAGAAGGTTCCAAAATGTTCCCTTTCCACTGAGAGTCTTTTTCTCTCCAAAGCACACAGCAGCATCCGCAGCCCACATAGGAACAGAGCTTCCCTTTCATCTAGCTCGAGATTTTTACCTTTTTAATCTCTGGAGCCTGAATGGGGACTGAATTGCTGCCTCCTTTTGAAATCATGCAGCTGCTGCCGCCAGAGAAAAGATAAAAATGCACTGGGGATTTTTCTTCAGACCTGCTTCGTACGTACTGTATAAGCTATTGGGGTTTTCAACAGAATTTAGAAAATTCATAATGCCAGGTTTAAGTCTTCTTCAGAAGTTTAAGGATTGGAGGAGGAAAAGGAATTTTAGAATTCCCTTTTCTCTCTGGCATCATCAAAAGATAAGCTGGGCGGGGTGGGGGGTAGGGGGGAGATAAGCGAAATACAGAGAAGCCCTGGTGAAGGCTGGGAGAAAGGAAAGGTTTTCCATCATGAGTGCCTGCAGCTTCTGATAAACAGACGCCAGCTGCCGCTCCAGAGGCCTGGTACCCAGAGTTCCGCTTTGAGACACTTGTAGCCTCTAGCCCTGGGGACATCATTTAACCTTTCCAGCCTCGATTTCCATATCCACTTATACTGGAGAGCCTGCTGTGTGCTGGCACTTTGCCTGGGGAATACACGTGGGCCTGAGTCCCTGCCGTCCCCCACGGCAGCTTTGTCAGTGTGAGTAGGATGTATCACCTTTCGAGGGGGTCTGTGTCAAGTACATGGGTATTCAGGAAACCTCTGAGAAGAGCCCCAGGGATGTTCTGAGCAGACCGCAGTCCCCATTTACCTGGCAGAAGTCAGGGAATGAGTCCTCCTAGGGCTTATGACGTCTCAGGGCTACTGCCCTTGTCTGTGACACGTAGTACCCACCTGTAGGATTGATGGAAAAACCCCAGGGCGCGTGCAAGCTCAGAGAGACAGCACAGAAGCCCTGAGAACCTGCCTCCCGGCCATCCAGATCCCAGGAATCCCAAAAAGGGAGAAGGTGGTGGCAGTTGTGTAGAGCTGGGAGAGAAGGGGAGAGGGTGGATAGTAGAGGGGAGGAGACCCTGAAACTCACTCAGGCAGGAACCAGCTTGGGCCAGGTCTGTCGGAGACCAGACTGACATTCGCCCCTTTTGCAAAGCTGACCTGAGCACCGGGGTGGGGCGGGGCGCGGGGCGGGGCGGGCTGCAGCCTCAGGCCTGATCAGAAGGTTGTTAGTGAAGAACCTGAGTCAGCACCTGGTGGTGACACATCCCATCGGTGCAATGGGGAAGGCTGGCGGGGGTCTGTCCCTGCCCTGTGTCTGGGGCTGTCCCATAAAACACGGTATTTGCAGCTGAGAGTCAGGGGCTGTAGCCACATTGCAGGAAGAGGCTCTCAGTCCAGAGGGAATTCGTCCCCTCTCCCCAGGCAGCGTGACCGGGGGCAGTGTATTCTCTGCAAGCTGAGTGACCGCAGAGGTGGGACAGCCCATGCAGATCAGCCAGGCCAGGGGTTTCCACAAGTCCAGAGGGTGCCCTTTCCGTAGAATAAGGGGGCCCCTGGAGGCGGGCAGAGCTGTGGCCCTGGTCCCAAGGGTCAAAGGAAGACTAATGGAGGGCGGAGAGTGGTCACAGAGCCAATCCATCTGAAGCCTCTCTGTCCTGCTTCAAATCGAATACCCCTCACACTTCTATGGCAGTAAATTCATCTGTGGCTCCAAGTATTAGGTTGAAACGAACCCAAGCTAACTGTAAGTGAAAGGAATCCCAGAAAGAAAGAAATCGGTGGTGGGATAGTTTCAGCAGGGATTTGAGGCAGAGTGGCACTTCCTGCGCTTCCCCAGGGGCCTCTGAGTTCAACAGGTGGGAGGACCACCGCATGGCTCAGGGACGTTGAAAGGCGGGTGGGCACCCATGCAGGACAGAGTTGTTACTGCCTGGAAGGGGGCCGAGAGGTGAGTGGGGGAGGAATGGGAAATTCTCCTGAAGAGCTGCTCTGACTGGTTTGTGCCCAGAGGACACCACTCCAGCACATCCATTCACCTCTTGAACAACCAGCTGACCGAGGTAACACTTGGGTAATGGACCCAAGTTCTGGTCTGTTCCGTGAGGTCTGTCTCTAAATTGAGGCTACATCCTGCATATTCACTTGGACTAGTTTCTCCATTTAACTGAATTTAGATATCTTTCACAATATCTCCTTGCCTCTCTGGGCTGGATTTGGGATTTCAGAGTGAGCTCACGGATACTCCTTTCAGAAAACAATCTAGAATAATTTACAATCTCTTGGAATGTGCTCCCGGCAACTATGAAGTGGGAAACGGATTGCACCGCCCAGGGCGGGGACGTAGCGCCACCTGGTGGTCTTTCGAATTATATCTGGTAGCCTCTTCGGCACGGTAACCAGGCAGCCACGTGGACACGGCTGTGTAGCCAACGGGCCACTGGAGTTTGATTTATGCCACTGCATGTGGTCAGAAGGACCATTTCTCCCAGCCTCTAATTTTCAAATGAATCCACAGTCAGATTTTCAACGTTATCGCCAAATGAGATTCAACATTTAGTCACAAGGAAGTACTGTCAGGGTAGAAAAAAATGAAACATTCATGAAACTACTTTGGACTTGTGTCCTAGAACCAGGTCAAACCACTTGGAATATACTATGTAGTATTAATTTTTTAAAACTCTACAATTATCTTGTGATGAGCACAACTGGATAGCATAACATTTTTTTCAATTTAAAGCATTAATTCTGATAAAAGTAAACATGTAAAATCCATCATAACCTTGTACCCCCTACTCTGACATGTCTGGTTTTTAGTATGTTAAAAAAATAAAATATTACAACTTTGTAAATCAACTATACTTCAGTAAAAAGTTGCTTGAAGTTAAAAAAAGTTGTACAGTCTATCTTAAACAAAATCTGAAAATATTTGTCAAAAAATAAAATAAAATAAGGAAGGGGCTTGGGCCTCTCTCGATGTATGGGGAGCTCTGGGAAGTTCTGGAAAGTTCTGGGGAAGGGTGGAATGGAACAGAACCAGAAGAAGGTGAAGCAAGGAGGTAATAGTTCAGGCCCGAGATGCTGGAAACTGAGCAAGGCCAGGATCTGCGTGGATGGAGCAGAGAAACGCTGCTCAGGTTTCAGATTCATCATGATTTGGCAATTGATTCTGTAAAAGGAAAAATATAGTTAACACCCCCTGTGCTTGCTAATGAGGGCAGATCCTGGTACTCACAGGATCTTCCGTTTGGAGAGCAGAAAGTTAACATCCTTAGTGCTATGGCTTTTGGCAAAATTACCAGGGAAGCTGTGGGGACAAGAGCCTGAAGGAACAGGGCAGAGCCCAGCTGCTCACCCAGGGAGGGGAGATGGGATGTGAAACTCGGACATTCCAGAGGCTGCAGGAGCCGGTGGTCCTGGGGGCTGCCCAGGGCGGGAGTCTCCACAGGACAGGGCTCCGGGTACCAGGGGGCCCAGAAGACACCTGGGAGAGATTTGGTTCTGTCAGAGCAGAAGCTCAGGGAAGGCAGAGTCCTGCAGAGGTCAGCATAGCAATGGAAAATGCCTGGGGCCTCAGGCCCAGGTTATAGCCTGTACTTGCATCTCTTTTCAGCCAAGGGAGGAACACAGCTGTGAGGCAACAATGGCCAACACTCCCAGAAACTGGAAGGATGAGTGTTTCATCCTTCCGGGGAGGAGGACGGGGCTGGGTAGCACACTACAGCATCCGCTACAGCTGGAAACCAATGACATCTGCTCTAAGGGGCTGCTGCACAAGTAGAGATAAGCACTGGAACCGGGGTGGTGGTAGCTGTGTGGAAATGGGGGAAATATCAACATATTTTTAATATGGCTTGATGCTTGAGTTATCAGAACTTGATGATGGATGTTGGGAGTTGGTGCTGGAAAGAGGGTTCAATAAGATTTTTGCCTTGAGCAATGGGATGGATAGTGGTATCATTCATGCAGATGGGAAAGTATTTGATGGGCAAGTAAGTACTGAATAAAGATGTGGTCTCTTCTTCTTAACCTCCCACTTTTTTTCTGAAGATCACGTAGAACCATGACAGGGATTTAAGAGAGGAAACAACAAGGTTTAGAAATAACATCCTGGAAGACCGTGAATTCAGAACTTTAACCTCTGAGAAACAGAAACTTGAGCAAGGTGATCTGCACAGACCAACCCTACTTCTGGAGAACTGAGTCACAGCATATTATCTGTCATAGTCTAGCCCCAGCCCAGATTAGCACAGACTAACCCAGGACCCTGGAGCATCGTAAGATCAGCCCCAAACCAGCCCCAGGGACGCAGGGCATGAACACTTCCCAGGGCTGATACTAACGCACTGGCTGGAGACCAACAGTCAGAGGAGCTGCGCGAAGGGGAGGCCTTCCCTCTGCCCTCTGGAAGCTCTACTCCCAGCTCCTCTCCAGAGACTGGATAGAACAGCCATATCTAACGACAAAACCTCAAACTCTGAGTAACCACCATATTTTTTGGTTTTAGCTTTGCCCAGAAGCCCTGCAAATTGTTTAGGAAGGTAGAGCCAGGCCAGCACATCAACCAAACGCCACTGGGTCGATACCTGAACCACCTGTTTGACTTGTTAGAGGCCGAGGGTGGAGCTATTGTTCGATGACAGGCCTCCTTAGGAGTGCCTCCCGGATAAGGAGCAGAGGCCCAGCTACTCTGTTTGCTGAACGACACTGACAACCCTTTATCACCGCCCTTGGCTAGGATCCTCAAAGCCCCGGAAACGCTTACAGCGCGGCAGAGGGAAGGCGCTCTCTAGCACTGCTTCCGCTCTCTGAGTGTTTGCTCGTTTAACATCAACTCCGATGTCCCTGAGTAGGAGGGGACACCCATCTGCACAGCCAGAGGCCCCCCAGCCCCCCCAGAGGCCTCACCCCCCCTGCCCCTCATTCTCTTCTCTCTACCCCTTTGGTTTCCCAGTTATCATTCATTTATCCAACTCTCATTTAGTGAGTTCTTGCCTTGTAGGGGGTACTCCGTCCGCCCCCATGAGGAGCTACAATTGATTGACTGACTCTTGCCCTCCACTTCTGACAGGACAGCGGTAGAGAGGGAGGAAGCAAGGTGAGGTGAGCCGAGGGAGCCCTGATGAGGCCGTGATTAATTCCAAGCGAGAGGAAACAGAGGGGAAGAGGGGGCTGATTTCATCAGAGCTGTAGAGGATGGGCAGTGTTTCAACAGCAGAAAAGTGAGAAAGGGCAAGCCAATCTGTGAATAAATTTCCAACTCCTGAATAAAATACACCTCTGATGGCTCTTTTAGAACATGGCCATAAAATTCTTTGACACTCATCTCATTCAGAGGCAGGTCTAGTCCCTCCCCTTGAATCTGGGCTCCGTGATGCTTGACTAATGTCAGTTTCCCAGTCCAGGCCTTAAACTAGCAGCCTCCTCTTCCTGACACTTAGGATGCTCACTCTTAAATGCAGCTTCCAGACCAGAAAGGAACCCCCAACTAGCCTGTGTGGAGAGATTCAGGGAGAGGCACCCATAGGTGTTCCAACCAAGAGCCCCAGCTGAGGTCCCAGCCAACAGCCAGCAGTAAGGTCTAGACACTGAGGGAGTGAGCCTGGAGGTATTTCTAGTCCCAGCCCCCAAGCCACTCCGGTTGCTGCCACGTAGAGAATCTTTGGCCTGCAGTTTCTTCTTCTGTGAAACAAGAACTGTGATCTCCCACTTGCAGGGCCTGTGTGAGGATTAAACAAAGCAAAATATGTGCTACAGCCCTTCCCACAAAGACCACCAGGGGCACAGCGGCAGATGAGCAAAGTTAGGCACAGTGGCTTCCTGCAGCGGGACAGGGTGAGGGCACTTCAGAGAACCTGGGAGAGCTCTCATCAAAGGGAGAAGTGGGATGACTGCAGGATTTGGGAGAAGGGTAGAGTTTGGGTAAGATGTAAATGAAGCCGTGTTTCAATGGGCTCAGAGCAAAACAGGGCTGTGTATGATGTACAACCAGAGCTACAAGTGAACTCAGGGTCCAAGTTCCTTGGAAACTACCAGGTTGAGGTAAATGGGTTCTGTTGCACTCAGGAAGGCCCTGGGTTGGAAATCCAGGCTGCTTCTCAGTGTCACAGTGACTCAGACCCTCCAGGAGAGACAGGGATGTTCCATCCTTGCTGTGCTGATCTCAAACAGCAAAGCTTCCGGCAGCCTGTGCCTTTAGGGATCACGGGTTTTCAGCTCTGCAGGTCTTTGCTGATCGGCCAGTGTTTTACAGGCTCACCTGTGTGAGTACCAGCACACCGCCTACATACAGTGAATGTTCAATTATGGTTTTCCCATTTCCCCACCTCACTCTCCTCTTCTGTCTCCCTTTCAGCCCAATCTGCTTCTCTGGACCAATCCCTGTCAAGGAAAAGTCCAACCACCACCATGGCCAACGTACCTGATAAGCAGAGGAAACTGTTAGAGTGAACACTCCATCCAATTCACAACAGCCCAAAGATGGAAGCAACTCCAGTGCCCACAGGTGGAAGGATGGATGGACAAACGAACTGTGGTCTATACATGCAATGGAATATTATTCAGCCTTGAAAAGGAAGGAAATTTCGACACAGGCTACAACATGGACGGACCTTGAAGACATTATGCTAAGTGAAATAAGCCAGACACAAAAGGCCAAATGTACGTGTGATCCCACTGTAGGAGGTACCCAGATTCACAGGACAGAGAGCAGAAGGGTGGTTGCCAGGGGCTGGGAGGAGAGGGGAATGGGATTTGTTATTTAATGAGTTTACAGTCTCAGTTTGGGAAGATGAGAAAGTTCTGGAGGTGGATGGTGGTGATGGTGAAACAATGTGAATGCCGTGGAACTGTACACCTAAAAATGGTTAAAATGGGAAATTTTACGTTGTATATATTTTACTACAATTAAAAAAAAAAGCCTCTCCCCACTTATCCTTACTGAGAACAAGACCCTGCTCTGCTATATTCTGAGCCTTGGAATGAAGGGGAAATCCAGAGAGGAGCATCCCTAGGAAGATGCCGGCGTCCCCTGGAGGGGTCTGCCCCCGTCCTCTCCACCTGTATGTTGGCCCCAAATCTACACCGTGAGACATTAAGCCCTGTGTTAGTCAAAGCAAAGCTACACTGTAGTGACAAATGATTTCAAAATGCAACGGCTTAAAGCTGTAGAGTCTTCTTTGTCTCCAAAGTAACAGCGGGGACAGCACTGATCTTCATGATCACCCCAGACTCCGGTTTCTTCCAATCATTGTTGTACGTCCCAAGGGCACTGAAGTGGTCTCTTAGTGGCATTGCTGTCACTCATGAAAAACCATGTGGGCTTCCTGAGCAGCAGGGAAAAGCAGAGGGACGCCCAGCAGCCTGAAGTTGCGTGACGTGTGTTTGCATTAGTGAGTTTTATCCCTCATGAACATCAGCGGAGAGCTTCCAGCATGAAGGGTTGGAAAGGCGAAGCAGTCTGGGTGGAGGCAGCAAGGTCTAGGGGAAAGAGCATGAATCTGACACTCAGGGAACTTGGGTTCTAGTCTTTGATCTGCCATTAACTAAGTCGAATGAGTACATTTTCTAAAAGTCTGTGACGGGCCACGCACAAGCCCAGAAGTGTCCTGGGACTGAGGTCACTCACGTGACCTCTCTCCCTTGCTGGTCACTTCCATTCCTGCCCCCATAAAATAGAAGGTTGAATTCAAGATCTGCTGAAGCCTTCCGCAACCCTGTGACATCTAACTCTGTGACGTAAAACCTCACCCTCTGTGATCTTGGGGAGTGAAATGGATGGGACAAAAAGAATTCCTGAGAGAAAAAAGCCCCCGTCACTGAGGCAGTCATCCTGCCAAGAATATGTGACTTGACTCTAATCACAAGAAAACAGAAAAGCCCAAACGGGGAAGGCTGCCTCAGAACAAAGTGGGTCAGAAGGACTGCATTTCTTCAAAATGTTGATGCCATTAAAGGCAAAGAAAAAATCATGGAAATAGTCCAGATTAAAAGAGGTTCAAGAGATTCTGGGTGAGGAGAGGAACAGAGCTTTGCTGGTTCATTAAAGAGTCAACGAGATTAAAAAAAAAAAGAGGTTCAAGAGAAATCATGACTTAATTAAATACGTCACTCTAGAGTGGAGCCCATTAAAAGGGTAGGGGGATTTTTTTTTTCAAAAAGGGACCTTAATGGACCAACTAACAAAATGGTATATTAGATCAAATATTGTATCACTGTTACATTGACTAAAGTTGATAATTGTGGTTTGGTTGTGTAAGAGAATAACCACACACACACATACATACATACAAAGAGAACAAGTTACAAAGCAAATGGGGTAAAAGGGTCCTAACAGATGATTTGGGGAAAACAGTATTTGGGGACTCTCTATGCTATTTTTATTCTTGCAACTTCTCTGTGAGTTTAAAATTGTTTCCAAATAAAATTTATTTTAAAATTTCTTTCTAAGTCCTTAAACATCTACCTCACCTGTGAAATTCCCATACTTGGAAGTTTATCCCTTTGAGAACTTTAGTAATGAGCTGTTGTAAGCACTTCCATGTACTACGGATAGAACTGGAACTTGACTGAGGGTATCTAGAAGACAATTTGGCCGTGTAAATCCAGAGCCTTAAAATAATCACAGACGGGTGAGCAGTTGTGAGGTGCAGCAAACACAGTGAAACATGACTGTACCACTTGGGTGGGTATTTAAGTCTTCACTGGAAAATTCTTTTGGCATTTTTATATACGTCTGAAATTTTTAATAATAAAAACATTGGAAGGTGGAAGGGCTCATGATTCAGTGAGTGAAGCCTGCAATTAAAAAAAAAAAACCCTATATTCCAAAATGTGTGTGGTGGACACCAATGGCCTATCTTCTTCTCTGGATGCCGCCCTTCTCCCTCAGTCCCCAGGGGCGTCTCTGCACCATGCTTCGCCATCCCATGGGCAGCATTGATGCCACTGGGCATATAACCTACACTGATCAGGATTCTGTCTCCAGGAAGTTGGAATTTGGCTTGTAAATTTGTGTTCGTTCTTGGCTGCCCCATTAAGTGGGGAATATGTCAAAACTTAAGAGCTGTGCTGTGGCTGTTTTGGGTTGAATTGTATCCCCCCCCCAAAAAAAGTATGTTGAAATTCAAACCAAGTACCTTAGAAAGTGATCTTATTTAGGAAGAGGGTCTTTGCAGATGTCATTAGTTAAGATGAGGTCATACTGGAGAAGGGTGGGCCCTTAATCCAACATGACTGGCATCCTTTTAAGAAGAGACACAGATGAACAGGAAGAACGTCATGGGATGATGGAGGCAGAAACTGGAGATGCTTCTGTGAGCCTGGGAACACCAAGGGTTGCCAGGAAACAATCAGACCCAGAAGAGGCAAGGAGGGGTCCCCCACAGGTCTCAGAGAGATCACCACCCTGCTGACGCCGGGATTTCGGACTTTGAGCCTCCAAACTATGAAACGGCCAATTTCTGTTGTCTGGAATTTGTGGTACTTTGTTATGGCGGCCCTAGTGACCAGCACAGGGGCCATCCTCCGCCATGTGAACCCAACAGAAGAAGGAAGCACACGCACTAAGAGATCAGGCGTGAGTGAGTGAGCGTGTCAGTCAAGGATGGTCACTCTCTGCTTCCAGTCTCTTCCAGAAGACCAGCTCCATCCCTGCCCTTGGGCTCTGCGAGATGCCCCCCTTAACTGACGGGGCCCTTACTCTGGTTAAGCCAGCTTGAGCCACTCATTGCTTCTGTCAAAGTTCTCATAACAAGTGCCGAGTGCCGTGGTCAGTGCAGCTTCACTTATAATAGCAAAACAAACAAAGGAACCAACAAAATAGCTGACAACAGAGAACCGGTTAAATGAATGGTGTTACATTCATAAGAAAGGCTGTTAAACGGTCCCACCGACACCCACGTTATTAAAGAGTATGTGCTCCTGCACTTCACACACTTTTCTCTAAGCATTTTTTTCTTTTCACATTTTCCCCTGAAATATGCTGCTTCGCCAACTGAATTACAGTGAGGTCCTTTTCCTCTAGGCCTAGAAATTTGTTCTTCTCCCCAGATGTAGGAATTTCATTTCTCTCACCTGCAGAGGGCCCCTCACGTCCCTTCTCTCCCAGTTCAAGGACACCGCCCTTCTTCCGCCCCTGGGAGCACCTGGGCCCATCGCTGCTTCCACAAGGCGATGATGATGGGGTCTGTCGTCTTCCAGGTGGAGAGCTGACACCAGCATCTCCAGGTCTGATGTGCTGGGGCAGCAATGCTGCTGAGATGGGGCCCTTAAAAAAAGATGGCCCTCCATGACCAGGTGGTCTCTGTTCCAATTTGCCTGCTCCTCTTGGAGAAACACAGGGAAAAACCATCACTCCCTGCTAAATACTGCAAGGCACTGGCTGTCCTCCTGGGCTGTGGAATGAACATGGACTTCCCCCAGATGTGTTCCCTTCCATGAGCCTGCTGCTCCTAAAGCCCGTACCAGGGATGTGGGTCACTCATTTCTTTTTTTATTAAAATAAAACACATATTAGCGATGTCATTATGCCAGGTACTGTCTGAGGCGCAGCCACAGGCCCCAGGGAGCACTTGGCCAGCAGAGAGGCCAGAGAAGAAAATGATACGTTATACTGGTCTGATCCAGACAAGCCTCTGGCACAGTGGGGCTCAGAAGACTGACTTCTCTTTGTGCTTATTTGATGATGGCGGTAACATACACATAAAATAAAATTGACCATTTGAAGTACACAATACAGTGGCATGAAGGACACTCACACTGTCATGCAACCATCACCATCATCCACCTCCAGAACTTTTTCAACACTCCAAACAAAAATCTCTGTACCCATTAACTCCCATTACTCCTCCTCCAGCCTCTGGAAACCTCTACTCTACTTTCTGTCTTTATGGATTTGACTAATTTACATACTTCATACAAATGGAATCATACAATTGGTCCTTTTGTGTCTGGCTTATTTAGTACACACAATATACTGTAGGTATGTTAGTATATATGCTCTTAAGATTCATCCATACTGTAGCATGTATCCAAATTTTATTACTTTAGAAGATTGAATAATATTCCATTGCATGGATGTACCACTTTCTATTTATTCATTCAACCATCCATGGACACTTGGGTCATTTCCACCTTTTGACTACTGAGAATAATGCTGTAGTGAACGTTGGTTACAGTGTTTAAGAACACTGGTGTATCTGTTTGAGACTCTGCTTTCTATTCTTTGGGGTACATACCTAGGAGTGAGAATTGCTGGATCACATGGTAATGTTATGTTTAACTTTTTGAGGAGCTGTTATACTGTTTCGGGTAGCAACTAAAGCATTTTACATTCCCACCAGAAGTGTACAAAGATTCCAGTTTATCCACATTTTTGCCAACTCTCATTATTTCCTGGTTTTTTTTCCACAATAGTCATCCTAATGGATGTGAAGTGAAGAATAACATTTGTCCTGAGTTTGGAAAGATGCATGGAACTAATTAAAGAACAGTGAGGGGAGAAGGATGCTCCCAGCAGAGCCAGCAGTACATACAGTGTCAGGACAACGTGAGAGTTCTGGGAACTGGGAGTAGAATGGATGACTGGGGAGACCAGAGTTGAGGCTGGGGCTCCAGAGAGAAGCCAGTCGTGGCGGGCCATGAGGGCTGGGCCCAGGCAAGGAGACACCCCTGAGAGCAGCCAGGAACCCCAGGACAGCTTGGAGTGAAGTGCCTGGCCTGGAGGCAGCCAAAGTTGGCAGGGGTCTCTCCTGCTTCTCTTACCACCTGTGTGCCCTCAGGCATGGTCCTCAACCTCCCTGACGTCAGTGTCCTCTGCGGAAAACAGGGCCATGACTGTGAAATCATCACCGGATGACAGCCAGGCTGTAACAAGACAATCCATGGAAAACACTTCATATAGCATCTGACCCCGGGAGAACGCTCCCTGAAGGTTAGCCACTATTATCAAGGGGTGCTAATTATCCTAACAGTAAAATGATAATGGTGCATCCATTTGGGGGAAGACACTGACATGACGCTTGTGGGTCCCTGGCCAGGATGAAAGAGGACCAAGCCGAGCCTCCCTCCTCGGTGAGCTCATGACCAGTTGCAGGAGACTAGCCTGGGCTCCGTGTTGGACTGTGGAGCTGCAGAAGCCGGTGAGGATCTGCAGTGGACTTTGTACATTTTCTGCCAAATTTTCCACTCACACTCCCCATGATGCTCCTCCCTACGAAAAAATGATGCATTGCTGTTGCCAACTGAACTGTGTCCCCTCAAAATTCATATGTTGAAGCCCAAACCCCCAATGTGACCGTATTTGGAGACAGGGCCTTTAAAGGGTTAATTAAGGTTACATGAGGTCATAAGGGTGGGGTCCTAATCCAGTAAGACTGGTATCCTTATATGAGGAAAGGCCATGAAAAGACACAGCGAGAAGGTGGCCTTTCTACAAGCCAAGCAGAGAGGCTTCAGGAGAAACCAACACTGTGACACCTTGATCTTGGACTTCAGCCTCCAGAACTGTGAGACAATGAATCTCTGTTGTTTAAGCCACTCGGTCTATGGTGTTTTGTTATGGCGGCTCTAGGAAACGAATGCCATCCCCACTAGTTGGCACGTGTCCTGCTTGGTCCAATAGACGTAAGTGGAAGTGAGTGAGGTGTCTCCCGAACAGAAGATTTAAGAGCCTGTGTGTGATTGTGCCAGAGGCCCCTCTCCCCTCTGCTGTGAGAACAGCGCCGTTCCTGAGAGAGCTGCCCCATCACCTGGGCCCCAGGGTGAAGCTGATGTGGAGCAGACCTGGGGACGACCCCTGACAGACAGGTAGGATGAGTGAGAAATAAACCTTCATTGTTTTAAGCCACTGAGATGAGGATCATTCATTACTGCAGCATTACCTAACCCATCCTGACTATTGCAGGATCTTTTTTTTTTGAAGACTTTTAAAAATATTTATTAAGATAACAAATTTATAAATTGAAAGACTCAGAGGCACATAGTTTTTTTCTCCTCTCTGAACCTCTTCTTAGATATAAAAGAGGCATGAGAATGCCTGCCTTGTTCAGGGTTATTATTCCTTCACCCTGCACGTATTCACTGCGGGCCTCACTGCCCTCACAGACTTCACAAATAAGACAAAGGAAGCCAACAAATTATTTCAAATTGACATAATCACTAAAGCAGGCTGGATAAAGGGTCCCCTAAAATGTCCCTGTCCCTACCCCCAGAACAGGTGAATATGCTACGTTACATGGCAAAGGAAAATTCGGTTTGCTGATGGAATTAAGCATTGCTGATCAGCTGACCTGAACATAAGGAGATTATCCTGGATTATCTGGATGGGCTCTGTGATCACAAGGGTCCTTAAAAGTAGAAGATGGGGAGTGGGGAGGGTTATAGCTCAGTGGTAGAGCACGTGCTTAGCATGCACAATGTCCTGGGTTCAATCCCTAGCACCTCCATTTTTTTTAAAAAAAAAGTGGAAGATGGGGAGGGGAGAGAGCAGAGAGGTGTGACATGAAAAAGACTGGCTTTGAAGATAGAAGATGGTGACAACTTTAGAAGGTGGGGTCAGGAAAGGCCTCTGAAGACTTGAAATGTAAGCAAATCCCTAAAGGATGAAAAAGGTGGGTAGAGTTGTTTGGGCACAGATTTCTAAGTTAATGAATGTCATGTACTTGCTTTACGCCAGATCTCTAGGAAGCAACAGATGTGTAGTGTGATTATAAGACGTGTGTGTGTAGTTTTCAGGAAAAAACCAGCAGCTGAGAGTGAAGGCCACATACTTTCCAGACCCTGTGCCTTTGCTCCCGCCATGCCCTCTCCCTGGAGAAACTTCCTCCTCTTTCCCTGACTGGTAGGACCCTCCCCTGGTGTCAGGAGAGGGAAGGTGAGATGCGACTCCAGTTCCTTCCTCCAGGCTTTCATTTCATTCACTTCTGAGCAAATGTAACACACGTGAGAATGTCCCCCAGAGGCACTGATTCTCCTCGCCCCACGGCCTTCCTCTCCTACAGGAAGTGCTGTAGGAGGGGCTGCAGGAACTCGGGGGTGAGGGACACTGGGCAGACAAGCAGCAATCAGATAACCCAGAATCGGGGGCTGGAAGTTCTAAGGAAATGAAAGGAAAAGAAACACCCAGTTCATTCATCACCATCCCCACCCCCACTGAAAACAAATTCTGGGGGCAGCACAAAGAAAGTCATTGTCTGTTATTCATTTATTATTAGAATAATTATTATTAACTATACGGAGCATGGTGGGCATTTGAGTTACCAAGTCTGCTCATTGTCCTAGGGAAAAAAAAAAAAAACCAGGGTCTCTGGACAGTCTTTTCTTGCTCCTTAAATCATCTGTTTTACCCTTCTCTGGTCAGTGATCAAGCCTCTGAAGGCAGACCAACAAGAGGAGCTGCTGTACTTCAGAAAATATTATTACTGTCCCTTCTGTCTTTTCCAGCAACAATGGCCTGGAGCTGGTGTTTGTTGGCAGAACCAGTGTTCTCTGCGTTCCCACAACACCTAGGACGCACTTGGCCTTCAGGGCACAGCTGGGGGAAGCGCTGACATACCCCACGCCACAGACGAGCTGATTCTTTTTGTCATAAATGAATATAATACTTTTGTTCTGAGTTGTACCTACTAAGTGACTCCAGGCCTACTAAATAGTTTGTGGTTGTGAGATATTTGTTGGAGATGAAATTTAAACTGTAACATAAACGAATGCTCAGCAACACCTTGAAAATAGTTTCTGGCATTGACAGGAAAATGTGCGTCTGATCTTTCAAATATCTCACTGGGTCAAGCTGTCGATGTGACGTGGAAACCACCCAAGTGTCCATCAAGAGGAGAACACGTCCACCGTGGCCTGTTTACACAGCGGGGTACAACCAGCCATAACACGGATGAAACTCACAACACAGCTCTGAATGAAAGCAGCCAGATGCGAAATAGTACCTCCTGACTGATTACACTTGCATAAAGCGGAAAGTGGGCAAGACTAATCTAGGATGATATCTAGGATTAGTTATCTTTTGAAGGGGTGTAAGAGGCTTTCCTGGGGTGCTGGTTACATGGGGTGTTTACTTTATGAAAGGGTCAAGGAGCTGTTACCCTTAAAGATTCGTGATCTTTTTTATTTTAGCTTGTGTTCATATTATCCTGCTCAGGCTGCCATGACAAAGTACCACAGAATGGGGGGCTTAAGCCACAGATATTTATTGTCTCACAGTTCTGGATGCTGGAAGTCCAAGTTCAAGGTGCTGGCAGGGTTGGTTTCTCCCGAAGACTCTCTCCCTGGCTTGCGGATGGCCACCTTCATGCTGTGTCCTCACATGGCCTTTCCTCCGTGTGCACATCCCTGGTGTCTCTCCCTCTTCTTATAAGAACACCGGACCTACTGGATTAGAGCCCTGCCCTTATGACCTCACTTAACTTAACCCCTCTAAAGGTCCTGTCTCCAAATACAGTCATTGGAGATTAAGGCTTCAATATTATGGATTTGGGAAAGACACAACTCAGTCCATAAGCATGTTATATTTTAATACAAAGTTTACTTAAAGCAAAATAAAATGTACAAAACAGACAAAAGAGCCCTTGGACTCCCAATGTTCCACCGGCAAGAGGCAGGCTTTGAAGGCGGGGCAGCCCCCTAGGAGAGCAGGCTCCCAGCCCCCACTTCAGATGTGGGCAGGAGACTAATTACCAGAAGCCTCCTGGAGGGTGGAGGGGGCCTCAGAGATCCTCCCAGAGGGCAGACTTGGAACCTAACTGAAGAACCACCTTTCTCCAGTGGGAGCCTTACCACGTCCACCCATCAGGGTTTCAGAGTTGCCCTGAACCAGGGACCTCGGGGTATCTCTTACTAGTCTCCTTTCTGAAAGGGAGCATTTATTATGATTCTCCTGTCCTGCTCCAATATTGTACATTGAGAGTTTGGAGGTGGGGAGGATAGCTCTTCTTTTTAATTCATGAGCTTTATACCATGAGGATTCACATCCTGACCTAGGGGGTCCGCACATCAGCCAGACACCCAGGACTTTGAGCTGGGTACCGTGATGGACGTTGGGTCAGCCCCCTCGGGGAGGGACTAAGTCTGTTCCACGTGGAAGAAGAGTAACATGGATACATGGAGGCCAGAGGGGGGACTACAGCAGATTTTCTTGATCCTAACCAATCCAACTCCTCCTCTTTGACACAGAAGAGTATTTCCCAGCCTCCCTTTCAGTTAAACTGGGGCCACGTGGCTGGCTTCCGGCCAACGGATGTGAGTGGAAGGATGCTACCAAAACCACCTGTGCAATGTTCCTCATTCTCTCTTTGCTCTTCGGTCAGTCTTCAGTCAGTCGAACACAGAAGAACCAACAAGGACTCTAAGAGGTTCTAGAACTGTGCAGTCCAGTAGCTACATGTAGCTATTAATCACTTGAAATATGGTCATCTAACTTTAGATGGGCTCTAAGCATAAAATATACACTGGGTTTCAAAGGTATGAAAAAAAGAATGTAAATAGCTCATTAATCATTTTTTTCAAATCTTTTAATTTTGGGGGGTGGGTAGGTAATTAGGTAAATTATTTATTTATTTAATGGCGGTACTGGGGATTGAACCCAGGATCTTGTGCATACTAAGCATTTGCTCTACCACTGAGCTATACCTTCCCCTCATTTTTTTCTTCATTAATCAATTTTACATGATTACATGTTGAAATGATAACATTTGGGATATTTTAGGTTAAACTATATTATTAAAATTAATCTCTTTATACTTTTCTTAATGTGGCTACTAGAAATTTTTCAATTCTACGTGTGGTTGTGGCTCACATTATATTTGTACTGGAGACCCCAGTTCTAGAACAGTGTTTCTCAGCTTTGTTTTTCATTATCACACCCCCCCCACATCGCCAAAGGAGATTTTTTTAGACTTCTCCTAATTTATTTTCTCCCAGGAAATTTGAAAAACACGAGATATACTGTATATCTGTGTATGCACTGTGGCCCTCGTAATATCCAAGATTTCCTCATCCTACTGCCCCAAGAACCAATTTTGCCCCCTTGGGGGCAATATTTCCCACGTTGAAAGTGTATGTTTTAGAAAACCATGGCGCTATAAGACAGGAGGACCCAGAGTCCCTGACTTACCACAGCAGCTTTCAGCTGCTCCCCAGTGAGAGCAAGAAACAAACCATTAGGGTATAAGCCTCTGAGTTTGTAGGGTTTTCCCTAAAATTTACCCTGATGCACCAAATCCGAGCTTCTACAGCAGCATCAATAAACTCAAGGAGCTCTTATGGAATCAAAAATCAGGACTCTACATAGCTCAGTCTACACATGATCTTAATGTCTCACCGTGTCACACAGCCCCCCAGGTCCACCTGTCATCTGGCATTTGCCACAGCTTCCTCCTCATGGCATCCGTTCACCCCACTGTGCCCTCTTCGCTCCCTGTGCTCCCTGTGCCTGGAATGACTTCCTCCTCTGTTCGCCTGGCACACCTTCCAGACTCAGCTCTAGTGCCACTTCCTCCAGGAAGCCCTACCAGTCTCCACCCCTTCTGGGTCCCACTATGCCCAGAATCAGAGCTGTTTTATGCATTAAGCACTGCAGGGAAATAAACCACTACTAATACATTAATATTACAAAAACAAAATGCTCAAGTCCACTTTAAACATAAGAGGGAATTAGAGTGGAAACCGCAGTCTTAGCCTGTTACGCTTAAACTATTTCACTTTTGCAAGTTTAACAAAACATATGACCATGGGAACTTACTGGTAGGGTCCCTCCTGGGGCTAGCAAGCATCCGTGTAAGTGAAGAGCGATGAAACCCACAGGGCTTCTATAGGGAACGGGGCCTGTGAAAAACCGGCCTCGTGCCCTGCTCATGGGAACTTTAAAAGTAATTCAACAAAATAGTATGTGCTTAGCAAGTGTTTTACGACTGAAAACTCGTTCGGTCACTAGACAAATTACTATGTCATTTAATAAGGCCATAGATGCACTGAGGACCCAAAGAAACATCCTCCCTAGGGACAAAGAGGATAAAGGTAGGGATTGGGGGGAAGCAAGGGATGAGTGAGGGCTGAAAAGGGGCTCATTTGAGGCAAGCGAGGAAAGAGAATCCCAAGCAGCCGAGAGACAGGCCAAACACTGCACTCCACTAAAGTACGGAAAATCCACGACCGACTGTGAGTACGTGATGGCCACGGGGGATAGGAGAGGCTGGTCAACCCCGCCCCCCGCAAGTCCCTCCTTCCGCTGCTTGCCCCGCCCCCGCCAAAACCCAAACGGGGAGCCTCTACCCGGCTGCCTCCCATTGGGTGTGCAAGTGAGCGAAGTCTGCCGGGACCAATAAGCCGCGGCCACGGCTTGGCGAGCGCCTTCCGGCCCGCCCCCGTCGCACCGCCCGGCGCCGGCCTCTCGGGCCGAGGGCGGGACGTAGGGCGGCGGGGGCGCGGCGCGGCAGAGGTGAGGCCGTAGCTGAACTGCGCGACCGCTCGAGCGCTCGGCATGGCTCGCCTGGTGCTGGGTAGGTACGGGCCCCCTATTCCGGGTGGGGAAGCAGGCTGGGAGGCTCGGAAGCCCCACGGCGGGCTACGGCACCGGGAGCGGGCGGGCTCGTGCGTTGGCCCGGCCCGGGCCGGAGTAGGGGGTCGCGGGCCCGGCCCACGCGGGAGACATAGTAGACGAGGTCCCGGGGATGATAAGGGAGCTCCGGGGACCGGTGAGGAGAGTTCAGGGGTGGGGGCTGCCCTTGGACGGAGCCCCCCGCATTGGCCTCGGGCAGATGTACAGGGCGCATGGGGAGGTGAGCGCGCCCATGTCCCACCCTGGGGGGAGCTCGTGTGGGGGCGCAGCGGGGAGGACGGAGTCCTGAGGCCGGGCTCAAACCCAGACCCGGGGGGCTCTGGAGACAGCCCGGAGCCCGGGTGCGAGTGTCGGGCGGGCCGGGCATGAGCTAAAGCGGGGAACTGCTTTTTAGCCCCTGAGACCAGCGATGGCTGATCCCTGGTGGTGGTGGGGTATTGGGGGGCCACCTAAAATGGGACCTTGTCCTGGCCCTCGAATGTGTACGGGAGAGTGCACCTTGTCCTAACCACCTGTTTGATGGAATTCCCACTAATAAGAAAAACTGAAACGTCAAAACCCAGTCCTGAAATGTCAGGATGGTTTCCTTAGAAAGGAATCGGTACCTTCCAAAAGCAGATCTTACGATGCAAGAGCACTTTAAATATGATTGGACATTTAAAAACTGAGTTGAACCCACACTTTCATGAGTTACATAAAAGTCTGTTTTAGAAACGGCAGTGAGTGAGATTGAGGATCCCGTCTCTTCTCTGGCTCCCCTTGGTCCCAGCCACGGCCCTCTTACCTGCACACTCTGGATCCGGATAGCCGGGGTTTGAGTCCCCGGCATCTACTAGCTGTGTGACTGGGAGCTAGTTACCTAACCATTCTGGGCTAGTACTCCATAGGGTTGTTCTCAGGATTAATGAGCTTATATATGCCTGAAGAGACTAAACAGGGTATAAACGTGATGTAAGTATTTGCTGTATTACTGTAGAGAGAATGGGTGAGGCGGAAAGAATTTAGTTTCTGTTTAGTTACCTGCAAGTGAATTCAGACAGGACTCTGAAAGAGTCTGTGATTCTTTCAGTTAACTTATTATTTTAATAAATGTGGTCAGCCTTTTGGGGAGACGTCTTGGTTTCTGGATGACTACTTTGGGACCATGTGCTTTTGTTAGCTGGTATGGGACAGAGATGTTACTGATGTGGATTTATAACAGCTCTAACTACTGTAGAGGAATAATGGGAGGCCACAGATGGTAAAACCATCTGCTCTCATGGATTCTAGACACTCGGATGTTCCAATTTCCCATTGGTGCTCATTATCAGTGAGTGAAATGGGGATGTGATTTTTAGAAACAGAATATTACTGGTCAGCATTGACCTACTTTATCATCTTAAGTAGGCTGAGGGTTTTCTGTTTTCTTGAGGGTTTTTGTAGGGGGAAGTTACTGACTACTTTTGTGCTGTTGGAATTTGTACATCTTTTAATGCTTTTTTGAGTAGCGTATTTGATTTTCTTCTAACCCTACTAGGTCTTAATGCCTTTTAAGGAATTTAAGTCTCGTATCTTTCTCATGAAGACATTTCCATTGATAGCCATTTGTATGGAAAGGAAGCTCCTGGGAGAACCAGGAACAATGTAAAGACAAGTAACAAAATTCAACACCATTACTAGAAAAAAAAATTAATAGCTCAAGTTCATGGTATACTGAGTGCCATTAGTCAGGACCACGGAAAGATAAAAAAAAAAATCATGGTTCATCATTTGGTGACTCTAGCCTGCCTGAAGTAGCCTGAGGAGGAGAGCACATCCTTTATTGCTGTCCATGATTGGCAGGAAGAGGCAAAGAACCTAATTGTCCTGTCACAGTCTCTAGAATGTCCCTCCTGGGGTTATACTCCTGCAGGTTCCAGTCCTTTGGTTAAAATTTTGGGCATAGCCATATATTCTTTCTAATTATGTGGCCTTAGGCAAATTACCTTTTCTGTGTCTCCATTTCCTGGGCTAAAAATGGGCCTGATGGTACACAACACGTAGACTAACTGAGTTAGTGGTACGTAGTGCCATGCAAGTGTTACTCTAGGTTCAGATGTCAGCTTCTGGAGCGTAGTTGGACAGATACATATATCAAAATGTCAGCCATGCCCCGATCCCCCTTGTAAGATATTCCCTTAAGGAAATAATCATTCATTTGAGGAGGGGAAAAGTATAAGAATTTTTAACATTGACTTGTTAAGAGCGAAGAGTTGGTGGGGGGTGGGAAGGGATAGACGGGATTTCAAAATTGTAGAATAGATAAACAAGATTATACTGTATAGCACAGGGAAATATACACAAGATCTTATGGTAGCTCACAGAGAAAAAAATATGACAATGAATATATATATGTTCATGTATAACTGAAAAATTGTGCTCTACACTGGAATTTGACACAACATTGTAAAATGATTATAAATCAATAAAAAATGTTAAAAAAAAAAGCTAAAAGTTGGAAACCATCAAATTATGTCAGTAGTATATTGGCAACATTGATACAGCCATTAAAAATGATTACTTGGCGGGTAATGGGTAATCTATAATTACTTATGTAGAAAATGTAACTTACTTTGGGTGAAAAAGGCTACAGAAGGGAATATATAGTAAGATCACATTTATATAAAGCTTTAGACCTTTGTATGGTATAGAGAGATGTCAGTAAGAATTATCTACCAAAATATTAATGTTCATTCTAGTAGGCTAGATAATTTGGGGGGTGTTTTTTTTTTTTGCTTTTCTATTTTTGAAAATTTCACAAAGAGCTCAGTGTATTGAACAAGTATCGATTCATAGAGGTTTTATCAAAAAAGATAAATGTCTTTAAAAGTAGTAGATCTCTGTAGAGGATTTTCCAAGACCAATTTTACTTTCAAGCTTAGTCAGAATCAGGGTTGTCTCTGCTTAGTTTCTTGATTTACTTGCTTTGTTAATTATGCCAACTCTTCTTGATCTTTCCTACAACAATGAAAAGATTACTAGGCAACACCATCCATGAGAAATATAATGCCAACTTTATATGTAATTTAAAATTGTCTAGTGGCCACATTAAAAAAGGCAAAAAGAAACAGGTGCAATTAATTTTTTTCCACTGATTACAAATTTTTATTCTCTTTTTTAAACTTTTTTAATTGAGTTATGGTCATTTTACAATGTTGTATCAAATTCCAGTGTAGGGCACAATTTTTCTGTTATACATGAACATACATATATTCATTGTCACATTTTTTTTCACTGTGAGCTACCACAAGATCTTATATATATTTCCTTGCACTATACTGTATAATCTTGTTTATTGCAATTAATTTTAATATATACTTATCCAGTATACCTAAAATACTTCAACAGGAAATAAATATAAAAAACATTAATGAGATAATTTACCTTTTCCTCCTACCAAGTCTTTGGAATTCAGTGTGCTTTTTACATCTACAACACACCTCAGTTTGGGGTAGCCACGTGTGGCTAGTGGCTGCCCTATTAGACAGCAGTTATCAAGGGAGCCTCACTTTGGTTGGCTTGACCTCCATCCACAGTCACCCTTTCCCACCTCTTGAATTGGAAGAGGAAGTCATCCTGTCTCAGGCTAACCCCCCTCGCTGACTCTGGGTTCCCTCCCTTCCTCGTGATCCTGGCGTCTTGTTCCATATTCCCTGGGCTGTAACCCCTCCCACTCCACATATTTCTTCCCTTCACTCTCAGATCACTCCCATCTTTAAAAAGAAGCCTTTCTTCTACCCCACATTGGCTTGCTCTCTCCAGTCTTGTGCACACTGGCTGCTGCTCACTGTCACTACTCCGCCATGCCTGTCAGGAACGGGTGGGGGGCAGTGGCCTCTTTGCCATTATATCCAGTGGACAGTCTTTCCTACTTTACTTCCCCGTAGCCTTTGTTACTGTTGCTCATTCCATCTTTCCCTTGGTTTATATGACACCACTCTCCTGATAATTCTCCACCCACTCTCCATGTTGTAGTCAGAGTACTCTTTCTAGAAAGCAAATCTGATCAACCTCCTGCATGGCTTCACATCACCGTTAGTGGAGTCCATAGTTACCTTCCTACAATTCTAGTCCTATCTGTAATTCAGATGCAGTATTCTTGAACAGTGTCATTGTTACTCATGCCCATGGCATGCTAAGTCTTTTTATCGTGAGCACTAAAAAGACAATGTAGTTTAATGGGTAGAGCTTGGAATAGAAGTCAGAGAGCTGCTCTGTCAGTTTTATGTATGACTGTAGATGGGCCACTTGATCTCTTTCTGCCCTTGTTTCATTATTTACTAAGAAGGATGATTCCTGCTCTGTGGCTAGTAATGCTCTGAAAAATCAAGTGATTTTAAAGTGATTTGAAAATCGAATGTGCCCTGTAAACATGAAGTGGAGAATTTAGCAATAGAACTAGTAACTTCCAGAAGAAATTTACCATTGGATTATTCAAAAAATTTCCACTTGAAATCTTCCACAGTCTGTGTACAAAGTAAGCATGTGAAATTGGGTGGCATATACTACCTTAGATGACAGGTCAGTCTCACTTGTAACTCATCGCATCAGGAGATGAAAAGAAGGAAGTTATATTACCATCTCCATAGATGCTGAAAAGAAAGTAATAGAAATTTCTTTAATATCATAAAGTTTATCTGTGGGAGTAATCTTTCAGGGGCTCCAACAGCAGTGGGGGCAGGGGCAGGGGGATTAAGAGAGAGCTGATCCAGGCCGTCCTCCAGTGTAAAGGGCCTTGGTCAGTTGAAGAAGACTCTGTGGTTGCCTAGCTTCCCCGTAGCGTGAACCTGCCATTGATGGTGTGCTTTTGTTGTTATTCCAGGTCTGATGAGCTGTACCCTCTTTATAGCAGTTAATGGTCTATATTCGTCTAGTGATGATGTAATTGAATTAACTCCATCAAATTTCAACCGAGAAGTTATTCAAAGTGATAGTTTGTGGCTTGTGGAATTCTTTGCTCCATGGTAAGTATTATAAAATAGTTGTTGATTATTTATGGTACTTTATAAAATCAGAAAAAATACTGTATAAAAATGTGATTTTATTTAGCCATCTGGTTTACCTAGTTTGCTGGTTGTTTATAAGAGAGAAAAGGGAAAAAGTGTTGATTGAGTCTGTTAAAGGGTGTAGAGACTGAGCCAATTTTTAAAAAATGGTTGAAGTAGCTAATAGTTGCGAGAAAGAAGGAGGGGAAAAAACCCTTATAATTTTAGGAAGATATATTTTTATGATGAGGTAAGTGAGATGGAGGTGGAAAGGAAGCTGATTTTTTGCAGAGAGGATTGGGCAAAGAAAGGGAAGAACCAATGATTTACTCCATTCTGCTTCTTGAAGAGGGTTGCTTCTAGAAATATGTAGTTGGAAAACTACATATTTTTATTTTAAAATTCTTTGATTTTAAAATTCTTCCCTTGCCTTACATCTATTTCTGGGGAAAAAACCTTATAGAGTGAAGATGTAATTATCATTGAAATTAATGTTGCACAGTTACATACAGTTGGCCCTTGAATAACATAGGTTTGAACTGCATGAGTTCACTTATTCGTGGGGGTTTTTTCCCAATAAATTTATATGTGTTAACACGATCCATGGTTGGTTGAATCTGTGGATGCAGAGGGCTGACTATAAAATTACAAGCAGATTTTCGACTGCAGAAGGTTAGCACCCCTAATCCCCACAATCAGGGGTCATCTGTGCAGTCAGAAAACGGCATTACACTAATTGTTTATGTAGTTAAAACGTTTAATGAAAACAAAAACCTGACAAATAAGCGTGTAGAAACACACCCATGGAATCAGTGCAAAATGAGCACCAGACTCACTGCTACAAACTAGCAGGCCACCAGTGCCTGAGAGGAGCACCCGCCAACTGTATCTGCAGGTGAGCTGCATGGTCCCCTGAGATGGGAACTGTACCTTGTAAGCTCAAGTAGGGAGTAGCTCAAGTAAATGTCCCTGAGTGGGTACATTTTACGGTATGCCTGATGAAAGGCTTTCCTTTATTGCTTTAATTTTTTCTTTGAAAAAAGAAAACTCAGTTTTGGAAAGTCCATATCAGATCTTTTGGGCTATTTCATTTAATGTTTAGTGTAGCAAGTTAAGGTAAAATCTACTTTAAAAGTTTATGTTGCTATTTTATGACTACTGTGTATCTTAATTACCTTTATTATTTTTTTAGAGAAAAACTCTTATTTGTTTTTTGTTTGTTAAATCCAAATGAGAATTCTGTGTGGGCTCATTCATTTGTATTAGTAAACAAATAAATGATAATTGTACAAACTTATATTGTTGAATGCCTTTGTATGCAACTTTTGCAAGTTTGATCTTTTTTGTCAGTTATATGGCATGAGTGGTTTACCTTGTTTTGGTATATATGCCATATATGGGACTATACCTCATTCCAAAACTAAACCAGACAGCATAGTTGGGAAAGCAGGATCTGGGCCCGGTAATTAACTATTATTGTTATGCTAGCAAAGTTTTACTTCCTAGCGTCCTGGGTGAGAGAGTGTCTGATTGGAGCAGGTGCTTTTAACCTCTTTTTGTGCTTGGACTTTGGCAGCTTGGTGAAGGCTTAGAATTCCTCCTTAGAATCCAAGTTTTACATGTATAAGAGAAAGGATTTAGATTACAAAGGAAACCTAAAATATTGGAATAACATTATTAAAATATCAAAATAAAGCTTGATATGTTTGTTTAGCACTCATTTACTGGGACAGTAAATCAAGATCCAACAGCAGATCTAACAGCTAGCTCTCATAATTCTGAAACAGTGATGAGCATAAAAGATGTGTAAAGATATCTGCAACAGCTGCAGTGGTGATGAGAACATAGCTGTGACTTGTATTTGTGACAGCCACGAGTGCTCACCAACTATGGTATGTTGTTAATGTTTATAATTGAAGGAATTCCTTAATTTTGGTCACTGGGCAAGTTTTATTAGTGCCGGACTCCCTGCAAGCCTCACCCCCAGGGCATGTCACTCAGTAGACAGCTGGTGAATGTTTTTTGAATTGGGAATCAAAAGACTTTAACTGTTGCCTTGTTTTGTGTTTTTATCCCCTAAAAGGTGTGGCCACTGCCAGAGGTTAACACCGGAGTGGAAGAAAGTAGCAACTGCATTAAAAGTGAGTTTCTAAGATGTCCACATTGACCTGTGTACGTTGAAATAAGTTTAAGCAAATGAGCTTAAAGTACAGTAGGACATTAATTGAAGCCCACTACTCTCGTTCTGGAGCCAAAATTATGTAGGGGGCAAAGGGATAATTACATCTGATTTTTATCTTATCTATTTTTGTTAATTCCCTTTCCCAGTTAAATGGCATAATTATTCTTAGTCATGCTAATTCTGGGAGCTGCACAGTTCCTCATGGGCTGAGCTGCACGTTACCCAGCATCCTATTCCAGAATGATTTCCCAAGCTAAAGCCCTCATCAATTCTGCTGGTAAATGGAACCCTGCCCTTCATTATGTTGTCTCTCAGTCTTCATCACCGTATTATGGGTTCTTGTGGAATCTGCTCCAGTTGAAGGAAAAATAGGTATTTCTTTTATATTTCCACAGGATGTTGTAAAAGTTGGTGCAGTTGATGCAGATAAACATCAGTCCCTGGGAGGTCAATACGGTGTCCAGGGATTTCCTACCATTAAGATTTTTGGATCTAACAAAAACAGACCAGAAGATTATCAGGGTAAGGGCTTTTCCTAATTCCCTTGGTTGGAATTTTAATGTGAGCAGGTAGGTACGAAATAGGAGAGAACCTAGGGTTGTGTAACCTACCTGCCAGGTCCTCACTCTCCTGGTGCCTGAATTTCCTTGTCTGTCAAATGGTAGAGTGAGTCCTACTTCTGAGTTGTTTTGTAGGTTAAACATGTGTCAAGCAAGTAGGAGTTTTTTTTTTTACTGTTTATACTAGTTTAGGGCGCATGGCCTTAGCAGTGATAGAGTGATAACGTTTTGTGCTGCCCTCTTTCTCATTACAGTTTTTAAAAAGCACTAGTTACTTAATGTTTTATAGTTACTAAATATTGAATAAGTTTCTATAATTACTTAATATTTTAAAAGATCTACAAATGTTTTCTTGCCCTAATTGCTCCTCCTGTCACTGTAGGAGGGTCTGGCATATCAATGTGGAAAAAGAGCCTTGTAATTTGAAAGTCAATTTAAACAGTTGATATTACTATGGAGTATTTTGCCTATGAATCTCTCTCTATATATAGTATTTGAATATTAAAGCTATTATTTAGTCTCCTGAACTATTGGTAATAAAGTGCCGCAATTTCTCCATTGTGTAGATAAGTAAATTGTGAGTTACTGGGGCAACTGGAGAGAGGGTTCTGGCTTCAGACTCCCAAGACCAAATGTTGTTTTAGTCACCTTGTTCTTTTATAGAGTCACCTGTTACTTAAGATGTCACAAACAGATCATCATATTTAATATAGTCAGAATTGCTAAGTTGAGGCATATCCAGAGTCCTCATAAAAGTTTTGGGTGTAATGCATTTAAAGATTTCATTGCAAGGGGTGCACAAGTGACTGAACTTAGAGTCTGCCATCTTTGGGTTTGCTTTATGTGAGAAGGACAAGCTTGCAGGGTTGGAGGGGAGGAGACTCAGCATCACAGTGAAAACAAAGTGTATTATCTGTACTTGGTGTCTTGCTCTGTGTCCAGCTGGGAGAGGGAACATTCTCAGAAAAGGGAGAGCAAAGGGACTGGAGAATCTGTAGAGTGAGCTCTGAAGGCAGCCCGGCCTCGGTTTAACTGCTGGCTAAATGGTACCTAGCCTCTGTGGACCTGCTTCTAGCTGTAAAATGGGGATGTGAAAACCTGTGTTCAGCTGCTAGAAGTTGCATTAAATGGTATATGTAAAGCATGTAACTTGGTAAATACTGGTGTAGTTGGTACATCACCAAGCTGGGGGTCAGAATACTTGAAGATGAGACCTTAGATACATCATTGCTTCTAGACCGCCCAGCCCTTAAGTTTCATAAAATGATCAGTTTAATTTTTCTGAGTAAACACCAACTTTTCTGCTTTGGAATATGATTTGTTCATTTTGCTAGCTTGTAAAAATTGAATGTTTCGAGCAGGGGTTGACATTTGTCCTGCTGCTTGCTTTTGTAAATAAAATTTTTCGGAACACAGTCACACTTGTTCATTTAGTTTGTCTGTGGCTGCTTTCACACTAGAACAGCAGAACTGAGTGGCTGCAATAAACAGTATGGCCTGCAAAGCTGGAAATACCGTCTGGTCCTTGGCATGAAGAGTCTGCTCACTCTCGGTCTAGAATGAGAAAACCCTCTCTGTCTTTTTCCCTATGTTTCTTAATGTGGTATATTTCCAGGTAGAGGTTGGTGGAAGGGGCACTGGTTCTGAAAATGGAGGTGTCTGCTGTAGACAAGGAGCAGAAGACTGTTCTCATGTTGAGGTCTTGCCTTCCTGTCTTAGGAAGTAACGCACTTGGTCGTCTGGACCAGGGATGTAGTACAGGACTGTCTGTCCGGACATACTCTGAGCACTGCTGTATCGTACGTTCTTTCTAATGTCAGGTCTGATGAGAAAACTATTTTTTTAAAAGAGAAGAAACTTTCTAAAGAGATTTTGTTAGTTTTACCTTTAAATTCTGAAGATAGTCTCCAGAATATTATCCATATTTCTCTTAGTTAATAGTCCCTTGACTTTATTGAGCACATAGTTTTTGGTAAACTTCCAAAGGCTAGTGTCGTTGAGTTTTAATTTAGGTTTTGTTATTTCTTATATTAGGGTAAGTTCACTGTAAAACCTAAAAGCCCAAAGTAACAGAAGAGCAAGGTAGAAAAAAAAGAGGCCTGGATCACTTTCTAGTTACTTAACAAGACACCTCGTATCCTGCTTTTTCCACAAGTTCTCTGTCCTTTATTTCATAGAAGTCGTTTTTCCATGTTTCTCATTTGGTACTTTGTGTTTAGAAATTTCCCCTGCTTTCTTAACTAGATAATCTTTTTCATCTGTGTACATGTTACACATTCAGTAAACATTTGTGAGCTGTTATCAATAGTAGATGGTCTTTATGGTGAACAAAACACTCTTGTTCACACCAATAACCTAAAATTGCAGAAGAGGAATTGGTTTTCTAAGTATAAAGTGCAGTGTGCAATGCATTCTGGAGAGAAATTGGCTCAGTCTTAAAGACAGTGTGATAGTAGGATCTGTCTAAACATCAGATGATACTGACACATGTACAGGTTGGAGTCTTCAGAGAGCGTTATACGTAGGCACCCGGCCCGCCCGGCCCCAGTCACCTGTTCGCCCTTCGTCTTCCGTAGGTGGCAGAACGAGTGAAGCCATCGTGGATGCCGCGCTCAGTGCTCTGCGCCAGCTTGTGAAGGATCGCCTCGGGGGCAGGGGAGGTGGCTATAGTTCTGGAAAACAAGTAAGACTGTATATAATGTCAGGTTTTCCTGTGTGTCATGATCTTGAAGACTGTGTAAACTCCATTAGAAGATCATTTTTAAAAAAATTTAAATTGATAGACTTTCGGTTGAAAAATAATAGGTTGAGTCAGGTGACTCCAGAGGGAGTCAGCCACCCAGCCTGTTCATCTGACCTCTTCAGCATCACTGTCACCATGGCAAGTGAGTCCTTGGGCGCCCGGCCACAGCTTCAGGCCAGGCACCAGGCCCGAGGTAGGCTTCCCTGGCCCGGGGCCGGGGTAGAAGAGTTTGGACTGCAGAGGGAGAAAGAGTTCCAGCCAGGGGAGCTGGCCTCTGGCTTCCATGCCATTTGTGGTTCCCGAGTAGCGAGAGACCAGCCCTCCCCCAAATCAGCTTCAGACAAACACAGATGAAATCTGGATGACCTCTGTATCTGTGGTGGTCATACTGAAATCCCTGGGAGCGTTCCCACAGATGGAAAGGGAAGAAGGTTCCTGCTCTGTAGATTCCCTTGTATGAAATGTGACGTTTAACCGTGATGTGCTTCTGTTCTTGTGAAAAGGCACTGAATTCTTCCTGATACATGCAGTCACACCTCGTATTGTACTTCCAGATAATTGCATTTTTTACAAATTGAAGGTTTGTGGCAACCATGTGTTGAGTGAGCCTGTCAGTGCCATTTTTCCAACAGCATTTGCTCAAATTTTCACAGTATTTCAAAGGTTTTCATTATATTTATGGTGATCAGTGATCTTTGTATGTGACTATTACAAAAAGGTTATGACTCACTAAAGGCTCAGATGATGGTTACTAGCATTTTTCAGCACTAAAATATTTTTTACTTAAGATATGTGTGTTGTCTTTTAGACCTAATGGTATTGCACACTTGATACTCTATAGTGTACAGCTGACTTTTATGTGCACCAGGAGCCCAGAGCCTTTGTGTGACTCCCTTTATTGCAATACTCGCTTTATTGAGGTCATCCTCAAACCCGCGGTATCTCCACAGCATGCCTGTGTGTGTGAAGATGGCTCTTCGCTCTTAGGAGACCAGTAAGACTAGCTTCTTTGTACAGACTTAGAGCTTCTCCGAGATTTCATGCATTTGTCTTCTATTTCAGACTTACACATTTAGTGAGCACCGTTGTCTGCACTGCGCCCATGGCTTTGGGCCCCGGCAGCAGAAAGCGTTATCGCAGTGCTGACGGCTTCGTAGTTTTAGTGCTGAAGAAAGTTCTTTGAAAAGATAAAAGAATTGTGTTGCTTTTAGCTTTCTTGAATGGTAGGCACTTTATGAAAAGGTAGTCACCGGTTGGTTATGTTTAATATCTTGGGATGGACCGGCACTAAGCTCGAGTCTGAATTAGCATAGTGTTACGAAGGTGCTTCTTTGAGCCATGTTGAAGTTTCTCTTAGTGAAAACAGTAGATAATTGGGTTCTGATACATGTTACGTGTTACACCGAGTGTACTGGTAATTGTTTGAAAGTAAATACTGTTTGTCAGGTACAGATAATAATATTAAGGGATGTGCCAAATATGAGTAAAGTGGTTTTCACTTGAAAGAAAAACTCAATTTTGTTAAGATGTAGAAATGATGAATGTTACATGTGTATTTAGAATAGGAATAATGTTCTTTCTGGCCAGGTTGTAGTTTAATTTTTAATGTCATAAATGGCAGGGCAGAAGTGAAAGTTCAAGTAAGAAGGACGTAATCGAGCTGACGGATGACAGCTTTGATAAGAATGTTCTTGACAGTGAAGATGTTTGGATGGTTGAGTTTTATGCTCCTTGGTGCGGACACTGCAAAAAGTAAGTGTTTTTACCAAGTACTTTCTGAAGTCATGGTGCTCTGAGTACTTTCACCTGGCTCGCTTTGACAGCGCTGGACCAGGTCATAGATCATCCCCAGGACCTCCGCCGCAAAGGCTCCAGCTCTGAATGAGTGTTGAACATTAATGCCAATTGTTTCCTCCGCCACATTTTGAAAGATTAACAGGGAGCTGGCACCCAGATTGAGGGGAGTGGGGGGAACTGGTGAAGGACCAGGAAGTGAATGTGACGTGGGCATTGTGTTTTTCATAAAGCTACACACACAGTGTTTCCCAAGTGTGATTTAACTGGGTTGGGCAGAGATGCACACATCAGGCAAAGTATTTGTGCTTTAAAATACACATTTTTTTTTCCTGTGTCTGCAAGTAAAGTTTTATTAGAACACAGCCAAGCCAAAATATTTATTATCAGTCCTTTATAGAAAACATTTGCAGACCCCTGTTCTATATTATTCATGGATATTTTTTTGTTTTTGTTTTGTTTTTTTAAAATTGAGTTATAGTCAGTTTACAATGTTGTGTCAGTTTCTGGTGTACAGCACAATTCTGCAGTCATACATGAATATACACATACTCATTTTCTTATTCTTTTTCACTGTGAGCTACTACAAGATACTGAATATATCTTCCCTGTGCTATATAGTATAAACTTGTTTATCTATTTTCTATGTACCAGTCAGTATCTGCAAATTTCAAACTCCCAGTTTATCCCTTCCCACTCCCTTCCCTAAAATACGCTTTTAAAAAGCAGATATTTTTCTATAGTTTAGAGCCAGAATGGGCTGCGGCAGCTACAGAGGTAAAAGAGCAAACCAAAGGCAAAGTGAAACTCGCAGCCGTGGACGCCACTGTAAACCAGGTTCTAGCCAGCCGGTACGGGGTGAGTGTACTGATACGGCTAACTTCTTTGTGAAATACACTGTATTTTCAACTGTTACTTTATCCCATACTCCAGCCTCCCTGGGAGGTGGAGGGGGGATGTTTAGCCATTTTGTAATGAAGCAATTAAGTTTATTTTATTGTCGCAACTCACAAGTCTGAAACTCAGGGCAGTTGGGGGTTTTTTGGTTTTGTTCTGTTTTCAGTAGCTCACTACTTACTGTGTTTAGTGAGAGCCCAAGCTTTTGCAAGTTATTTATACAGCTTTGGAAGTGGGTCCATGTGTTCTAGAGCACATATAGTGTATTGAGTACATAGCCAGGGTTTGAATAAGATTTGGCTAAGCCTGGCAGTGAGACTGGTCAACCCCCTGATTAACAGACGTCTGTGTGTCGTCCCTCGGACACTGATGCAGGCTGGGGGATGTTTTTGTTACGTGAAATTACTGATAAGGTAGTTTCAGAAATCGTAAAGATTGTCTTATTTCTTATTTAATGTTAATTTGATTCATACTCTGATCTTTTCTTTTTTAATAGATTAGAGGATTTCCTACAATCAAGATATTTCAGAAAGGCGAGTCTCCTGTGGATTATGATGGGGGGCGGACGAGATCCGACATCGTCTCCCGGGCCCTTGATCTGTTCTCTGATAACGCGCCCCCTCCGGAGCTGCTTGAGGTAAACCTTCGGTCACTGGTAGTGAGGGAAGCTTTTCCGTCTGGAAAGCGAGGATGGTAAAGCCGTTGTGATACTTTTTGTCTTTTCAAATTAGCTCTTTCTCTTCTCTTTTAAAATGCTCTCTCTAGAGTTTTCTGTACTTTCAGGTGGGGATAACTTACCTGTTAAATTGCTGCTTTTCATAACTTTTGGTACTAAAATAATTGCATTGTGAGCAAAAGTGTAGATTCTAAGAATGGGTCCCGTCTTCTATTTATCGTTCTCAAAATATAGCTAACATGTTCTGAGCACCTAACACATAACGAGCACTGTTCTGGTGCTTTTGCGTGGAGTTTCCTCTTCTTGTCCTCACGTGAACACTTCGAGGTGGATCCTGTTTTTAATCTCCATTTTACACGTAGGGAAACAGGCACAGAGAGCCTCAAATTCATGGAAATATGTAATATGTATAAATGTGTCTTTCTTATCTGTGTAAACGACTAAATGTCAGAGCCAGGCTTTGGCCAGGCATTTTTATTCCAGACACCGTCTGTGAATGCAAATGCCTCACCACCACCACGGGTGGCTGGCTGAGGAGTGAAACAGAAGTCCTTACAGAACATTCCTGCTGGTGTTTCTGTCGCGTGCACCAGGAAGTATGATTTGGGAGAAGCCTCATCCAGCTCTTGAGTTACTTTGCTCTTTAATGAAAGTGATGTGCTCAATCTTTGTTCTCAAGCTAATAACCCCTGGGCTTTGTGTCACGTGCCTTCCAACCTCCCTTGTCTTTGGGTCCCACAGATCATCAATGAGGATGTGGCCAAGAAGACATGTGAGGAGCATCAGCTCTGTGTCGTGGCCGTCCTGCCCCACATCCTCGATACCGGTACGACGGGCGGGCTCATGTCCCATCAGTCAGTGGCTCTGCTCCCTGATCTGAGACACTTAGTAACTGGATTAATTGCACCAACTCCTTTATTTTTACCTTTAAAATTTTTTGTCTGTTTAAATCAGGAGCTGCAGGCAGAAATTCTTACTTGGAAGTTCTTCTGAAGTTGGCAGACAAGTACAAAAAGAAAATGTGGGGGTAAGTTATTGAATGTACTGTCTCAGTCTCATTTGGAGAGGAGAGTATAGTGCTGCTTGGAGGTGTCTGGTTTCCTCTGTGTTTTCAGTAGGCTGGGCTCCTGTGCTCACTTTGGCGTGTTTTAAGATGTAAAGATAATTATCACCTAAGAGGAGACGAAGTAATGCAGATCTATTCTTTATAACACACTCGTACAGCAGCATACTTTCTCTCAGGGGAATCACGTTTGAATGGTGGTTGGGGGGTCCCAGGCTAGTAAGCAAAAACTTAATTAGTAACATAGCTGAATTCTAGCACGGCCTTGAAGGCTAGAAAAAGCAGAAGCAGAGGCATGTTTCTTTACACTCTTCTGAGGGAGGCTGGACACAGGCAGATGTTTAAAACAAAGTGTGTCTCTTACTTCCTTTCCTTTCTCCTTTGCTCCACATCCTCAGCACCCACTGCTGTCCCAGGTGCCTCGTGCCCCTGCTGTCCCTCTCAGAGTGACCTTGAGCCGCCTCCTCTGGTTCAGCAAATGTTTATTGTATGCCTGCAGAAGGCTGCGTTGCCAGGTTCTTTATTCTTCACTGTTGTACAAGCAGAGGGAAGAAATTAGTGGAGCATGTTTAGGTATTAAATATCAACATATCCATAGCTTTTAAAAAGAAGTTGTTATACTTCTAAAGAGCGTGCATAATAACCCAAATGGTATTGGCAGGGTTTCAGGTAACAAAGACAGAAAATTCATCAGGTTTATTGGACAGTCTTTTGGTGACTGGGAAGGAAAACTGTCTTATAGGTAGACTGGTCCACTTTGGAGACTTCCTGAGTTAGGGTTTGGGGAACATAAGAGAGGAGCTGGAGTTAGTTACGAGCACATCTGGAACACATTCTTTTAAAAACTTATTCTTAGTTTTTAATTTATTTCTACACCCATTTCATTCCCTAAAATCTTTGACCTGTAGTCTTTAGTTCTTTAAGATCTGCTAGTTAGATTCTAGCTTATTCAAAAGGGATCTTTGCCCTAAAAAGCAGCCTGCTTCCCTAGGTGGCTGTGGACAGAAGCCGGAGCCCAGTCGGAGCTGGAGAGTGCGCTGGGGATCGGAGGGTTCGGCTACCCCGCCATGGCCGCTGTTAACGCGCGCAAGATGAAGTTTGCTCTTCTCAAAGGCTCTTTCAGTGAGCAAGGCATTAATGAGTTTCTCAGGTAATTTCTTGCTTTCTTGAGTTGTTTGGTTTGGTTTGGTTGGTTCCGTTGTGGTAATTGGTTCTAAACTAGGTTTCTGTAGCCTAGGCCGTAAATGGAGTAAAATTGTATTTGACATTTCAGAGAATGTTTATAAATTAGCACTTTGGAGTCATGTCATCTTCCTGTGCCACGGAGTGTCCTGCTTAGTGAGTGATGCGAATGCTTTCCTCCTCGGGCTCCTTGCCATTTGGTGCCCTTGGCATTGGGCTCGTCCTCGTTCCCACACAGGTCCCTTGTGGGCTGGGAGCGGCCCTGTCTCACCCCTTCCCTCCCTCGTGTGCTTTATACCCCTTTCTTCAGGGGATATGGTTTCCACTTCTGGGCATAAGCTTTAGAATCTAGTTGTTTGGAAGAGTGTACTTACTTGTGACTCCAACAACGTGCAAACAATATGATAGTTTCTCAGACTCAAAACCCGATTTATAGAGCTCTCTAAACTGCTCTGCGGCTCAGCTCTTCCTAAAACTGACTTAATCATCTTTTAGGCAAATCGAAGCCATTAACCCAGTACTTTTCCTTAGATTTGTGGTAATTTGATGAATGCCTCTTTCACGTTAACCGAGTTCCACAGAGGTGAATCTTCTACACAAAACTTCATTTCTAGTCCCCACTGTAGAGCCTGGCTGATAATAAACTCTTGGTAAATATTTTATGAATGAGTGAATGACTTCATGTCTCTGTAACCATTTCATTTCAGTTAGGAAAAGCATCCCTGCCCTCAGGGACGTTGGCAGGAAGACGATGTGCTTCATCCTGTTTGAACAGCCGATTCCAGGGTAGAACCTGAGAGGAGTGTATGAGAGTAGTGAGTACCAGTGAGATTAGACTCAGAGTACAGAGGAGCTGACTGCTTCCAGAACAATAACACGTTGTGAACCTGAGATCATCCAGGTCACTGGTTCTCAAACGTTGTGTCTTGAAGTTAACAGAAAATTCCAGATTACCAGTGGAGAAAAGATACAGTAATGAATAGGAAGGAAACAAAACTTGTGGCAGTATGCTTGTTTCCAACTACATACGAATCTTGGTTTCTAAGAAGACAGAACTTATGCAGAGCACATCACCAGTGAGGAGACGGCTTCCAGCCACCTGGGGTTGGGCCTGGCTGGGGGCTCAACTGCCTGGTGGTGGGAGGCACCGGCGCGCATACTTGAAAAGCCACACACATGCCGCGTTCTGCGTGGCTGTTAGAAGACCAAAGACAAAACCCATTGGGGCAGATGTGCAGGTTGTGAGACAACTCGAAGAAGTCAGCAGTAACTGAAGCTAAACAATTTATAAAAGTCGGGGCAGCAGTTAAATACTGTGGTCACCCCAAGATGACATTAGTGATTTCTGCATCTTTCCTGAAACAAATCATGTTATGTTCCTCTTGGAGCATTAGCCAGAGAGTGCAAGTGTGCAGCTGTTCGTTATACCTCGAGAAGTGAAGAAAGGACTTGAGTTGTCTGTGCATTTGTGGCTGTCCAGTTGTTTGAAAGCAGTAGCCTGGTCCTTTGGGCTTCAGAAAATTAGAAAAGAGGAAGAGAAATTGGAAGAGGGGTCCGTTAGCATTTAACCGAAAAAGAAAATGGTGTCATACGGCAGAAGCATAATTGAGCTATAAAAAAGTTTTTTTTTTTAAACCGATGATTGAACTCTGCCCTCAGGATTTTGTTCCTTTGTAAAAGTTTGACATCTTTGCTCTAGTCTTTGTTTGCTTTTGCTACTGACATTAAGTGGGAAACTACTTTTCTTTTCTTTTTTTGAGCACCAGTCTCATCCAAATGTCCAGTAGCAGATGTATCTTGGCCTTTTCTTGGTGAAGAAGCTGTTGCCCAGAGATGATAAACAGCCCAACTAAGGATGCAAAACTAGTAAAAAGTAGAACCAGTGACTTTTTAAGAGACATGGGTTTATACTTCCCACGTAACCAGAGCCCACATTGGCCAGTGCCTTTTCCTAGTGAGTTGAGCCACTTTTTCTAGTTCAGGTATCCAACTGCATGAGACACAGGTCCAACTTATGCTCAACACTCTGTTCTGCCTATACAGCAGTTCAGGGAATGGCGGTAAAGTGCTTTTTACATCTTTATAATCCTGTTTTCTGATTGTAACTGATAAGTGTCCCTTGAGGTTTCTCAGCGTTTCCCCTCTTGATGTTTGGGGCCAAACAGTTCTTTGTCCTGTGCATTATGGGATGTTTAATAGTTTCCCTAGCCTCAACCCCGAGATGCCAGTAGTGCATGCGTATACATGCACATGCCCAGAGTTGTGACAATCTAAAATGTCTCCAGACATTGCCAAATGTCCCCTGGGGCACCTATATGTGTTTGACAGTTACTTTGCATGGTGGGAAAACTAGGTAATTTTATCACTGCTTTTGGCTACTTTGCATATTTTACAACGTGTATCAGTGCTTCTTAAGTTGAGGGCAGTCTGTGAAGCTTGATGTCCTGTTTGGGTTTTTTTCTTCCACTCATATTCTCAGTGCCCTGCACCAGAGGGTACTTGGAGGCTCCTCTTATGAAAGAAGCCTTATTCACCGTCCAGTGATGGCCGCTGTATCTCCCAGCGCAGTGTCTGCAGTACCCACCAGATTCAAAACCTAACACGCTGTTTCACAGTGTAACTCTTCTGTGTTAAGGCTTGCCGTGTGGGAGAGTCTGCCACCACCTGGTGCCTGCGGGCGGGTTCTGAGTGCTTCGGCTTACTGTCAGAAGTCTGAGGGAAAGGATTTTTTTTTTAAGACACCATCTTTCAAAAAGCCTTCCTGGGATCTTAAGTTAGTGTGGAAGTTTGTTAACCAAGTGTTAGTGTTGGTCTTACCCATGTTCTCCATTAACTTTGACAGTTTTTACATAATTGATTTGTATTTTAGCAAAATGTGGTTGCTAGTTTTTTAATTATTGGTAGTAACCGGCTCTATCTGCTGCCAAGGCCTTCATCAGGAACTTCGTTATATTGTTATACGGTTATATTGTTGTCCCTGATTGAAAAGATTATACTATTCACTAAGTTTTTTTCAGGAGCAGGAGGTAAGAAATGCCTCTATGCAAACATAATAGACAAATTGTTATTTTTAAAAGGTTGTTTCTTCATCTGCATCAATGGTGCATTGTTAACACATGCTCTGCTCACTTCCCCTAAGGGAGCTGTCTTTCGGGCGTGGGTCCACAGCACCTGTGGGAGGCGGGGCTTTCCCTGCCATCAGCACCAGGGAGCCCTGGGACGGCAAGGACGGCGAGGTGAGTCTGGGACCGGAGGCTCGCTGGGGCTTGCTGGGGCTCTGGTCCAGCCTCTTCCACTTTCCCAGCCCCTGTGCACCTTTACTACTTGTGAACCAAGACCTTTCCATCAGACCTAAGCCTTGATTTGAGCATAAACCTGAAGTATGAACCTTCCAGGCCTTTCGGGAGGTTCTTGCTCTCAAGGCCCTTCATCCCATCCTCCTGTTACAGAGTGCTGCGTGGCGTCAGGCACTCACGACAGAGGCCACCAAGAAAAATTTCTGCGAGGTTGCTTTCCTGACTGTTGCCCCTGATGAATGTTTAACGTGGAATTCATTTACTTTGAGAGAAATGTAAAGTTATAGCTTTGAAATTCGCATTTATTCTCGTGTGCTTCAAAAGGACAGTTAAACAGCTGTTGGTTTTCTGTCTATATAATAATGGGCAAAGTTAAAAGCAGGGGCTGGATTGGGGAGAAGCTGTTGTGATCAGAGCATCTCTAGAAATGTACAGCTCTGTAAAGTGAGACCTTGAACCTCGGGGAAGCCCTCTCTGTGATCCTGTGTGGACCCTGCAGGACCTGATGGTGCTTTTCTGTCTCACAGCTTCCCGTGGAAGACGACATTGATCTGAGTGATGTGGAGCTGGACGACTTGGAGAAAGATGAGTTGTGAGAGGTTCAACACAGACCTCAGTTTCCTTTTCTTGGGAGCGGATTTTCCAGCAGTGCAGGAACATTCTTTACAATCAGATGAATCTACCAGTGGCCTTTTTAACCAAGAAGTAGCACTTGATTGGTCATTTGAAAACACTGCAGTGGTGAACTTTTGCATCTCAAGAAAACAGTGAAAAATTCTATGAATTGTAGCCAGCGAATTGGGTTGTATTTTGTTAGGTAGTGTTTTGAAGAAAGCTGATGGGCTCTTGAAATGGTTTTCCCTCCCTCTGACCGCTGCTTGAATGTTCTTGGAGGCTGTTTCTTACACATGAGTTTTTTAATGTGATCCTTTCATTTGAATATTAATGGCTTTTTTCCATTAAAGAATAAAACAATATTTTGGACAATGCCAATAAATGTATGAAATTAGTGTCCACATCATAAATTCAGATTCTGGTATTTAGCCATAAAGTAATACTATGAAAGGGTGACCTCTCCTTGTAAACTGGTTCACAGGACACCATCGGATGTCTGTGTCCCCACACATAGTTTACATGTGTCCTGCAAGGCTGAGTCCCACCTGAGAGTGTGAACTGTAAATCGAGTTTACACAGAAGGATGAAAACAATGGATTGTCAAGTGAGAACTGCAGTCCATGCCCAGTATTCTGTCTCCAGGCCGTCCCCAGTGACTGCCGGGGAGGACAGCTGGTTATGCACTTAGTCTGAGGTTTTCAGTGTTGTTACTAAACCCTCACAAAGCATTCAGATGTGTCTTTCACTAAGACGTGAAATACCACAGCAGGTTACCAATTTATGAGAGGTCCCCATTTGTGTAAAACATTCAGAAAATTGAAGTTTTGAATTATGTTAGAATATGAGTGAACAGACAGTTCAGAGGACTGAGAACATTTCTTTTATTGTAACTTAAAAAAAATAAATACAACTGTAACTAATTTTGTGAGCAGTTTCTCTAAAAATCTAAATTCCTTAGGATACTTGAGGTGCTCTCTGGCTGAAGGGAAGCAGCATTTGCGGGGATGTGCAGTGGCACCGGCCCACCTTCCTAGTCAAGGAGACTGAGGTCAATGTGGAAATAGACGTAAGGAAAGTAGTCTTGGTTGCTGAGTTGCAATCCAGGGATCTCCACGGATGCCTACAAAGAAGACACCGTCATGTTCACAGCGCATAAACTTGTCTCTGTCGGAGGAAGCTCTAGGCACTGACCGGATTTCCTGCCCCACGCCGTGCCTGCCTTCCCGCAGCAAACCGCTTCCCCCCCCCAAAAAAAACGCCCCGACTTCCTGTTAAACTTTTGTTTGCGAAGCGTAGATTTCCATGACAGTCTGGCACGTACCACTTTTGGAAAGTAACTCCCATGTAGAGAGGCTGACCTTACTGTAGAAAAACAGCTTTTTCTGGATAATATACCTACATCCAATATACTTGCAGCTGCTACTTCATCCAGATGTCTGAAGACAGAGTTCAGAACCTCTCTTAAACGTTTGGTGGATGACTTCTTATGAGGCTGGAGGAGCACCGCCTGGAAGTTGACTGGCAGCCCATACCTGTTCGGATAGAGAAAGTGTGTAAATGTTACTGCAAGTGTAAATGTGGGTAAAGTGAACCTGAGAGTTGGCTCCATTAAGAACGAAAAAACTTCAGCCAATATAGCTGAGGGAAAGAAACCTCAGTTGAGTGAAATACCGAGTCAGAAGTGGGACTAATTACTAGATCTTTTCTGCATGGGAAACTCTAGAACACACTAACCACTTGTGATAGATTTTGACTCCAGAGCCAAGAGGGCCCCCCTGGTGTGTGATCATCAGGTGGTGAGGGCTCGAGTTGAATGAGGCCGTTGGACTAAATTCTGACTCCAAAGCATTTGTCTAAAAGTCAGCTTAGCTGATTGATTTCTCTGCAGCAGAACAACCCATCCCCCCCAAAAAAGAAAAAAGTGGTTTATCAAGATTATTCCCTATCCTGAGCTTTGAGCGGATGGAAAGGGCTTTAAAGGGACTTTGTATGCCTGAGTACCTTTGAAACCACTTACAGCCATTCCCGTGGTGGTATCTCAAAACAGTTGAAATATTTACACTGAATACTATATAAATAGTAAACATGTGTTTTGTGATTGTCAATGTTTTTTTCAAAAATACACTATCAGTGAACAGATCTTGGGTGTTCAGTACCTACCACGCATGCTGCTGCGTGCCCAAGCTGGGCATGTGACCTGTCCTTGAGATGCCCTTTACTGCCTGGCCTGTTAGTATTACTTAGTTTTTATTTCACCATCAGTGCCCATAAGTTAGCCCCTGGCTTCTCAGTCTCACTTCTGGCTGCTAATGGGGCAAAGTGTTCACTAAAATCCTGAGGTCTCCTAGCGGATCTGAAGAAAGGCGAAGTAAATGTGAAAGGGCTTCACTGTACCCAAGCACTAAGACCTACCTAGTGGTGGTGTCTAGAACCCTGGGTGAGGGGGATCAATGGGACCCCAGCTAAACCAGTGCCCAGATGTGCCCAGGGCAGGGGCACTTGGGCTAGATCGTGGCTGAGAGGATGGCCCAGCCAACCACCCTCATTCCTTCTTTGTTCCCATCTTTTATCATCAAAGCTCTGCTGTTCCCCGTGGAACAAAGCAGCGGTCGTCTGGATTACTGGAGAGCCCCTAATACCTGAATGAGCAGTCACCTCGCCCTGCCTTCTCTCCTGAACTTCCTACCCCAACTCCCAGTGCTCTGGGAACCCACCCACCCCCCTCCACCTCAGCAGAGCAGCTCTCTCCCTGCTCACCACGGAAGTCGGAGGAACAACCTTGCAGCCTTCTCAAAGGAAGATGGTCACCGATCCCACACCCTGGTCAGCATGTATGTCAGGAGACGGGCATTCTAGCTCCCAGACGCAACTGCTAGACCATCGCTCCGCTGCCCGCACTCAAAACCTTCCTCTGTCGCCACTCTATTGCCGTCCTCCAACCTGGTCATCCCCCTACGGTCACTGCCAAGTTGCTCTGGAAGGTAGTTTATCCTTCTGAACAAGGACCCCGCCTCTGTGCTCTCCTCCCCTGCCCAGCCTGTGAGCTCCTTCCCGCTGGCATCTTGTTCACCGCTGTATCCCCGGAGCCTGGCAAATAAGAGCCACGCCTTAATCAACACTAAGTCAGTGCCTCTCGTCCCTTCACCCGCCTCCACGCCCTGGACCCCTTTCAGCCCACTCCCCTCTGGAGTGGAACCCCCTCAGAGTTCCCACATTCTTCCCAGAACCTTCCAGTCTTTCCCTGCTGACTCTCCCTCTGGACTGATGTAGAGGAAAGCCTTCTCCACTACACTCTGAACATGCCTTCCAGAAGCGGGGCTGGCTCTCCCCGCTCCTTTCTCCTCCAGCCCCGCCCCCGTGCTCTCCCTCTGGGACTCAGGAGAGATCACTGGTGGGGAGCCCTGCACCCCTCCGTACTGAGAATACCGCAGCCATCACCCTCCTTCAGGCTTCCTCGACTGCTGTCCCCTCCCCTTTGACATGTCCCCATCGTGCCCTGTTTAAAATGAAAACTTCCTCAACCCCCTCCTGCTCTCATCCCACATTTGAGAATATACAGCGTCTTTCGTCTTTTTTAGCCACTGCACTGGCTTCTCACACCAATGACTGTCCAGTGGCCCCATCCCAGAGACGTGTAAAGCCTTAACCTTCCACTCCCTTTGACTCACTCGTCTCTCCCTCTTCCAGCCTCGACTGATTTCCCCACGGGCCTCTCTGCCTCCACCCATTAAATGTTCGGCTCAGTGAGATGCGCCTATGGTACGTTCCCTGTAAATGACTCTCCCTAGGTGAACCCATCCACGCACCTCAGTCACCACTGATGGTTTCCTATTACCTGTTCTGCCCCAAGACCTCTCCCAAGATCCAGACTATTGCCCAGCTGCCTGGCCAGCTTCCCCAGTCTCGTGGCCCAACCACTCACCTGGGGCCCGTTTCCATTCTCTTGGGTGATTTAAGCTTCACCCTGAGAACGAACTAGCACTTCCTCAACTGAGGGCTGGTCCACTTCTCTCTGATTTTATTCAGTCCACAAACATTGAGCACCCACTCTGAGTCCGGGCTGGGGGACAGAGGCAGAGGCGAGTCAGCCCCAGCCCTCCCCTCCCTCCCCACCGCTTCAGCTCTCAGTGTAAGTGCTAACTGGGGGCAAAGACTGATGGGGGGCGGTGGTCAGAGGAACCGAGACACAGGCGAACTTCACCTGTCTGCTCTAATCAGCGTGCTGGGTTAACATCTATTTTCTTAGATTATGTTCTCTCCATAGGATGGAATATGGAAAAACCATTAAAAAAAAAAAGGATCAGGTAGCTCTATGCGTACTGATGAGGCTATAATGCAAAGCAGATGAAAAAAGCAAGTTGCAGAACAGTAAGTATAAATGATCCCACTTGGGGGATGAGAAGAGTAGAAACAATTAACCAGGATTACCTATGGGCAATGGGACTGCAAGGAACTCTTACTTTCCCTAGTATATATTTCTGTACTTGAATTTTTTTTATCTTACTGTGTTCATGTATTACAACTCTATTTAAGAAAAATAAAAATATGGTTTTTAAAAATGTCATATATTGATAATTCTTTTCAAAACTATTTCTGCCTATACTTTTAAGGGAAATACTCAGTTTTATCAAGCTTAAAAAAGATACTAAGGACATCCATCTTGACCTGTCTCTTGAGCAAAATGGACAACCGTAAGGATGGGCAGGCTGTGCAGCATGGGGCCTGAGGACCACTGATTTTTCAGGTGGGCAGGGACAGTCGGGCCCTCCTATACTGTCAATGGCTAGAACATTCCAAGTTATCTTGAGTGCGTCTTTCAGCCTAATGCCATGATTCTTGCCATTAGACGTGTCTGGCGAGGGGGGTGATGAGAAGTGCTGGTCAGACCTGGTCTGTGTTTAGACAAAACCACATTGGCAGCCATGTGAAGGACAGAAACAGAGGACCAGGTAAGAGCCTTTGGCAACAGCCACGCAGGTGAGACAGGAGAGGGGGAAGAGAGAGAACAAAGGCAGGATGGCAGGCCCGCCAGGGATGGAGGGTAGCAGGGGGAGGGAGGAGGATCTGAGGATGAGAGAGCAGAGGCCCCCACGCAGGCCCTGAGTTTTGGGGAAGGGCGTGAGGGCACAGGCAGAAGCAGGGAGGAAGGAGGGAGGGGCCAGGAGGGAGAGGAGCCAGTATCTGGGTGAAGCCTCTGCAAGGAGAAGGAATGGCAGAGGGAGGCCAGGAAGCCCTGGCGGGAAAGCGAGAGCAGGGGAGTTGACCGGGGAGGTGGTGGGAGGGGAACTGAGTCAGGGGTGCTGGGGAAGGGGCCAGCGAGACCACCCCAGAGGGGCCGAGGGTGGAGGAGCCTGGAGCCTGAGGGCGGGAGCAGGCCAAGCAGGAGGAGGGGGCAGCCAGGACCCCCCAGGACATGTTCAGGACACAGGACATGTTCAAACACAGTAGAAAGCAGGCTTCAAAAAATATTTCCTGTTTGATTCCATTTTTGTAGAAATTTAGTAAAAAGTATGCATTATCTATAAATTCAAAAACACAAATCTGAAAGATGCTAGTAACTCCAGCCCGCTAGCAGTATTTCCTCTTGGTGTTAAAGTTACAGGTGATTTTTATTCATCCTTTTTGCTTATCTATTGTTTCTAAGTTTCCCACAGCAAATTTTTGTTAAAAAAAAAAAGGTAAAACAAGTTGTGTTGTGGGTTGGGTTGGGTTTGGGTTTAGTTTTGTGCTGTCATGAGGGCTGGGCGTCAAAGGTCCAGGACAGAGACAGTGCTGGTGTTTCTTCCAAGAGCCACTGGGCCCTAGAAGGCTGCACAGAGCACCGGACAGCAGGGGGCCTCAGGGCTGAGGGAAGGTTAACTTGACTCAGCAAACCCTAAGCCTGTTGCCAAGAGCCAGAAGGAGTGGAGGAAGAGGGCAGGACGGCCAGGGCATGTCCTAGAGGAGGCTGGAGGGGCCAGAAGGGGGAAGGCAGAGCCCAAGTGGCCCCAGGGCTGGCCCCTCCCGACCTCCCCGCTGCAGGACAGCCCAGGACGGACATCTCCTCCACGCACCTGAGCACGGACTCCACAAACACTCTCAACGCCTTGATGTGGATCCAGGCGATAAAGGCTTCACTGAAGTTCACCTTGAGCCATCGGAGCAAGGGGCCCTGCAGAGACAGGAGAGTGGGTGACCCCTCAGGGCCACTCTCCCTGATGCCAGGCCAACAAAGGACATGGGTTTTGACAGAGCTGAGCCTGGAGCTGAGAAGAAATGCCCAGGGGCCAGCAGAAGCAGCCCATCGGTTGGATGAGGCCAGGGCGAGGCCCAGGCCCACGTTCTCGAGGGCGCCTGGTGCCAGGGACGCTCAGTGGGCCAGCCACCCGGCACATGCGAGGGGCCACCACCGACCAGGCTGCGGGGCTGAACAGCCCCTGACCTCAGGGCTTCCAGCAGGCAGCTGGCAGGCTTCTGTCTGACACTGCACTGCCAAGGAGCCCCCCTCCTCGAAGGCTCTGCCCCAGCTCATGGCATCATCCACCAGCTGCCACTTCCAGAGGGTTCCTCACAGCCCCATTTCACGGGGCCATAGCTGCTATCACTGATGCTGGCGTGGCTGGTTGTCCAGGGAAGCTCAGAGTCTCAGAGCAAAGGCTCTGAGCTTCCACCTGATACCCACAACTGCCCAAAAAAGGTCAGGGGTGGGTCCAGCCAGGGCACCCAGAGGAAAAGAGCCGGGCTGCCCGACCGCCACCCCTCAGCCAGGACCTGCCCCATCACCAGCTCCAGCCACCTCCAGCCAGGACAAAGGCACCCACCAATCATTGCTGGGGAAGGAGGAGGGGCAGCTCCAAAGAGGCCCTGCAGATTAGGAGGAAGGCATGATTCTGGGATCCCTGAATTTAAGACCTCAAAGCCATATCAGATAACAGGAAATGCAAGGATTGCTTTTCTCAAAAGACCACTGCGCTTGGCAAGGACATGCGAGCCAGGGAACCCCAGGGCTCCGGGGGGTTGCTTACCTCACCCTCGCCCTCACTCTCTCTCTCTCTGCCGGTCTGCCCCGCCGCAGCCCTATCAGGGTTCCCTAGCGGGGTTACCTTAACCTTGTGGTCCGGGAAGGTGGACGGTCCCTTTTTAAGAGCAACACTGGAAATATGCTAAAGGCACAGAAATGATTTATTAATCTTTCAGCAAACATGCATCACAAACAAACAGAAATCATTCTCACGGCCTCAAAGGCCGTGAAGGCAAGTTCAGGAATGCTGGCCCACCCTTGGGACTGGCGTGCCAGCTGGACTGGAGGTGTGGCCGTGCCGTCCACTCCTGGGGGGTGGGGTGTTCAAGTCCTCGGGCTCCAGATTCCAGAGGCAGGGCCCACAGCCCCTCCCTCAGCCTGGCCTTGGCCAGGAGCTCCCCTACAACAGGAGACCCAGGCTGGGGGGCTTAGGGGAACCAGCTCTGCCTGCCGGGTTGTCTGAGCTCGGCCAAGGCGTCTCCCCAAGTCCAGCCCACAGTAGCCTCCTTGGCAACCAGGGTGCACTTAAGCGTGCAAATGCAGAAAATCAGCCAGGCATGACAAGAGGACATCTCACCCTTTATCATCTTTCTTTGCAAACATACAGGTTCAAAGCACAGAAAAATACCATCCTGTGCTCTCAAAGGGAACTGAAACCTGGGACCTAGCCCATCCCCTCTGGTTTGCAAATAACAAAAAGGACACGGGATGCTGGTCATACCCACCTGCAAAAGGGCTAAAGGGGAAAAGAGATTCTTAAGAAGCCAGGGCAGGGTGGGCAGGTAGAGCACATGCTTAGCAAGTACAAGGTCCTGGGTTCAATCCCCAGGACTTCCACCAAAAAACAAAAAAAATCCCTACATAAAAATAGTCAAAGCTATATGCATGTTGTTAAGAAAATAACATTTCACAAATGTTATTGATATAAATTCATTATTGTTTTCATTAATATTATTAATATGGGCATTTAACTAACTTAAATGAACCAGTGAGTTATTATCTACATTATGGACAAAGTTAAGCTGAACTTTACATTAAGGATTAATGAATCCCCAGTACAAACAAATAAATAAAACCTAATTATCCCCCAAAACAACAACAAAAAAAAACACAAACAAAGGCTGGGATAGGACTGACCCCAGCTGAACTCTGCTCCCTGGCTAGTGGGTGGTCTGTCCCCACCCCACGCCGACAGAGACGGGGCAGGGCTCCCCGGGGCAGCGTGGGGTGCAGAAGTCTACACCACATGATAAAGCATCAGCAGGCAACCTGAGACCAGGGCACAGGCGTCAGGCTCTGGTCTATCTCCTCGATCCCTGGGGGTCTGTGCCAGCGCGGAGGTGGGTGCCAAGGCCTGCCCCGGACACTTGGGAAAGCTGCTACTAGCGAGAGACACCGTGGGGCGCTCAGGCCAGGATGGTAGCAGGTGGGGAGAAGGCTCAGCTAAAGAGAAGGCTGGGACGCCGCTGGGTTATTAGGGTTTTGGGCCATCTGAGCTGAAGGAGGAAGCCCTTTCGACCTCAGCTCTTGTCGGTGAGCCTCCTTCTGACCTGGGGAGTCAGTCTGAGGCCCGGGGTACGGGGCCCCGGCTTAGCCATTTGTCTCAGGAAGACGTGTTAGGCCCCAGAGCGTCAGCCCCAGCCCGACAGATTGTGGACCTAAGTGTGTGTTCCCTCAGTGTGCACAAACACATCCACACACGTAGGCGCGCTGATGCTTGTGGGGAGGAGGGCTGAAATTATGGGCACTTTTATATGGTCAGTTCCAGTTTCCTCAAAGAGCAGGGTAGGTCTGTCCAGTGGGGCTCTGAGGGCCCCACTTCAGGGGCCCCGTGGCTGGTTCTCACTCCTGAGGGGGCAACTTGTCCAGAGACCCTGTGGAAAGGCCACTGACCCAGAAAGGTCAGGCCGGACGTGCAGGACTCCCCAGCCCGATGCTGGAGAAGGCCCGGGGCAAACACTTGTCCTCGTGGGAAGCACTTGCTCTGGATCCAAGCACATAATTGCAGCTTCATGATTACACACCAGCTTTCCTCACCCCTCCCCTCCCCTCCACACTACAGGCTGAACTGGAAGCTTCCCTGAGATCCTTCCCTGGAGAGGCTGGGGCGGGGGGGTCGTCGGGTACCTGGAAACATCCCACCCAGTCACGCCTGCCTGGCTCAGCGAGAGGATGCCACGTCCACAATGTGCCCATTTTAAGGAGTGGCTTTCTCAAGGCTACACTGTTCCAATTTCAAAAATGAACGCTTGTTTTTCTCCCTCTCGAGCCCGGCTGCCCTCACACACAAGAAGGTTCTGAGTGGCTGTGGTCGGAAGTCTCTAGGGTAAGCACTCACTCTTTGCTAAAAGCACAGAGGAGGTAAATATAGGTGCTGGTGACGGAGGACGTCACATCATGCCCGGAAATCACACCGACAGGGACTTTGGGGTGACCGCTGGCTGCACTCTCCCAGGTGGTGGCACCGCGCACTCTGGGCCCAGGTGCTCCTTCCTGGAGCCCTGGCCTTGCTCAGCCTCAGCGGGGCAGGCAGGCTCCTCTCCTAGAGCAAATGCCTGTGTCTCTCAGAGCCTCAGGGTCTCCCCCGCAGGACGGAGCTGAGTCCCTTCCCGGAGGGCAGTGCCAGGACTCCGTGAGCTCGCGCTCATGTGGCAGGTGCTCAGCGCTGCAGCTCACGGGTCCAAGCCACCTCCATGTGACCTGTGCTTGTCAGCCTCCCCCAGACCCTGCTCTGGCAGCCCCAGCAGAACACATGTTCCTGGTGGTGTGCACCTGGGGAGCGGGCCCGAGGGGAGCTGGGCAGTGAGGACTAGGCAGGGCCCTTCTGCTCCAGACCTCGGATGCAGGTGGGAGGGGGCCCACCCAACATCTTGCACAAAAACCCTCCCAGCTGGTATCTTGTACTCACATAGTGTTGCTTCTTATCTGACAGCAACCTGGTCATCTCTTCCTTTTCCCTTTTAATTTCTTTCTCATCATAGTAAAATTCACGGACAGTGAACCTTAAAACAAGCACACGAGAGGCCTTCACTAAGAAGCTCCCACTCAGAGTAGAGACCCCTCCAGTGGAGACAAAACAAACCCGGAGAAGCCCATTGAGGCCAGCTCTTACTTGTTCTCTTTGGCTTTGATTTTGAAATCATCGATCACTTTTCGAAACAGAGTCACTGTGAAGAGGCCATCGTTGTTGTCCTCGGCAATCAGTCTGTTGGAGAGAAGCATTTGTTCAGCGGACTCCCCTGCAGGCCCTGGAGCTGGGCCAGGAGGAGCCTGTCCTCTCCCCCGGGGAGGGAGTCGTTGCAAGAGGCACTGCGTCCCCTCAGTCAGCCCGGTGGCCGGGCGCCGAGGGCAGGAGACCAGGGATGTCCCTCGCTGTTTCCTCGCACCTGTGCCGTGTGGCTTTTGGCTGCCTGCTCCTTGCCATAGTCTCCTGCCTCTTCCACTCACCCTCCAGGCTGAGGTCTCAGGGCCTGCAGGTGATCTAAATGCAGGCCCTCAAGGGGAGGAAAACACTGGAGACCTGTGCAGAGCTGGGGTTGGCTCCTGGTCATGAAATGGCCAAGAGCAAGCTGCTCCCAGGTCTTAGTCACCTCATGTGCGTAGGAGCCTGGCTCTGACGTGCCCTGGCTGTAATGAAGCAGGCAGAGTTCCAGCTGGTGGAAACCATCCCACAATGGGCATTTCACATCCAGGGTCACAGTGTTTAACGGACACGGCCTCCCTGGCACACCTTGATGTAGGACCACTACGGCTGCTGTCCCTAACATGGAGGTCACTGGGGCTGGTGGTCTAAGTGTCTTTGAGTCCTGCTGGCCAGATGACCTGATACTGGGAGCCCTTGGCCCCAGGCAGTTCTCTTGGGCCTGCTGACCGGGTCACCTTCCCTGCTTCTCAGAGCCCACACCCACAGGGGCTGACCCCAGGTTCTAGAAACCTTTCCAGTCATCTCTGCAGACTCTCAGGTGCCCTCAGACAAGGAAGGGCCTGGGGTTCTTGTCTGAGACCCAGGCCACCTACAGAAGTAGCCTCTCCCAGTGACAGTGTGGTGGGCGGGGGGCAGCACTTGGCCATGGAGAGCCGGCCCTGGAGAGGAGTGAACACTCCTGCCAAGCCGGCCAGCCTCCAGGGCCAGCTCCTCTGCCCGCCTGGATGCCCTCCTCCTCCTGCAGGTAGGGTGGCCCCTGGCTTACTCCTCCAGTCTCCCCTTGTGACCTCAGGCTGTGATCGTCCTGTTCCCTGCACCCCTCAGTTTAGCTCCAGATGGCTATCTCCTGTGAGTTTGTGACTCTGGGTAAACCAGCCTTGTAGCAGTTGCCCCAGGCCAGAGGCTTCCGGGCTGGGATGGGAGTGGGCAGGGCTGCCCTCACACTGGGCTCCGTGTGCTGGGAGGCAGATGACAGCACGGCTGCCCAAGATTCGCTGTCAAATCATTTAAAATGACAAGCTATTTCAGACACAGGAAGAAGTATGGAGATTAACGAATACCCATGTCTCCCCCACCCAGCTTAAGACAGAAAACAATTTTTATATATGTGGAATCAAAAAAAAAAAAAGGACACAAATGACCTACTTATTATTTATAACTTAGATGACAGATTTCTTGAATACGTGTAGTACACACGTTCGACTGTCCTCTATGACTGGTTACTGCCTTGTGTTGATTCCTATTTTGTAGTTGGCTTTATTCCTTTGATAACTATGTAAGTTTAAAAAGCTACAGCTCTAAACTGTTAGTAGTAACAATGATCAGTACATAAATGTAAACTAAAAAAATACGTGCAGTATATTGTATGTATGTGTTTACATGCAATATATTGTAAATGTGCAGTCAAATTGTAACAGTTCTACCTAATAAAACTAAAAAATGAAAAAAATCGATGAACTTCATCAAAATAAAAAAACTTAAACAAAAAAAGAAAGAAAGAAAACAATTTTCATACAGTAGAAGCCGCACGTGCCCTCCCCACCCCAAGGTCACTGCTGTGCTGAGTTTGGGGTTTCTCATCTTTAAACACCCCATAGCTCTGTGTCCCTGTCTAGGCCCAAGTAACATACAGTTTACTTTCATCCATTTTTTGATCTTAAATGAATGGCTTTGTGCTCTGTGTCCTCTTCTACAACTTGCTTTCTGCTTAACATCATACAATGAGATTTATCCCTGCTCCTGCAGGCAGCTCTAAATAGTTGGTTTTCCCAGCTGAATGGTATTCACGATTTGAATATGTTTCTCTATCCCTTCTCCTGTCACTTTTCCAGCCCTCTCTGGCCGCTCCTGCCCTGACCCCAGCAGGCCGCACAACTGACACTGTTTTCCTCTCCTGCTTGAGCTCTGTGGCCATCATGGCCAGGCGCTTGCTTGACCCTCAGGTGGGGAAGCATCGACACTAAGCTGGGAATACAGAGTGGAGTGTAGCACAGGCCCCGCACGTGCGGAAGGCAACCTCTGCCTGAAGGTAGTCAGGGAGGGCTTCCTGGAGGAGGGGGCAGGAGAGCGGAGTTCTGAAAGATGGAGGGAGTCCGGCATGTGGCTGGGTGTGGCCATGAAGGAACTCCAGGGATAGGCACAAGTGTGGAGGGCTGAGGGCCCTTGCACCCTCGGGGCATGTTTGGTGGTTGGGTACCAGAGAACCGACACATGTCCCCCAGCCCCAGGCCCTGGGGCCAAGCTGGGATCTCACTTACTTGGTCGACCGAGGAACTACCATGTCAGAGAGGGATTCATAGGTTTTCTGCCATTGTGCGTAGCTTGGTCTGCAAGAGAATAGGACAGGGCAGTGATTTTTGAAGAAAAGGCTGTGAGGTGTCCTGAATGTTTAGGAAGCTGCATCCCCCTCCCCAAGGAACTGAGATGAGCAGGGCTGGGGCCAGAGAGAGCCCCAAACATTCCCTGAGGCTCCACCATTGGGCACTGGGGCTTTCCTCCCACCCCATCCTGGGCCCAGCCTCCCCAAAAGGGCCCAGGTGCCACGAAAGGGCCAATGGTAGGGACTCAGCCAGAGATTCCTGCTGGGAGCTTTCTAACCGTGGCCCTGAGTGGCCTTGGGCAAGTCGACTGACCTCCCTGGCCTCAGGACAAGGAAACAGTACCCGGCCCCCCGCCGCAGGCTTGGTATGAGTGAAGTGAGTGCCAGTCTGTGGCACTGGGCACACAGCAGATGCTCAAGGAATGGCTGCTTCTGTCACTGCTGTCACGGCCACAGGCACTGTCACCTGCTCCTGTTACCACCCACACGGCTGCCACTTAGGGCCCCGGGATCTGGCTGTGGGGGACTCCCCCTTCCTCTCAGTTGGGCAGGACTAGCTTCCTTCTGGGATCCCCCGCCCCAGCTGAGACCCCTAACCACCCACCTTCCTGGCCCACTTACTTGGGGACAATGACCAGAAGTGTGATCAGATACTCGGAATCCAACACAAAGTCTTCTTTGCTCACAATATCGCTCAGTGTCCGAGTAAAGAGGTTTCCCCTGAATCCAAGAGGGACAAAGGAGTGTGACCAGCAGAAAGGCACACGGAAGCAGACAGACCCCCGGCACACCCAGGACACGCAGGTGCTGGGACAGCAGGGGCAGCAGGAAACGGAGGCTCAGGATGCTCCCTGGGGAGGGGCAGGGGCCTTGGGCTAAGCATCCACCTGGCTCTGGGTCTGGGTGGCCAGATGTGCTGTGGCTGGCAGGACCCCAGGTGCTATCACCAGTCACCCGAGCTGAACGCAACACCCAGTCACCTGCGCCGCCCGGGTGTGAACTGCCGGCTGTTGGGAGGGGATTGCTGGTGGAGGACAGCTTAAGTTACTCAAGTGTCAACACAGCGGCCAGCTCTCGGAGCCACCTGGGCTGTCCTGGGCAGACACAGACCCAGAGAGAGCTCCGTTTCACTTTACACGAGGTACAGGCCTGCTGGGGACAGTCACCTGAAGGAGCTTAGTATGTGTCCAGTGGAACCTGGTCTCTTCGAGGTCATGGTATTTTTAGCCCAGGGATCAAGGCTGTTGTATCAACAAATGGGCCAAAATACAGCTACTAAGACGGCCTGTAGCATCAGCACGTGGGCCATGATGCTAACGAACACATCAGTGCCCGCTGCTTCCCGAGGAGAGGGTTCTCAAGCCCTTAGCCAAGGCCGAAGCTTTAGGTCAAAACCACCCTACAGAGGCTCTCCAGTCTGCCCTGGAGCCGCACTCCTCTCCCCCCCGGCGCAGCCACCACTGCGAGGCCCTAAGGATCCCTCTCCAAAGGCACCTGCACTTGTCTTCCTTTCCCGGCGCGTCCTGAACACTATCAGGCCTTATCTGTCTGTGCAAACAAAGCCAACTTTCCATAAACGTTTGCTGAATGAATGAATTGTGAACCCTACAGAAATTATATTTCATTCTGGTTTGCATTTTAAGGGCCTGGCACGAGACCAGAGTATAGTAAGTGCTTAATGAACACTGAACAAAAGAAGGAAAAGACTAACAGAAGAGGGTGGTGAAGACGGTTTCTCCCTCTTCACCCTCCCCGCCTTTACTCAGTGTAGACATTCAATCCATCAATCACTGTTACAACGAATCAGCTCCACCAGTTGACTGCAGAGGTGGGACCAGGTTTGCTCCAGTCCCAAACAATTCTGAGGAAGTCCCGAATGATGCCAGGCGTGATGGCCCCGCAGTCAAACGTCCCCAAGGTCCACTGATTGGAGCCATGACAGATCTATGCCACGGTCGCCCTGAGGGCTCTCTGCCGCTGGTGCCCTCCCCCTCTGCCCACCTCACTCCTCCTTGGTAGGGCCAGGGAGGCAGCAGAACTCAGCTGATGCCCATTTAGTTCTGATACAAAATCAGGCAGCCAACAACGGTGGTTTCTCGTTAGAGAGCATTCCCCCTTTGGTTTTCAATTTTCCACTAATTTACTATTTGCTTTTTTCACAAGAGACAGCTGACCCTGTACCCATCAGAAGAGAAAAACAGAAGTGGGGGGGGGCGTGCAGCTCACAGGGTGAAGCCATCAGAGGGGTGGCCATATGAGGGGACAGCTGGTTCTGAGCTCCCGAGGGCCACTGCCCTTCTCTGGAGTTTTCACAGAACTGCCAACAAAATCAGATCCACTATCGGGGGAGACTGGGAGGATCCCCCCATGCCAACACAGCCCTGCTCAAGAGAGACCTCCAGCCTCCCCAGCAGGAGGCTTCTTCTTACATACCTCCAACAACAGGGTGCTCACTACCTCACAAGATAGTCACTGCTGTCATGACCCTGGGTTTGTGCTCTTCTCCGGTTACCTTCTATCTTGGTGACTAGTTGTGTCTGTGGGCCAGGCAGCTCCTCCCTCCCACATGCAGCCTCTTGCTGCTGGGTGTGGGGAGGGGCCTCTGTAAAGCTTCCACGGAAGGAGTTTGGGAGAACACCTCAGGTGTCCTCAGTAAGGGAGCTGAGTAAGGGAGGTTGAGAAAACGAAGAAGCTTCCAGCATCACACTCCTCTCTGGGCACAGGCAGAGCCCCCTCATCTGCTCCAGGTCCTCCTCCCCCAGCACGCGGCTCCTGAAGAGGCAGGGGTGCCTCTGTGTCTGTCTGTGTGTCTAGCTGGCTCTCTCTCTCAGCACAGACACAGACGCCGGCTCACCCAGTGAGCCAGGACGCTGCCCAGCCAGGCCCGAGGCTGCAAGGAGCGAGGGAACGGGGCTACTCACATAGATTTCTTCTCCAGATTCTCCAGGTTGGTCTTCAGAGTGTTGTAGGCGGCCGTTCGGGACTTCAGATCAGTCTCGATCTGTGCCAGTTGCTATTTAGAAAAGCAAAAGACTTTAAAGAGTGGATGGAACTTTTCAAAACTGCCACACACTGCTCCTGGTGCACTTAAGAGAAAACACTGACCCCTGCCCGTCGGCCAGGTGGCTTACCTTCCTCATTGGTCTGCTCTCCCAGACCTTCCAGCACTCGGCCCCACAGGGAGCCCGTGGCGGGTAGGGAAGACATTAATTTTGTCCCCACTTTGCAGATATGAGGCTCGAGACATAAATGGCTTTTCTAGCATCACTCAGCAAGCAGAATCTTGTCCTAATTTCTAGCCTATATTTTTTGGTCTGGGCCCCCACAGTCTCCACTCCAGACGCCCTCAGGCTTGGCTAGAGGTCAGCTTGGACTGACCCTGTCCTGGCTTCTATGGGGACAAATCACAGTCCAGCCCCAGGCCCAGCTGTGCCCCACGGCAGCCCCCTCCTGTTCTGCGTGGGTGGGAAGGCTCTTTTCTGTTTAGAGGCAGGTCACTGGCCTGACATTAAGGAGATCTTCTGTTCTGGAAGTTTCAGGAACACATCTCAGATCCCCTCTTGAAGTTGGCAGGGAAGTGAGACAAGGAGGGCCCAAGGCCCAGCTCTCCTGCTTTCCGATGCCCGGCCTCAGGACCCCATCTGCCCCGCAGGGGTGATAACGTCCTCCCCGAGGACTCACAACAGTGAACAAAAAATGCCCACCAGGCCCAATTCACGGGAAACCCTCAAAACGCAGCAGCTGCTAAGACGATCACTGCGAATGAGTGTTTTGAGGTCACTGAAACCAGCAGCTCAGCGCCACAGGGAGCCCTTCTGACTTGTCTGGAGCTGTCGGGAATTGAAAACACTAGTTCCTGCCCCTCGGGGCTCACAAGTTAACAGCAGAGCCCATGAAGTGGAATTGGTTCAACAAAGCACAGCACCCACGTCATGGAATACGGTGCCGCCGGGTAGGTTCACACATGCTGCCACCGTGGACGAGGGCCGGTCCCCGCGGCTCCTGGGAGTCTGAGCCCCTCCCCTCTCCTCCCGATTCTCTCCTCGAGCCCACGTTCAGTGGCACCTCACTGGCAGCTTCTTGCACTTGGCTACGGTAGGACTATTTACACCACATCAACAACACAACAATCTCCCATCATGACTGCTGCCGGAACATCTCAGGAATCACTACACGGAAGAGGGAGGCAATCTGTAGGACAAGAGCAATTTTGAGTTGAAATATATATATATATTTATATAGATGGGAGGACCCACTTTGGACTTTAAAATATTGGTAAGCTTTTTTTTAGGGAGAGGTAATCAGGTTTATTTATTTATTTTTAATGGAAGCACTGGGGATTGAACCTCATGCATGCTAAGCACGCCCTCTACCGCTGAGCTATACCTTCCCCCCTAAATATTGGTTACCTTTAGGGAGATTAAAGGGAGCAGGAGTTGCAAGGGTAGGGGTAGGTGATGTCATGGTAGGCCTTTCATGTTTTTAATCTTTCCTTTTTGATATGTTTGATTTTTAAAATAAGATTTATAACTTTTCTTACAATTTTTAGAACCTTTTTATTTTGAAATGATTATAGATTCATGATAAATTACAAAAATGGTGCACAGAGATCCCATGTACCCATTTCCCCCACTGGTAACACCTCACATAGCAACAGTGCCCATGTCAGTTTCCTGGTTATGCTGTACTGTTTACACCTGCAGGTCCTGGGAGATGCCACTCGGCCTCTCAGCCAGCTTCTCCACCTGAAATCAGAGGAAGGTGATACCTGGCCCATAGGGGTGACGTGGGACATAACAGCCCAGTGTGGTTCCAGGCACAGGGGGAGTGCTAGCCAAGTTTTCCTGCCAAAGTCACTCTCTGGGTCCCCAGGACTAGAAGAAGCCGGGTTCTGTCCTCTACAACTGCTCTGCTCCCCAATCAGCCGAAGCCCCGATGTGCCCAGAGCCCTCATCACTGCCTGCATCCCCAGAACAGCCATGCCAGTGAGCACTGTCCCAAGTGGGCGTAGAGCACAGCCCTGCCCACCCTGCCCTGCTCAGCCTCGCCTCACTCGCGCTGGGTGGGGTGTGGCCAGCCCCACAAACTACCGTGTACTTCCAGGTTTGGAGTGGGGGTACACCATGCCCTCCCGGATGCCGCACCTGACACAGGTGCTCTGAGAGCCCCTCCTTGAAGACCCTTCCAGAATCACTGCCTAATTGTCCCAGGAGGGGCTGGGACCTCTGTGATGTAAGGGATGCCCAGTGAGCCACACTCAGATTCCCGAGCTTCCTGGCCCCACCTGCGTCCCCAGAGACACAGGCCGGGCACCAGCCTGCCAGCAGGAGATCTGCAGGACTACACAGGGGTGGGTCCTGGCGGCCCATCTCTGTCATCTGAGCCGCCCAGCCACACCTGAGTGGCTCTGCCGCCCTGAGACAACAGGAAGGCTTTGTTCCTGGTCTGGCTGAGATGTTCTCCCAGCCGCCCAGCCATGGGAGACATCACCTTTTAGGGGCTTCGTGTATTTGGAGGGAGTGAGGGACAGCGGTTACAAACAGCAGCCTAAACCTCTGAATCTTCATCAGCGCTACCCTCAGGGAGACCAGCAGGGGCCAACACACTGGGGGGCACCTGCACTGTCCCCAGAGGGCTCTGCCTCTGTGCTTTTATTTAAGAAACAGGACCGGAGGCCACCACTCACCGAGATGGTGAAATCACGGGGGCAGTGCTCACTGTCCTCCCTGGGGTCAAGGTGACTGGGCAGGGCTGACTTCTCCATCAGCACCTCTCAAAGGGGAGCATAGTGAATGGGCACCAGGATCTGGGGTCAGAACACTGGTGGCTCAGAGCATCCGTCGAGAGGAGTGCCCTATAAGATGCAACCATCCTGCCAAGTAACAGGTCTGGAAGAGGTGTAGGGTGGACAGGTGATCAGCAACCCATTTCAGGGCTGCCCTGAAACCCAAAGGTCTCTGACCTTGCCCGGGATATGGAGGGCCACCTCAGAAACTCACTGGGACCCAATCAGGGCTGGCAAGATGGGGAGGAACCCCACTCAGGGTCACTGGGCAGGGAAAGAACCCACCCAGCCTCCCCCCTGGCCTCCTGGAAAGTCCCTCTTGGCTTTGCTAGAATCTAAACACAGTGTAGATCCCCCCAGATCATCAATGTCCCCTGTCACAGAAGTGTAACTGTCCCCCAGGAGGAGGCCCTTCTCTTACCTTCGCTATGGTGTCCACCACGCTCACCAGCGGCTGCTTCACAGGGTACTTGGCCATGTCCCATTCAAAGCGAGTCACGAAGGATGTTAAGTCAACTGCAAGAACACAGACACACTTCAGCAGACGAGCAGACTGCCCACGTCTCACCCAAGCCGAGCATCACCCCTTAAACCAAGGAAGTAATTAGAGAAACGGAAAGACAGACTCAGGGCTCCCTCCAGGAGAGGAGACTTTCCCCGCAGGAGCAGAGGGTCGAGCCAGCTAGCTGCCCACCAGCCAGGACGGTCGGCAGCCCCTAAACCCCTCGGGAGAGTCCGTCACAGCCCCGGGGACGCTGTAACAGGTGCACTCCTGCGCCCAGACTCTCAAACTGCCGCCCCAGAGACGGGCGTGAGGGAGGTCCTGCTTCCCAGGAGGTGGCTGCAAAGTCAGACATTCCAGGCACCAGGCACATTCTCCTCCTTTTCCAGTTGGTTCGGCCACACCCCCTGCTGGATTATCACTCTGTTTCGAGGTGCCCACCGGCACGCCAGAGAGCCTCAGGCCAACCCCCGAGGACACCACAGCCCATCACGGGCGCCATCTGCTTGGAAGATGAGCCACTTTCCTGTCCCCTGCACCCCAGCCCCAGACAGAGGCCATCGCCACAAACGCCTGCTTTATTTAAAGAAGGCGTTTTCAACATTGGCAAAATACTGGAGTTTGTGACTGTGGTTTTTAATCCCTGCTATGGATGTCAGGTTATATCCTTTATACGGAAGCCTGAAGTGAGTAGAACAAATCAGCATTTTCTCAACAAATTTCCTTTTTCCCCTAACTTTCTCCAAAAACAAACCTAAACCTGTGTCCTCGGGGTGTTTGTGATTCTCTCTAACCGGCCGTGGGTGGAGAAGGGGGCTTGGAGGTCAGACAGCAGCACTGAGGGGCCCCTGAGCACTTTAGTAAGTAAACCTCTTTGCACCTCAGTCTTTTTACCTGAGAAGTGGGGACGCAGAGGAGTGTCTGCACACCCCTTCCTTGAGGGCCTATTCTTCTCAGGTGAGCTCTAGGCACAGTTAAAGGTGCCACCCGGGGGGCTAGCTGCTGGTTACACCCCAGTTTGTGTATGACATGCTAAGGTGGCCCCCAGAATTCCTTGAACCCCAGAAAAATGGGCCTTGCTATTTGGATTCTCCCCTAGGTGATGTGGACGCCGGCCCTTCCCAGTGTATCCTCACGCAGATGAAAAGGACTGATCACTGCTCCCTCAACATTCAGTTGGACAGCAAACCACAGCCCCCTCGACGTCAAGGTGCTCAGTTTCCTGGGGAGACAACTAGTCAAACAGGGCAGCACCATGAGCCAAGTAACACGAGGTAGCAGGAGCTGAGGAAGGACGGGAGAGCCGGCACCGCCTCCTATCCTGGCGGGGCTCAGAGGGCCTCGCTGGGACACCATATTCATGCGGGGGCTGAAGGTGGCCAGTGAAAGAGGGCGCTGGGTGTCAGGCAGGGTGGACCAGTGAACATCACAGCTGGAGCGCAGGGAATCCCTGGGTCAAGCCAATGGACCAGAGAGTGTGGACGGAGGTGGGACAGGATGGCCAGGGCGAGGTTGGGGAAAGTCACCTTTGCATCTCCTCCTGTGGCGACAAAGACACCAGGCTCACTTACGGAGCCTCTCTTATGTGCCAGGAGGTGGACACACATCCCTCCAACTCTGACCGCAGTGCTGAGGGCTCACCGAGCCCGCCGGGACACCAAGCCTCTGCGGGCTGCGTCGCCAGGCAAGGACATCCGTGCTCAGAGGAGGCTTCTCTGGGGCTTTGAGGGAAAGAGGAGGAAAAGCTAAGAGGCGCCAAAGCCCTGGGAATAGAGACCGGAGCCAACTCAACAGGATGCAGGGGCAGTCACCCATGGAGCGCGAAGGAGGCTTGGGGGACAGCTGGATTTCCAGGTTGGGGGGCTGGGTGGGAGGACAGGACATTCACCACGCCCGGCAGCCTGGAGGCAGCAGTGTGGGGAGAGCAGAGGAGAGAGGAGCTGGGCCCAGCTGGGCACAAGCATGAGTCTGGTATGTGGGTGGACAGGTCCCCACGAAGCAGACAGAAATGAAATGGGGCTCAAAGGAGGGAACCGGCCTGCGGGCAGAGCTGTCAGCCCAAAGAGGGTCAGAAGGGCCTTAAGAAAAGGATGACGATGCTGACGAAGACCATTGCAGTAGCTGACACTTACGGGTGGTTGACCCTGGGCAGGACACATGAATTATCTCATTTACTCTTCACTCCCACTCAGTACTATTACTAACCCCATTTTAGAAAGAAGAAAACTCTGGTGTAGAGAGAGTTACGTAACCTCTGTCAGAAAATGAGACGAGGCATGTGAGCACGTGGAAGCCACACCCCCACCCCCGCCCCATCCTCCCCCAAGCACAGCCACGCTGCAGTGGGACGGGGACCCCCCACTGTCACCCCTTCACAAAACCACACACCCATACCTCTGGTCACTGACTTAGAGAGGTCCTTGCTTCAGATTCCAAAGGTGCCGGGCTCGACAAGGGTGCCTCTGGGACACCAAGGGTGGGGTTCTGACCCAATTGGACTAGTGCCCGTATAAGGGGACACCAGAGAGCTTCCTCTCCCTCTCTCCCTGTGCTTGCACCAAGAAAGGGCCGTGTGAGCACCTTGACCTTGGACTTCCAGCCTCTAGCACTGTGAGAGATGAATGGCTGTAGTTTAAGCCTCTGGTCTGCAGTATTTTGATCCAGCAGCGCAAGCTGACTGGTACAGATTTTGGTATTAACTTGCTATTAATGTGGATTTGGGGATTGCCACACTACAGCAGGGAAGTGACTTTGTAGGAAGGATCCAGGCTTGGAAGGAACTGAATTAAGATCTGGATGATGGCAGAGGCAGAATCAGAAGGTCACAAAAGACTCCTCGTGTGCCAGCAGTCGTCCCTGTGCCCGCTACTGAACCCTACATGATGGTCACATGCCTCCTGTGCTGGCCACACGCTGACAGGTGGGAGCCATCGTCCACCCCAAAGGCCCGGGAAGAACCCGCCCTGGGCAGATGCTGGGCAGATGTGCGCTCCGAGGGCCCCTCCCACTCTTCCTCCCCCCTCGCCATCACCAGACCCCATGGGCACACCACCCCCCAAGCCAAGCCCACTCATTCTCTCTCTCACCACTGTCTTTGTCCTACAAAATCAGGATGGAGGCCAACTGCTGAAAGCCTGTCCCACTATCCTGCAGATGCTCACCTGTCCCATCACAATAAGGACACCACACGGTCACCCTCAAGTCCCTTGCTCTTTCTGCTGCTTGAGAGCAGTTGACTATCTCTGTGTCCCCAGAGCCTGGGACAGGGCCCAGCAGGGAGCAAGTCCCCTATACAAGAATCTTCCTAATAACCCGGGTTATTGTACTAACACTATCCGGTCGCTTGGAAGAGATACATTTCAGACAAGCTCTTATCTCCTGCATTTTCACAAATTCCAAGGCCTTCATGGCACTCAGACCAAGGAGAATGCACCCGCCTTTCCACTTGAACTCCTGTAGTTCCTTAAAGACTTAGCCCGTCTCCTCATGGATGCTCCCAAGCACTTGGTTCCCATGTCCTTCCCAGCACCCAAGGCGCTGTGGGTCTGTCCCCCAGACCGCGAGCTCCTGAGGGCAATTATCTCTGAACGACCAGCACCCGGCACGTTTGGTACTCAGTAGCCAAGCACAAGGATCTGATGAAGGAGGGCAGAGGTTAGATAAGGAGACCTGAAGATCTCTGCAGAAGCCTCGAGAAACCTATGGTTTGTGACTGTGACTTCCTCCTTCTCTGACACAATCCTCTCCCGGGTCCAGAGCACTGGCTCCAGCTCCAGACCCTGCCCCTTGCCCTGGCTCAAGCATCCAAGGGCGGTTTTGCCTCCTCCACGCACATTGCCTTTGGTAAGAATGTGGTCTGGGGACCATCCTCCCCTTTAGAAAGGAGCAGCCTGGAGGGCAGAGTGTGTGCTTAGCATGCATGAGGTCCTGGGCTCAATCCCCAGCACCTCTGCTAAAAAAAAAAGAAAGAAAAGAAAAGAAACAAATAGACAAACCTAACTACCTCCCCTCCCCACGCTCCCAAAAAAATTCTGTTAAAGGAAAAAAAAAAACAACAACAATGCAGCAGCCCCCGGGCCTCCCCGTGCTCCCAGCTCTGCGGCTGCCTCTCCGCCTGATCAGGAAAGGACAGCCCCCACCACCCCACCCCGCTGAAGTCAGCGAGGCCTGGGCTCCAGGGAGCAGTGCGGGGCTTGGATCGAGGAACTATGAGGTCAGACCAGGAACCGGGTAAGCTCACTCCGAATCAAAACACGCTGGACACAGGTGGCTGCTCTTGAGCAACAATGATCTCATCTAAGAACCAAAACAAGGCCTTCCGGGCAGCAGCAGAATGAAGGACCCCTCCAGCGGGTTATGACTCCGCACAGTCTAGGGCCCGGGCCAGACCACGGTGTGTTTGCTCAGCGTCTGCTGCAATCCAACACGTCTGTGTCCTTCCACTCTTGAAGCGTAGCAAAAGGCAAAGAACCAACAAAAACAAAAGGTGCCCGGGCAAAGCAAAGAGTCCGGAAAGAGATTAAGTCCATTGACAGGTGAGAAAATCAAGTCCCAGGGAGGTGGCCTGCTAAGGTCTCAAGGGACTAGGCCTGACTGCTTCCAGGCTGGTGCTGCTGGCCTGCCAGGAAACACTGCCCCCAAGTCCCAGGTGTGTCCTGGAGGAGGTCAGGTTAAAATCCCACTGGCAGGGGACAACACTGAATTCCTCCAGTGAATTCTGACAGTCACTAGTTAACATGGATGCTCTGCAGACAAAAAATATTTCCCCATTCAAATAATATCAGGAAAGCCTGAGCCAAACTAAGTTGTTTGGAAGGCCTCTTGGTAGGAGCACTTTTCAGAGCCTTTATGAAGGTTTAGGAGTCGGCCACGTGCTCTGCCCAGCGCCCTGACCTCTGTTTGCATAGGGCTGGTGTACAGAACAGGACTGAGAAGCTCTAGTCTTGCAAGGTGTGGGGCCCCGACTTCCAGGAGGCCTAGAGATAATGACATATACACACAGATAAAGCTGAGTTCTCTCCTGAGAAGAAAGGCAGCCGGCTCGGTGCTATGTGAACAGGGGATGGATACTGTGTAATGATAACATCTAATTTTAATTGACCTGAATTTTGAGTAGAATGTAAGCATTCTGATCACTTTTAATGTGAACTTGAATCCTCGATTCCTAAAGACCAAGTTTTTACATAGAAAAGTAGCTCTCTACTGTTAAGTCAGCTCTTCGGTCTAGGGCCCCGTGAGTCACCTGCTGGGAAGTAAGACCAGTTGATCACTTGAACAAAATAATTTTTTAAATTAACATCAGCAAGAAATCTCAGTGTAACTAACAGATTGCATTTGGGAAGGCATTTTGGTAACTTCTAAATCCATAAAGATTTGTGTTCATCCAAAAAGGATTTGCTGGCTTTAATTCCACCAGTCTGAGTGGACTGGAGAAGCCCCAAAGCAAATGGCACCTTCTAAGCCAGAAATGAGAAATGGCCTTTTTGGTCACAGGGACTGCCCCAACGGCTCGAGGGAAGAAGGCTCCTGGTATCAATGAACCCCAATCAAAGCAGCACAAAGCCAAGCTTGGCATTTAAGCTGTCAGGGTCCACAAGATGGCCAGCCTCCAAGAGCAGGCGGGAGGATGCTGGGGACAGCCATCAGGGCAAAAAGCAGACCAACAACCAGAAGATACAAAAGCCCGTCTTGAGCTCCGGGGTCAAAGCATTCTCCATTCCGGGAGGCATGCGGGGCTGCTGGGGGAGGCAAGGGAGACGCAGGAAAGAGGGGAAGGAAAAAGGAAGTTGCTCTCTGTGTTATCTGGATAAGGTGACCAAGCTGTGAGGTTGTCACTTGAGAAATCCATCATAACCTGGTCACTGTATCCCCACAACCAGACTGAAATTCCCCTTTCCCCAGGACATGCGGGGTCACACCGGGCACGCACACGGCAAACAACGCACAACCTACTCTTTAGATATTTCATTTTTTCCTTCAAACCTGCAATGTAATAAGGTGAAGTTATTAGACCACATTCACATACAAAACCAGGTTCAGACTGGGGACTGTGGGCATTTCCATTTATCAATTTAATAAAAATTATAAAAAAATAAATTTAATAAAATTAATAAAAAGCTTTCCAATGTTCCTAGGGGGAATAAATGTGAATTTCTATGCCATAAATAATAGAAATGTGAATTATGGAATATATGCTTTCATTTTTCAGGATATACTCACGCATAGAGTCACTCTACAGATGAGCATCTAATTCTGAGGTTTCCTAAGCCTCAGAAATTTTGTCCTGCATATTTTAAGTGCACTGATTGTATGTCCATAATTAATGGACCAAAACGACATTGGAATCTAAGTATTTATCCTATTAGCACAGAGGAGAGTCCAAATACAAACAGAAATTCCACATGCAAACACGCTACACAAAGCGTTTTTGGCTTAAACCTCATCTATTTACTGGGCACAATGGAAGGCTTAGATTTGAGGCTTTCCTCAGCAATGAAGGTACTTTCCAGCCTCATTTAGGGAAAGGGATAAATCGACTGGGGGACAGGGATGAAATATTCCACGTGGGACGGAGCAGAGGCTGATAGAGAAGGTGGTGGCGGGGACACCAACCATTAGACCCTTTAGAATGAGACAGAGGATCATATGCTTGTAAAGGGGCTCGTCCTCAAAAGAGCAGCGCCACTGAGCTCTAAGTGGGGTGGATGGCCCATCCCATGTGTCAGTTTGGAGCCTCCGTGGTGACTGGATCATTTCCGCCAATATGTGTGGCCACAGCTGGGGCCACCAATGGGCAGGAATGAGCTGGGAAAGTGCCATGAAAGTGCGCTTCAGGGACCGGGGCCTACCTCCGTTGGCCAGGAGGTTCTCCTGGACCTTCCCCTTCGCATCTTCCATAACTTCCACCACGCTCTGGGCCATTCTCTTTATGAGGCTTTGGGGAAAGAAATAAAAGACGGTTAGAGCAGGAACCCACCCTCAGAATCCTCTCACTCTCCGCTGGCGGGAAAAGGAATGGGGCCACCTTTTGGGAGAATAATCTGGCAATACATGTGAGGGCTCCACTTGCGAACAAGTACTTGAACCAGTATTTCCACTTCTGGGAAACTATCTTAAGGAAATAGGACAAACAGAAAAGGCTTTCTGAATAAGAAGATGTCCTTCACAGCAATGTGGCTGACTGAAAAACTGGAAACCACTGGAAGGTTCGACAATAGAGGATTGTTTAAATTAATGATGGGATACCCAGCAGAGGGATTATTAAGCAGCCATTGAAAATAAGGTTTACAAAGAATTTCTAGTTTCGTGGAACAAGGCAAGTATTATAATGTTACTTGGAAAAATAATCAAGATACAAATTTGTAGACAGTATGGCTGTAACTATGTGAACAGGTTCTTCCTGCTTCACATATTTTCTATTATGATCCAGTATTGTTTTGATCATGAGAAAATGAAAACTTAAAGTCTCCAGAAAATGTACTGAAGACTTCAGAGAGTATGAGAAAGGAAAGGACATTATGGGATTTGGAAGCAGAAGGGCTCAAATTCACTATGGCTCTGCCGGATGGATGATTTCGGCCAGATCTATTTAATCTCTTTGAGCCTCAGTTCTCTTCTCTGGAAAATGCAGATAATACCTATTTTGCAGGACTGTGATAAATATTAATATAACTAATCAGGCACCAAGCATCTCATAGCCAAGGGTGTCCGTTCCTGGCAGCTGAGCCACTAGAAGTCCAGTTGGAAACATGCCAACTAGGATCAAAGTCTAAAAGTTCTTAACAGCTACATCTTTGCCTCAGGCCCTCACTCATCACTCTCCCGGCTCCCAGGAGGGAGGGGATGTTTGCAAGGAGGTGGATTAGGTCACTGAATTCCAAATGGCGAATTTGGTCTTCTACTGTTGCAGGCACTAGCCATGTGGCCACTCAGAGCACGGAGTCCAGGGGGTTAGGACCCCACACAGAAGACAGGCAGAGGGCACAGAAAGGCCCCAGATTAAAGGGCGAGAGGGAGGAAGGGAGGGAAAGAAGGAAGGATGGAAAGGAGGATGAATGGAGGCAGGGGCGGGGGAAAGCAACTTGTTTTCATATCAGACTAATACATGTTTATGGTCAAAAACTGAAAAATACAAGTATAAAGTAACAAAAAATGAACCACCCAAGAAGAAACACTTGCTTTGCATTTTGGCCTATTTCCCAAAACTTAACCCTTCCATGGTTTATATGAGTTGAGGTTTTCTTTTGATAGCACCTGCTGTTTAGGGTTTACCAAGTGCCAAGTTCTATAATCCTTGTTATTGAATCATCACAAAAATTCTTGAAGATGGGTCACATCCCATTTTACAGATGGAAAGACTGTGGCCCAGAAAAGTAATTCACCTCCCAACTCCCTGGTCTGTCCTTGGAGCCCAAGGCTCTGGGCCATGAGGCCACACTGCTGTCTTTATGGTCACCATGGTCCATCCTGGGCTTAAATTTCCACAAATGTTTTGGCATTTCTTAGGTCAGTAGTTCTGCATCTTTCGAATGATAACTGGGGCAACGTACCCAGCTAATCTCATTCTGTTTCCTCAGCAAAATGGGGGTGATACTCCTCATTTCACAGAGTTTGAGGCAATGCTTGTAAAGAAGCAGGTCCCCAGGAGTTTGTGGCAGGTATCTACAGATGTGCTCTTGGCAGCCTGGTGGTTACAGCTGGGCTCCCCAGTAGATTTGACAGGAGATAGGAGGGAGGGAGAGCGGGAATCTGGTTCCCTCCAGTTCCAGTAACCGCTCTCCTCTCATCCTCTCCAGCCTAGGTGTATGACAATGCCTTTCCATCAACCTGGGTTCCCGCACTAACCCTCGTGTTCCTCTCACAGCCCACACACAACTATAGGCCCCTTTATGAATAGACCCTTCTCCAATTATCCTAATTGGAGTGTGTTTTCTGTTATCTGTTAGAACACTGACTCGATAAATTCATTCGTTCATTCACTCATTCATTTAGAAAATTCTATATATTAAATTCCATATATTATAGTGCTATGAACATCGATGCTATAACAAAACAGTCCCCACTCTCAGTGAGCTGCTATCTGATGCTGTCAACTGTCCTTCTTTATCATTATTTTAGTGCTGCCCAGAGGTTGCTGTCTCCTATTACCATTTCCTCTGTGATACTTTGAGTAATCTCTTTAGGCGAAGGTAGTAGGAACTCCAGCCCTGATCGCAATTCCAGATGCACAGCAGCTGTTCAGGAGATGTTTGTTAAGTGAATAAATGAACTCTGGCACTTCATAGCACTTAAATAACACACATGCTTCCTTCTTAATCAACTTAAAAGCAGAACTCACTTACCATGTTATGAATGACTCTGCTGTTCCCGATTCTAGCCTCTGGGGCTTCTAACTATAACAGGTACCACCCCAGCCTGCCCCTAGGCATGCACCACCGTGGAACATCTCAGCATAGCATGATCTGATGAAGTTTAACTGCTGGAAAAACCACTTACTGCACATGACAAAAATGTCCCTGACCTAGCTGTGATCATTAACTACAGTTATGAAGAAAGTGGGGTATTACCAAATCAGAACATTTTTCTCATTGGCAGGAATCCAAGAGTCTATGTGCTGTTTTAAATTTACTTTTTCCATTTTACAGTTCCTTGTGAAAAACTTGTCACATCACAGGAGTGCTTCCTCCTTCCTTTCTTGGACTGCATAGCATTTCATTGCATGGCTGTATCATAACTAATTCTTTCTATTAAATATTTGGGTTGTTTATGCTCTGTTCTGATTGCTGTTTTTGATCACAGATATAGAAACAAAGAGGTAGGTGGCCATGTTGTTACCCCTCCCCCACATTGTTGTAAGCCCCTTCCCCTCCAGCTGAAATGACTCCCAAGGGATAGAAAGAGCCAGTGCCCTTTCCGTCTCCCTTTATTTTTCTATTTTTCCCATTTTCGGAGCCAGACATTAAGACTAGAACATTCAAAAACAACTGTGCATATGGGGAAAATTGGAAACTGACTGTGCATGTCCAGGGAAAGCTTCAGGAAAGACCTGAGGAGACCTTAAGTTTATACCTCAGGCTGGTCCTTGGCTCAGAGACAGCCTACAATTAAAAAAAAAATAAGCAAAAACAATAACAAAAACATCAGGATCATATGATTTCCAGAGCTACCACATTATTAGATTCAAATATCCAGTGTTAAAAAAAAACCACACAAAACATACAAAGAAACAGGATGGTAGGGCCCATTCAAAGTAAAAATATAAATCATCATAAATTGTCCCTGAAAAAGACCTGATGGCAGATCTACTGGACAGAGACTTTAAAACAACTGTCTTAAAGATGCTCAAAAAGTAAAAGAAGATTTGGAGAAAGTTAAGACAACAAAGTAGGAATAAAATGGAAATATCAGTAAAGAAATAGAAAACCTAAAGAGAAGCCAAAACAAATTCTGGAGCTGGAAAGTACAATAACTGAAATAGAGGGAATCAAAGGCAGATTTGAGCGGAAGAAAGTCTCAGAAAACTTGAAAGTAGGACAATGGAAATTATTGAGTCTGAGGAATGGAAAGAAAAAGGATTGAAGACAAGTGAACAGAGCCTAAAGAACTCATGAGACACCATTAAATGGACCAATATATGCACTGCAGTAGTCCCAGAAGAAGAGAGAGAAAGGGGCAGAGAGAATATTTGAAGAAATAAGTACAAAGCTGAAAGACTGACACTTCCTGATTTCAAAACTTACTACAAATCCACAGAAATCAAGATAGCATGATGAATAAAGAAGATGTGGTGTATACATACAATGGAATACTACTCAGTCCTTAAAAAGAATGAAATAATGCCATTTGCAGCAACATGGATGAACCTGGAGATCGTCATCCTAGGTAAGCCAGAAAGAGAAAGAAAAATACCATATGATATCGCTTATATGTGGAATCTAAAAAAAAAAAAGACACAAATGTACTTACTTATAAAACAGAAACAGACACACAGAGAGAACAAACATGGTTACCAGGGGATGAAGGGGGAGGAAAAGGATAAATTAGGAGTTTGAAATTTGCAGATACTAACTACTATATATAAAATAAGCAAAAGTTTCTTCTGTATAGCACAGGGAACTATATTCAATATCTTGTAGTAATCTATCATGAAAATGAATATATGTATATATATGTATGACTGAAACATTATGCTGTACACCATAAATTGACATAACATTGTAAACTGACTATATTTCAATTAAAATAAAGACTATTCAGAATTTAAAGAAAAAAGATAGTGTGGTACTAGTATAAAAGAGACATACCGACCAATGGAATAGAATAGAGACCCCCAAAAATAAATTCTCATGGTCAAATGATTTTTGACAAAAGTGTCGATAGCATTCAATGGGAAAAGGGCAATTACTTCAACAAATGGTGCTGGGAAAAGTAGACATCAATGTGTAAAAGAATAAGTTAAACCCTTACCTAACACCATATGTAAAAATTAACTCAAAGTGGATCAAAGACCTAAATGTAAGACCTAAAACTATAAAACGTTCAGAATAAATCATAAGGCAAAAACTTCACGATGCTGGATGAGGCAATGATTTCTTCAATAAGAGGACACCAAAAGCACAGGCAACAAGAGAAAGAAATAGACAAATTGGACTTGATGAAAAATTTTAAACTTTGTGCGTCAAAACCAACATCAACAGAATAAAAAGGCATCTCCCAGCATGGGAGAAAAAATATGCAAATCATCTGATAAGAGATTCATATTCAGAATATATAGAGAATTCACTAAGCTCACAACAGAAAAACAAACAACTTCATTCAAAAATGGGCAGAGGACTTGACAGACATTTCTCCAAAAGGAAATATACAAATATACAAATAAACACGTGAAAAGGGCCCACAATCACTACTAGGCATTAATGGTGAGGCCTGGTGAAATGCTTGGCAGAGCAACGACAAATGGCCCATAAACATTAAGATAAAAGCTCAACCTCACTTGCTGTAATACAGCATTTTTCACTTACCAGAAGGGCATATTAAAAAGATTTATAATTTCAGCTCTGGCAAGTACTCTAGGAAACAGGAACACCAACGCCATTGTGATATGGGGTGACATGGGATATGGTGTTGATTTTGGCATAGTTTAGTCAGAGAGTTATTTTCAGAATATCAATCAAACATTTTTAACAGAGATATTTTTGCCCAGGATTCTACTTCTAGGAATTGGTCCCTCTGATACACCGGCTCCTGCACACAAAACCATGTGCACAAGGATGTGCCCTGCAGAATGGTTTGTAACTGCAGAAGACAGGAAGCCATCTCAGTGTTACCAACAGGGACCCAGGGGATATCACGGATCACCAAGAAGTCTCTAAAAACCAGTGAGGCCGGCCTCTCACGGCTTGTCATGAAAGGCCGTACATCGTGCAGCAAGAGGGAAAAAGCAAATAAAACAGCATTGAGGGTCATGACCATATTTTTGTAGAAAACAAAAGACATAAAAACTCAAGCTTGGATTATGTGTAGAAAAGTTGATAAAGATTGGCACTCAACTGTTCAAATGGTGTCCTCTGGGGAGTGGGGCTGCAGAAGTGAAATTTGGATTTAAAAAATCCCATTGTTATGTATTAATAATAAGCCAATAACAGGATTGCAAATACACAAAGCAATAAATTAATAAAGGAAACAAGAGCATGGCATGCTACCTGGGCACAACCCATTAAGATTTCTTTCAAATTAACTGCTGTTACTCTAGCAAGTCATCTGGGAGCCCCCAAGGGGAGAAAGAGTAAGGTGGGGGGGAGGAGTGGGCGCATTACCCAGGGGTGAGGCGGGGCGGGGCGGGACTGAGGAGGGAGGAGGCCCTCAGCTCTACCTGACGCGAAATAGAGAGCTTTCTCCCTTTCCTGGGTTTTCTGGATAATTCAAGCAAAGCAGGCTAAGGTCGGTCTGCCTTCCGGAAATTACCCTGTGCCTGGGGGGAGAGGGCCAACAGGTGACAGGCAGGGGCAGAGGGAGTTTCCCAGAGGTCCTGAAGCAAGGATAACGGTGGCTCCATCTAGTGAGCTGTCCTCGGTCCTCAGAAGGGCACTTGGCACAGATTCAGCTGAATTCACGGGAAAATGGAGGTGAAGCCCCAGGAGCTGAGGAAACAGGCTCAGGGAGGCTGAGAAACTTGTCCTCAGTCCCTTTGCTGGTGGCCGCAGCATCAAGTGGGACCGACCTGTCCCCACTGCCTCTAAGACAGGTCTCCCCAGCAGCAGCTGGGGGCACACCAGGGCCCAACGTGCCCCGCTGTGGGGAACCCAGACCCCAAGTCCCCCACATACAGCGCTGACTGGCCTCAGTGTCGAGGTACAGGGGCCGCCACAGGCCCAACCTCCCACTGCGGCCGCACGGCGGCCTGAGGAGTGGGGCCCAGAAGCTTCCACACAGGCGGGAGTCTGACCCCCAGCCTGTCCCCTGGTGACTCACAGGCTCTGGGCACCTCACCTGCTCTTTGTCTCTCTGCTTCCTCCTCAGTCAGGGGACAGGCCCCGCAGCAAAGTCACCAGGAAAATGTGAGGAGAGCAATTCAGTGACTTTCTTTTTTATGAAAACAAGATCCAGTGAGGCCTCTGGAAGTTTCCTGTTCTGGGGCCTCTGGGCCCACTGACACTTTCCTTTGAATTCTCTCCTTGCTTCTCAGAAACTTGGAGTTTCAATAATGGAAAGATACTTCCATCTTCAGAGGAATTCCACATGGCAAAGTCACACCCATCATGCAAAACAGAACTCACTATGGCCAGTTTGGCTTTTGTGAAGCTTGATTTGCCCATATCACAGCATAGGAATTCTTGGTCTTCTTCAAAAAGCCAATCTACCTTCAGAGAAAATTTGCTCTCAGGGCATTGGGGGGGCAGGGGCATGGGGCCGAAATGCTTTGGGGTCTTTTAGGAAAAACCAGGAGTTCCCAAAGCACCAGCACACACTTGTCTAAGTTCTGGAGAGTCTGCCAAAAAACCCAGTCATTGTGCGCGACTGCAGGGGCCCCAGTGCTCACATGTGAAGAACACAGCACCACCAGCGTCCTGCAACCCGCAGCCCTCCCAGGGGATGGAGGGACAAAGGTCAGAAGGGACACATCACAAAATGGGACGACAGGTGACTGAGAAGCACCTGAAAAATGTATTCATTCATGCTGGTGATCCAAGAAATCTGCATTAAAACAATCACACATCATCTGCATTTTGCCAGGGAAACGATCAAAGTCTTTTACAGGCACTAAATTGACAAGGGTGTGATGGAACATTCTTGCAATCTCATTGGAAAACAATTTAGCAGCATGTGCAGACAACTTTAAATATCCTTTGAATCAATAATTCCATTTCTGGAAGTGTAACTTTGGATCACCTAAAATGAAGGCGAAGGTTTATGCAAAGATGCTAATTGGGGTGTTAGTTATAGTAGAATGATCTGTGTTCTATTACCGTAAGAAATAAAATGAAACAATCCCTCCTCCCATTAAAAAAATCCTTAAACATTACTTTAGAGTCACGGAAATGTGACTAAAACACAATTTGCCCACCCAGAATCAACACATGGGGTCATAGCTGGAAGGGCCTTTAAGGACCAAGGAGAGGTGGGGACTTCCCTGAGGTCACACGGGGACCTATTAGTTGACCATGGTGAAGACAAGGCCTCTAGGACAGCTTGATGCTCCCTGGGAGGGGGCTGCTAAAGGGTCCAGGGTTTCTTTGGGGGATGATGACAACATTCTGGAACTAGGTGGTGGCAGTGGCTGTACTATTTTGTAAGCATACAGGAGACAATGAATTGTACACATTAAGGGGGTAACTATTACAGAGTGTGAATTATATTTCAATTAAAAAAAAAACCAAAATGACAACAACAACAATAAAACATGTCCCACCCTTTCTCGTGGCTTCAAGAATGGAGACCCAGCCTGGAAGAAAATGTCAAGCACTGCTTTGGCCCTTTATGCTGGATGCCACCACCTTCTCCAAGGTTCCTTGGCTCTGCTCCCTTCCTTCCCATCACCACAAATCTGTCCGAGCCCTGCCCTGGGCAGCTGTGCTAGGCTGGTCATGCCATCTTTGTCTGGGTTGCCTTCAACAGCCTCCTCTGTGCTTTCCCTGCCTTTCCCAATCCGGCCTCTTCCTGCCCATCCCTCCCACGGCAGCCAGAGGGATCTCTAAAAATACACACCTTAGCGTGCCATTGTATTGCTTAAACATTATCAGTGGTTTCCCAAGAAGTTTAAATATTGACGTTCAAATCTCTTAGTAGAGTTTACAAGAAACGCCCCTCCCTGTCCGGCCTCCTCTTTCTCCACCCCTCTCCCCACCCTTGCCCTTCCCACGCCAGCCTTCTGGAGCCACCTGGATGCTACTCACACTTCATAACAGCCCAAGTGCCCTCTCCTCAAGGCAAGTCACCTCTAACAAATATGACACAGTGTTGGAGAACACCCCACCCGGACATGTTGCTTCCTGCGCTCATCAAAAACACACTATGTCCATTATGCCCCAGGCAATGTTATGGGAAACAGTAGTGAACAGACCTTTGTTGCTGCCCTCCTGGAGCTTATCCCAGGACCCTTCCTCCACCGTGTAAATTATCACCCTGCAAAAGTGCTGGTTTCCTCGTCTGGTACGCCACCAAGCAAACAGATCTCTGAAGATGTATTAATTGGGTGATCATCAGCACCTGCAAACATACAGTGGCTCCTAGAAAATACACAGACGCTCAGCAAATCCTGGCCAGCAGACCGGATCAGTGCCCTAGGATGCGAAGCAGGTGTCAGTTCAATGCTCCTCAGGGCCACTGTGGTCCCCAGGCATGCCTGCTTCACTCACTTGTTACCTAGGATCCAGATGATTCCTCTACCCCTCTGTCTCGTATCCCAGAACATGAACTTTTCAAAGAATGAGCATTTCTTAACAACAAAAACAAACACAAAGCAAACAAGCCAAAACCCTTAGTATTGTTTCTGTCTACAAAAGAACATACTCAGTGCAGCTGTAACCAAGCTTAGTCCATGGCAAAGGGGCCGTGTCCTGGGACCCCGTGCTTTAGAGGGTCCTAAAGTGGCTCTCCTTCAAGCCACGCCCATCCCACAGGGTCAGGAAGCAGACAAAAGGTTTGAAGGTCAAGGGGATGTAAGCACTCACACTCTGGGTACCAAGATCCCAGCTGCCTCGAGGGGTAGGTATTTACCCAAGAGAAACGAAAACATATGTCAGTACAAAGATTGTACATGGATGTTCGTAACAGCTTTATTTTCAGTAGCTCCAAACGGAAAACCATCTAAATATCCTCCAGCTTCCTCTGTCTCCACCCCTTAGTGAATGGATAAACAAATTGTGGCTTACTCACAAAATGGAATACTACTCAGCAGTTAAAAAGGCTATTAATATACACATTACAATAGATAAATGGATATGGATAAATCCCAAATAATGATGCAGAATGGAAAAAACAGCTCAAAAAAGAGTACAGACTACAGCAGTCCATTTATATAAAGGTTCCAAAACATGCACTCAATCTTACAGTGACAGAAAGCAGGTTAGTGTTGAAGAAGGTGTCATACGGAAACTTGGGGGTAATGGATATGTTCATTATCTTGACTGGGGTGATGGTTGTACAGATGTCAAAATTCGTAAGTCAAGTTTTACACTTTGATTTGACACAACACTGTAAAATGATTATGAATCAATAAAAAATGTAAATAAATAAATAAATAAATAAAACAGTCTACCCAGGTTAAAAAAAAAAAGTTTTACACTTTGAAAATGTATCATTTATTTCATGTCATTTATGTCTAAATAGAGCCATTTTTTTAAAGCCTACACTACACTGAGGTAGAATTTCTTCCCTATCAAGATCATAAAAATGCCAAAATTTGACAGCACATTTGACGAGAAAGATTATAGGAAACTGGGGGCTATTAAATTTCATTGCTAGTGAAAATGCAGAATGGTCAGAGAAATCTGACACCAGCCATCAAAATTAAAAAGGCATATGACTCCTGGCCCAGTAATTTCCTTTGAGAATTCACCCTGCAGAGACACCTGCACACTTTTACGTGCAAAGTAATGATGTAGGAGCCAGATGATGTGCTGCTGGTTACAGTCCCCTTCCCCACAAAGGTAAAAGCCAAGCGTCCATCTCTGGGGCTGGTTAATAAACTCAGACATCTCCCCCACGGGGAATGCAAGGTAGCTTAAAAGCAAGAAAAGCTCTCTACCTACCTATAGGAGAAATTTCCCCGGCGATGGTGTTAAGTGAACAGGAAGCAAGATGCTAAAGAGCACATGTGGATTGCTGCCTTGCGGTTGAAAAGGGGAGAAATAAAAATACATGCTGGAATTTGCTTGTGTTTGCACAAAGACGCACCAGAAATTTATCCAAGCAACTCATGAAAGTGGCTTCCTAGGTGGGGGCCAGGGAAGGGCTGGATTGGAGAGCGTAAGGGAGACTTCTCAGAGTGTAGCCTTGTGTATTGTTTTTATCTTTGATACATGTGAATGTATTACTTGTCCAGAAAAAAAAAACTTTTTTATGAGCCCTTTAATATAAATTTAGAATCTCTGGCTTTAAGAGACACTTCCCAGAAATGCTTTAGGCTCAGACGGGACAGTAGCTGTGTAAGTGCTGGTGACCAAGAGCAACATTCCTCAACGTCTCAAGCCCACCTGCCCAGAAACACCTGCGCCTCTGTTTAAAATGCAGGTTCTCCACAAAAACAGACACATAGATCAATGGAACAGGATAGACAGCCCAGAAATAAACCCATGCACTTATGGTCAATTTATCCACAACTAAGGAGACAAGAATATACAATGGAGAAAAGACAGTCTCTTTAATAAATGGTGCTGGGAAAACTGGACAGCTACATGGAAAGGAATGAAATTAGAACATTCTCTAATACTATATACAAAAATAAATCAAAATAGATTAAAGACCTAACTGTGCAAGACTGTATACTATAAAGCTCCTAGAAGAAAACATAGGCAGAACACTCTGACATAAATTGCAGCAATATTTTTTTTGGCTGTCTCCCAAAGTAAAGGAAATGAAAACAAAAATAAACAAACGGGACCTAATTAAATTTAAAAGCTTTTGCACAGCAAAGGGAATCATCAACAAAGTAAAAAGACAACCTGCTAAATAGAAGAAAATATTTGCAAATGATATGACCAAATAAGAGATGAACATCCAACATGCATAAATAGCTCAAACAACTCAACTTCAAAAAACAAACAATTTGGTTAAAAAATGGGCAGAAGAACTCAATAGACATTTTTTGAAAGAGGAAATACAGATGAACAGGCACTTGAAAAGATGCTCAACTTAGCTAATCATCAGGGAAATGCAAGTCAAACCCACAATGAGATATCACTTCACACCTGTCAGAATGGCCACCATCAAAAAGAACACAAGTAACACATGTTGGTGAGGATGTGGAGAAAAGGGAACATTGTTGGTAGAAAGGTAAACTGGTGCAGCCACTGTGGAAAACACTATGCTGGTTTCTCAAAAAAAAAAAAAAAATAGGGGATGGGTATAGCTCAAGGGTAGAGCACATGCTTAGAATCATGTATAAGGTCCCAGATTCAATCCCCAAGACTTCCATTAAAAAAAAATGAACGTTAAAAATAGACCTATCGTATGACCCAGCAATTCCACTCCTGGTTATATACCCAAACAAAACGAAAACACTAATTCAAGATACATGTACCCCAATGTCCATGGCAGCATTATTTACAATTGCCAAGGTATGGAAGCAACCTAAGTGTCCATCAACAGAAGAATGCATAAAGAAGATGTAGGGTATATATACACAATGGAATACTACTCAGCCATAAAAAATGAAATTTTGCCATTTGCAGCAACATGGGTGGACTCGGAGGGCACTATGCTAAGTGAAATAAGTCAGACAGAGAAAGAAAAATACTGTATGATACCACTATATGTGGACTCTTAAAAATGGAAGTAATGAACATAACAAAAGAAACAGACTCATAGATCTTGAGAACAAACTAGTGGTTAATGGTGGGGAGGAGGGGGGAGAAGCAATACAGTGGTGGGGGAGTGGGAGGTACAAGCTGTTGGATATAAGATAGGCCACAAGGAGGTTCTGTACAACCCAAGAAATTTAGCCAGTATTTTGTAATAACTGTAAATGGACTATAATCTTTAAAACCCATTTAAAAAATGTTTATGCCAAAATGCAGATTCCTAGGCCCTGACCCAAATGTACCCAATCAGCATCCCCAGAGGTGGTGCCCAAGGACCTGTATTTTTTTAAGTTCCCCAGGAGGTGGTCTGGGTGCTAGCAGAGGAGGCCCACCACTGTGAGATGACGGACGTGTACTCAGTTGATATTTATTCAGCACCTGCTAAGAGCCAGGCACGGTTCTGAAGGCTGGGCATAGAAATACCCCTGCTTTCTGGGAGCTTATATTCTACAAGAGAAACACAGAGATGAACAAGGAAAGCATTAAATGGTAGTGTAGGGAATGCAGAGGGTTAAAACAGCATGACCTCGAGGGACTAGGCTGGCTGCTGGTCTGGAGGAGGCTTCTGGAGGAAGTGACATTCAGAGTGAGAAGGGGACGACAAGAAGGAGCCCACCTTTCAAAGGTAGGGTGGCAGGTGGGGGCCTTCCAGGCTCGGGGAACAGGTTGTGCCAGTGTGGCGGGAGGGGAGTGGGCCAGGTGGCTGTGAAGGAGGACACCTGGGGCCCCATCAGTTAGGGATCTAGGAGCCACAGTCAACAAGAGGCAGCATCTTCTACTGAGGGCACTGGAAAACCACAGGAGGGTTTCTAGCAAAAGAGTCACGCAATAGTGTGTCTTTAAAAAGATAATGGGGCTGCCGTGTGGGAGCAGGGAGATGGGTCAGGAGTTTGCTGCAAAAACAAAGAACGAGATGAAATGGTTTGGAAGAAGGCAGAAGAGTGGACAGATGTGGCACAGGCTTAGGGTGGAGGCCACAGGGCTCCGTCGTCGCTGGAGTCTCAAGTGGACAGTCAGGAAGAAGGTGCTCAGACTGCTTGAGCACCGGGTGCTCGAGCTCAAAGGGAGCCTTTGATGAGACGGGAAAGACCACTTCAGAGGCGAATGGATACATGTAAGCTGTTCGTTGAAAATATGAACCTAGGAAGTAAAGCCAATGCCAAAAAAGAACCATTGAAAGCTGTCTCTTAAGCTCCTGAGAATAAGCCTAAGTGGCTCCATCTATGAAGCTGTGCAGAGGGCTGAGTGGACGTGCCTGGGCTGAGGCTGAGAGAACAGCAGGGTGGTGGCTCCCGGGAGCTGGCCCAGATCTAAAATCGGAGTGCCTGGTCCGAAATTCAACCTCCAAGCGGTCATTTGGTGAATTTCACCATGTCGTCTCAGGCTGGCCCTTACCCAGGGCATCCTGCATAGAAAGCAACATTCCTCGTTCCCTGCTGGCTAGACTCTGGCTGGATTTTGGTTTGGTGAAAGCTGCTGGGAGTCGGGGAGAGGGGGAGGTAAGGGGTTGGGTAGGGGATGGCGGGGGTTGGGGGTGCAGGCATCGGTATTGGGTCAACTAAGCAAAGCAGAAACTATCCCAGCAGGGCCTGAAGGAAGAGATGAAGGCAGGGCAGGCAGGGGAGAAGCTAGAAGGCCTGACACTCATCAGCTACGTGACCATGCACAGCGACTTAACTCGGTCAGCATCAATGTTCTCATCTAGAATGTGGCGATTGTCACCCAGTTCACAGGGCTGTGGTGAAGATCCCACGAGGACATAGAGACACGGAAGGTGCCTAAGGCAGCGCCTGGCACACAACGGGTGATCAATGAACGGCACTAAGTTAAACAGGGAAGTGACAACCAGCAGGTGGTGTGGACTCAAGACAGGGAACAATATAACAGAAGCAATGGAGAGCATCAAAGGGCAGCCCTCAGTGGAGTAAAACTGGCACAGACCTTTATGTTCCAGCAGGGAGAGCAGCAAAGTTCAACAAGTGTGGGAACTTGGATACAGCAGATATGAAAATCACTGACACTGTGGCTCCAGGAGACATCAACTCTATACAACGAGAAGAGAAACCAGCCACCCTAGGCATCCATGCAACACGTAGAAAAGGCACCGAAGGAAACTTCAAATTCCAGAAGGTAGAAAGAGCACTTATTTTATTCTCTAACAACAAAGCAATAATAAAAAATAAAATAAAATATGAAAAAAACCCCAAAGCAACAGAATTAGAGATGAAAAACAAAAACAGAAACAACAAAAAAACTCAACAGTCCAGAAATTTTAAAAAGCATTCAAAACAACTCGTAGAACATCTGGAAAAAAACGATGAAAATCCGACACGTCAGAAGTTACATAATACCTCGAGAAAAATTCATTGCCTTAAACGTTACAGAAGGAAACAAAAAAGAACATAAATGAATTCAGCATGTAGCTCAGTATGTTTCACAGAAAAGAGCAAGGAAATAAATCCAAACAAAGCCAGAGGAAGGAAATTAGGATAAATGTAAAATTAGAAATCAGAAAAGTGATAAAAATTGATCTTAAGGAATTGACCAAAAAAAGTTGCTTCTCTTAATAAGTGAAATAGGTAAACCACTGGGTAGCCTAATCAAAGAAAATGAAATACCAAAAAAATGAGAAATTAGTAGAGAAACTCACAAAAATATACATTAGTAGACTATGTGGTATAAATAACTTGGAAAAGTTGATGAAATGAATTATTCTCTAGGAAAATGAAGTTTACCAAAATCCAGACACCTCTTCCCACAAAGAGAAAGCTAAGAGACCAATAATCCTGGAAAATTTTGTGACTGGAGCTATTCTTGAAAACATAGCAAGTCCCAGTGGTCACAACGACACATTTTAAACCTTCCAGAAGCCAATCGTGGTAATGGTAATTTTATCATTGGTACATTGGTAATGGTACCACGTAAAAGCAGCTGTTCTCAGTCGTGGTGCCAGGAGCAACATCATGAGCATCACCTGGGAACTTAATCTAGGTTTTAACAAATCTTCCAGATGATTCTGACAAACACTACACCTTGAGAGCCCCTGATGTGAAGTGTTTGGCCATTCTATACCAAGTATGGTCAGCAGATCAGCAGCACCAGGATCACAGGGGAGCTTGGAAGAAATGCTGAATCCCAGGCTTAGCCCAGGCCCACTGAGTCAGACACTGCATTTTATCAAGATCCCCAGGGGATTCGTGTGCATGTTTGAGCACTGTCTGGAGCTCAGCCCAGTGCTGTCCCGTGGAAACATAATCAAGCCACACATGTCAGTTAAACATTTCTAGTAGCCACGCTTAAAAAAGTAAAAACAACTAAATTAATTTTAATGATAAATTTTATGTTACCCAGTATCCAAAATATTATTATTTTAACAGGTGACCAACATTAAAAATGTACGGAGATATTTTACGTTCTCTCTTTTGTACTAAGGCATCGAAATCTGATGGGTGTTACATACTTCCCACATCTCAATTCAAACCAGCCACATTTCAAGTGCTCAGAAGTCCCATGTGGTTAATTGATGTCATTTTAAACAGTGTAGAGAGAATCAAGACAGAAGGAACGCTTCCCAATTCTTCTTACAAAGCCATCACCTTTCTTACACTAACACAGCTTTCTAATTCTGTGCAGTCACACAATAGACCAATCTTGATATTGTGGTTAAGAATGAGGACTCTGGAGCCAGACTCTCTAATCTTAGCTAACCTTCATCAGTCACTGCACATCTCAGGGCTGTCACAGAGTAGGCATTCAATAAATGTTAGCTATCATTATGTGATAATAATGGTATGATGTTAGTATTATTACTATTCATGCAAACTGATGCAAAATCTTACAATGTTAGCAAACGGAGTTCAACATTCCAGGTAGGGTTTCTCCTTAGAATGCAAGGATGATTCAATAATTATGATATCTATTAATAAATATACCATATTAATATCAAAGAAAGAAACAACCAACTTGTTACATGCCACAAAATGAATTTGAAAAAGATTACGATACTTATTCCTGATAAACTTTTAGTAAAACAGAAACAGATACTTCCTTAGCATGATAATATATTTCAAAACAAGAGCTCAATAATATTTAATGGTAAAACACTAAAATTATCCAAATTAAAGGCAGAAACAAGAATAAGATATCCACTACCATCACTGACAAATTAAACATTTTTCTGGAATACTAGCCTCTGCAATTAAGCAAGAGAAAGAAATGAGAGAACGGGGGGAAAATTATCATTTACAGACAATATGATCACATGGCTAAAAACCTTACAGATTAAACTGAAAAATCATTAGAAACAATAAGGAATTTCACAAGTTAGCAGGTCATGGAGTCAATGCATGAAAATCTCCATTTACAAACAATAACTATTTAGAGAAAAAAATCTCATTTACAATAGCAACAAATAAAAACTGTAACACTTGGGGAAAAAATAAGATATTATGCAGGACCTTTTGAATTAAACATTAAAGCTTTTCCAGGGGAACAAAGAAAAAGAATTAAGTCAATTGAAAGATGAACTCTGCTCATGGAAACACTGAATTTTTTAAGAACGTTAATCTCCACTAATTTTAGTGTAACCCCAAGTGAATTATCAATAGCATATTTGCAAATCTGTTTGTACTCAATAGATTTATCAATATTGGGGCTGGATCATGAATGTAAGAGTGTGTATGTGTGTGTGTTTATTTTTCATTTTTTTGTTTCACCAGGGAAGAAACCACAGAAAACTCTAATACTGGTTACCTATGGGGAGAGCAACTGGGGTGAAGGTGGAACTTTCAATTTTTTTTGGTATGTTTTTATACTATTTGATTTTTTTTAAATGTGTAAATATATTACTTTTTTTAAATGTTGACAATAGTGATCTGAACAATGAATAAGGCATAAGTAAGACATATTTAAATGTCTGTATTAAAAAATACTATTAAACATCTTAAAAAATACCTGGGTGGTGGTGGAGCTGGGATGGTGGGAAGAGGAAAGGGCCCTTTTCTGGTCAGTTCATATACAGCCCAGGACCCCAAGTCCTGTTGGGGCTGGTGGGAACCCCTTGGAGGCAGGGTGGGCACCGACAGAGCATTAATGGGTGACTTGGCGAATCTGGATCAAGGGTCTGTTTCCCCTCCGCTACCCTCAGCCCACCAAGCTCTTTCTAGGGGCTTCTGCCTGGGCATGTTTCTTCACCTGGAACATGAAGGAGTTAGATTAGATCTCTAAGGTCCTGTTCAGCTCGAAAGTTCCAGGATGCTTTCTTCCCTTCATTCATTTAGCTGGTCTTCTGGAGCTGACAGTCTAGCTGGGCAAGCAGTCATCAGATGATGCCACAAGAAAAGCACAAGGCCACCATGGAGGGCGCCTTGAAGGGGGGGGGTGCATTTGGTTGTAGGAGAAGAGAGCCAGTCGTCAGATCTGAAGGCAGGGAGGTGTGAGGAGAGTCTGGGGAAGCTGAACCGGATGATCAGGCGATAACAGGGGAGAGTAGGGTTTGGGGAAGCCTTGAAACAGTCATTTCAGAGAGCAGGAGGTCAGAGAACACACACAGTAGGCCTACTAAGTAGCTCAGAGGAGTCTAGAAAGCTCACAGCATAAGCAAGCATTCAATTGATATTTGTACAAGGCTCCAAGCTGTGTCATACAGATAATCTCAACCTGATAGCCTTGCAGTCACAGAGAAAAGAAGTTTAGATAATTTTTAAATATTATAATTTGCATCTCTTTAGCATGCCCTCAGAAGAACCAACTCCCTAAGATCTGCATCACTAAGCACACATTCACACTCAGACGTGCAACCTTTGATCAGCCAACCCTCAGTCAACTTCACAGAGCCCCGTGGATGAAGAAAAGCCACCAGCTATTCCACAAGTCAGGTGATGCACTCTGGGGCAGGGGACAGTCACCAAAGTTCCGTAGAAACCCTTGAGACATCTCTGAAGGCCCAAGTGCCAGTGAAACGCAATGTTTCAACCAGCACCATGAACCAGTCTAAGATAACCATGCAGGACTCAAACACTGAAAAAAAAAAAGGCACAGGGAGGGTCTTCCAAAGATAAAGTGATTTGTTTTCTCAAATGTTCGTGAATTACAGTGTAAATACAGAGTAAATTACCAAAGACAGGAAGAAGGAATAAATCAAAAAGAAAAGCAAGTCTCCGGTAAGCAAGAGCTGCCTTTCAGCTTCATGGAAAAACACGCTGGCGCCCTAAGCAAATAAATAATAAAAGGATGTGGAAACAATACACCTTGAAAACTCCTGTCCCTTCTCTGTTCTCCTGCCCAGAAGCAGTGCTGACAGGTTTATGCTGCCCAGGTTACATACCCAGCTAGCATTTATTTATCTAATAACACTTACTTACTTTTAACGGAAGCTGATCTCCATATTAGTATATCCCATTATTTTACCCTAAGCTCCAGTATTAACCCCTAAACAAAAGTGATCTGACCCCTGGGCTAGATAAATGCTGGCAATAAGAATTTTGGGGTGTTCAGACCACAGCACTTTTCCTTTCCCCCCAGATAGGGAGGCTCTTGAGATTAGACACCCACAAGGAAAAGATAAAACAACACACAGTAATTTTCATTCTTACCACACCTCGCCCTGTTTTTGAAAAAAACTCTTTCATTCATACAGGTCCTGTTTCACAATTATAACCTTAACTCGACTTGCTTGCATGTTTTCACATTATTTTTTAAACACAAGCAACTTGTGCAACCAATAGGTACAGAACAAAACACTAACGTTTACTGAAACAAACAAACAAAAAAGGAAAGTGGAAGTAACAATAATCCAGGGTCACAGAATTTTAGAGCTAGAGGGGGCTTTGGCGCACAAAAAAGAGGAGAAGGACTTGTACTAGGGAAGAAAATTGGTAGCAAAGAAAGGTCTAGAAAGGTCTAGAAAGATAAAAATGCTGACCAGCTGTCATTTCTGCAGCAGGGCTGAGAACAATTCACACTTTTTCTTCTTTTTGAACAATTCACACTCCCTAAGCCAAAACTGCTGTACCTCACTGCACAGTCTCGTGCTGTGGTTTGTCAGGACTGCCAAGAAAACAAAGCAATCACCAGCCTAGGGCAGTGGGCTGGCCTCTGTGGTATCTGTCAGACCCACCTTCCCATGGGACAGAGCAGCCTAAGAATGGAGCTGATATTTAGGGATCAAGCCACTTTTTCTTAGATGCTAGTTTTTCCTAGAACATGTCCTGGGATTTGATCATTCTTGATTCAACATGATTCGCCTTTATTCTTCCCTGAAAGCACAGAAATGATCACTATTATCCCATTTTACAGATGACAAAGCCAAAGTTGAGTTTTCTTTCTCAAAGCCTGTGAGATGAGAACTGGTTGGTGATTAGGGCTGCCTTTATACGGTTAGTCCAACATCCCACATATAGCAAAAGGTTACTAACAAAGGATTCTTTCTATTCTTAAGTGATGGGTGGCGGAACAGCAACCGGGAAACAGAAAATGTAATTTCTAGCCTGTGGCACCAAGATGCAGATAAGAAACCGCGATGTATGATCACTGGAACTCCTAATTATACATTTTCCATGAAAATGCACCAGAAAAGGCAGTAATCATCATTTCACTGAGAAAGTAAAAAGCGTGTGTCTAAAGGCCTTGAAAATCTGAAACCCTCCATAGAGGCTCAAGCAGTCAAACCCCAGTCTCTCTGGTCATGCAGATCGGTCGGTGTATGACCTGGCCCTCGAAGACTCTTTCCTCATCTGTCCCATCTGCATTTTTCTTAAAACCAAGTGAAGACACTTGTTCAACGACAGAGTTTCATCTTCACCAAAATGAGGAATTATTATTACTTAAAACCTACCTACAAGATAAATTATGGAAAATACAGTGGACAAGTGGACAAGTTCATAGTGAGATCAAAAGAACACAATATGAAGGGAAAAGCAAGCTACCAAATATGCATAACAGGATGTCACCTTTATTAGTATATGTATGCACAAATAATACTGATGTTTAGGAAAAAATTGGAGGTATACACTGCAAATATAACAAAACAGTGATTATCTCCAGACGGCATGTTTATGAGTGATTTACACTTTCCTTTTTATGCTTTTCTATGATCTGTAAATATATTCTTATGATTATGTACCAGATTTATAATAATTTTTCCAAGTAAATAATTTTAAGACTCTAAAATATCCTCAAACAATTTTGGTGAGAGTGTGCATAGAAATAACATCTCTGAGGGTCATGTGGACATATCTGTAAACGTTTAACGCAAACACTCCTTGACACAGCATTTCAACTTTTAATTATCCTACTCCTATAAACTAGGAAAACGGACCGTCATTACAGAATTGCTTATAAAAGCAAAAGGCTGGAAAACTTAAATGCCCATCAATAGGAAGTTACAAATAAATTAGATGCCATTTATTCAGGGTAATGCAGCCAGTTCAAAAAAAAAATGCAATTAGGAACTTAAGCCACTCTTTAATTAACCCTACTGCTAGCAGTATTGTTTTGAAAAAGATGCCAGTCCTTATGTGGTAGACTAAAATAAGAAGCCCGTTTTGAATGTAAAGGTCTGTATTGATACAGTAACTTTATACAATTGGTGAGGGGGTGTGAAAATTAACTTCTCGTAAGGGCCAAAACTAGAAATGTTTTCAAATAACTTTAGTAAAAATAATTTGGCCACATATGAAGGTAATCGTTCTTGTTCAGTTAGGTATCTTTTTAATAACCGGAGACCTAAAAATTGCAAAATAATCACGGGGGGGGTGTCTAAATTATGTTCTTGTTATTTTATTACATGTGTTCATATTAATTATGAAAGGTTATTTTTCACTTAGTACTGTTGTCCTTAGAAATCTTACCCAGAAAAACGTTGGCAAAAACAAACTTGCCTTTTTTGGATCTTTCATTTATTCTTGGTGGTCGACATTCGTTAAGGAAAAGTTTTTTAACATACCCACCTTGGGTAGGGGCGGGGAGGATTTGAAATGAGATGATGTTTACTGAAGGAAACGACTGAAAATTAAATCTGCAATTTATGAAAATTAATACTAACATCTTTTTCTCCCTCATTTTTTGTATTACTATATTGGCTAATGATCAAAGTTGTTAAAATTGGAAATTTATGACACAAAAATAAAATGGAAATATTTTGATAAAAAATTTTTTAAAAATTTTACATTAAAAAATGCAATTAGGGACTGACATGTAACTATCTCTAAGATATGTGATTAGGGGCAGACTGTATGCTCTCATTTGTATAAAATTGTTTTTAAGAATATCTTCAGGTTTCTTTGTACATGTACAGGCTATCTCTGGAAGGCTCCTAAAAATTATAAGAACATTGTCTCAGAAGAGGGGAAATGAGGAAATAGGATGTAGGAAAACTGTTTTCACCAGTGAGCCTTCCTTTAGTACTTTGAATTTTTTACTATGTGCCTATGTTACTACAAAAACAAAACCAAACAGAAAAGTTGAAAAGCCTTGGTGAAAAACTGCACCATTTTTCTAAGTGTTTCAGTAAGTTATGCCATGATCCTCTTCATTTTGAAGGCAGCCCCCTAAAAAAATGCTGCCTCCGCAAATAACAAAACTATACATGGGACCCCGTGTGCTGCTGTAGCCCACCCAGCACCCCTCACCCAGACCTTCTCTGGCTCTTCCTGTGACTTCTAGGACCGGGTTTAGACGCGTGTGGGCTCAGTCAAAGCAAGAGCACTGTGTCCTCTGACAACAATGTCAAATTCCCACTTGTATGTAGTAAATAAGAAATATTTTACCTTTCAGCAAAGGTATCCAGTTTCCCCAACTCATCAGAGAGGCCAACAAGGGAATCTAAGGTCCCCACCTAGAAAGATGGGAGAGAAGTTAGAGACTGACGCTTTGTAGTGGGGGTGGGGGGTGGGGGGTGCACCCTTTCAACAACAGTGCAGGGAATTCTGTAACTTCCATCTTGACTGAGTTGTCCTTAATCAGTGGTCAAACTGGAAATTGAGAAGAGCTCTCAAGGGAAATCAGTGGATTTTGGATTATTATTATTACTATGATTATTATTTTGGCCAACAGGATGAACTGTCATTTTCTCTGTCATAGGAAGGAGTCACTATGTGTTGTGGTTGGCTCTCAGCTCATTTACCTCTAAGAATTGCAGTCTACTCTTCAGGGGATTAATCCTCACAGTCAAGGAAGAGATGTACCAGAAAGCAAGTTAAAAGGAAGTTACTATGTCTGAAAGCCCTTCTTCTCCAAGGTAGTCCAGCCAACCCCTCCCTGTTCTTTTTTTCTATTATTAACAATGATCTTGCTGGGGCCGGGGGCAGATTTTCCTCCCACTCCCATTCGTGAAAGACCTTTTTTTGTCAGATTACTTATAGTGATCTGTTTCTTATTGAGGAAATTATTCCAGTGTCCAAAATTGTATTTGAAGGTCTACTCACAGAATCAGAAGGAGAAAAGTTTGTTATCATGTTATCAACCACCAATCAGACATTGAAAAGTAATTAAGAAAATGCGAATCCTGAATAGCTCTAGTAAGTGAAGTTGTTTCTTTTCAAGCAACTTGATTTTAAGCAACTTTGGGTAGAAGTCAGGTCTTTTTTTCGTCTTTGTTCCCTCCAGTCTAGCACAGTGCCTCGCACACAGTAAGCAAAGAGTGGATGCTTTAACTTACTAAGCCTTCAGTGTCTGACTCTGGACAAACAGTGGCAGGTTTGAAAGGTCAGCAAGATATGGGTTCAGATCCCAGTGCTGCCACTTACCAGCTCTACAGCCCTGGTCTCCTTTCTCAGTCCATCCTCGCCTATAATGAGGGATTGTGTAGATCTGAGACTATGCACTTGAAGGGCCTGGACCCCAGCAAACCGCTTCATAAACACTAGCAAATGTAGTAGCATCATCAACTATGGCAGCTGACACTGCAGTTCTTTTGCCAGAGGGGCAAGCTGAGGTTTGAAAGAGGATTATATAGCATTTGCTAGAAAAGCCGCCTCTGGGCAATTAGCACATTGCTCCAGAACCCAGGATGAATTTACACCGTAAAGGCAGAAAGACTGCCTTAGGCTTCTCGCCCTCGAGGAAGCACCACTCATTCTGAAGTAAGAAGACTGTACTTATCCTGCTCTTCCTTCATGCTTGTTTCATTTTCAAATCTTTCTACTATCTTCCCAGTTACCCCTAAATCTCCTTCCCTTCCATCAGAACCAGAGGGATCCTGGATTTCCTGCCCTGTTCCCAGTTCAAGAGCACCATCAAGACTGAACCTCTCCAAGCCTACACATCTGTGAAGCCTCCAAGCCATGTTGTTAGTCTACTCAGACGCTGAAGACAAAACAGGAAGAATCCAAGAACAACTCATGAGGACCCAAGTGTCTAAGACACACTCTTTCCACTTTTTGAAGACACTGCAGACCACCCTCTTCTTTCCCTCCCATTCTGCCCTGTGGCTCTAAGTCCATAGGCACCAGAGTTAATTTGGGGCTATTCGTGAAGTCCCATACAGACCACTGACTCCTCCGACCTTCCTCACCCCAAGGCGTATCCTCAGTGAGGATGCCTTTGCCCTGTGGTTTTCTCCTTGGCTTCCCAGAAGACATGCACCCCACCCTAGCCCATCACCTCCTTCCTCCTCCCCAGAAATTTTACCTTGAAGTCAGGAATCGTGAATTTGGTGTTATAAGACAGGTTGGACTTGGAGGTTACTGTATTCATCCTCTCTAGTGCTTGCAAATTTTCCTTATCTCCAGGGGCAGAAATTAACCAAAACTCCGACATGTTTCCAGTCTTCTTTTATCCAGTTACTGACCAGAACCACAGCAACATACACAAACAGAAACAGGAGGAGAGAAGTGTCAAATATCTCCAGCTCTTCACCACTCCCTTCCCTCACAATTAATCCTCTCCACTTTTCCCATTTGTTCCCCTTTGACCTTCCAGGTCCGTTTCTATAGTTCCAAGGACGCGACTTGCCCAAAGCAATGTGCAAATCTTCACTGTCTAATCTCCACTTAGAAAGCCCTCAGGTCTTCGCAAAGACTCCCAGATCCTCCTTCCTTGGGTGGTTCTGACTAGTTTTAAAGAAAGGAGGAGGAAGGCTAAGTGAGATTCCTGTTCCACTGACTCAGGCAAGGAGGTAGTCCCACAACAGGCAGTCCGGGCAAACCCCAGATCTTAACGGACTGACCCTGAGATTGGTACTAGCTTTTAAAACTCTATATAAAATAAGGAGGGAGGGGGGAGCTCCTAAAGTCGTTTTTCCACTAGACTACGTGTCTGCTCTGCAGCGGTGGGTAACTTGCCGGGCCTAGCTGGTAGTTTCTGTCCAGCGTCTGCGCCTCCGAAGTGCATTAGTTCTGCTCATTCACACGTGTACGCACGTGTACGCACCCACACCTTTCTCCCCTAGGCCTGTTTCTCCCTTCCATCGCTTCTCAAAGCGTCTCCGATGGCTACGGAAAAAACGGGATGACAGCCAGAGACCCATCGGCGAGCTTCTCTTGCGGACCCAGTCTCACTCCACTCCAAGACAATCTTAGTCCCTTCTAATCCCGCGCACAGCGAACACATTTCCTTTCGGTCTTGACTGCTGTTGGTCTGGGGACAAACTGGCCCTGCGCAGAACCTGGGGAGATGCCACCTGCCCGGCCCCTGGGAGGGCGCAGCAGAGGCGCCGGTGCCCTGGCTCCCAAGAAGAAAGCGCGGCTCTGGACGGTGTCGGTGGGCCGAGGCCAAGAGGGGACCGAGGGGACGCAGGCGACTCGCGCCGGTCCCCTGAACGCGACGCAGGCCCTCTCCCCACGTCGCATCGGGTCCCCGATCCGCCGCGCGTCCTTACCGGGAGCCCGCGGGCCGCGCGGGCGGACAGCGGGCGGGCGCGGGGCCGGAGCGCACGGCCGGCTCCGGGGAGGCAGCGGCTGCGGCGCGACGCCCCGCCCTGAGCTTTTATCCCAGCGGGAGGCGTCCCCGCCCGGCGGTATTTGCCCCGCCTCCCGCCGCCGCCGGGCCGGGGGCGCCCGCCTGCCCGCCTGCCCGCCTGCCCGCCTGCCCGCCTGCCCGCTGCCGCCACCGCGCCGCGTGAGAGGGCGGCGGGCCCGGCCCTTCGGGTCTCGGCCAAGATCCCCGATCCCCGACCGGCGGGGCTGGGTCCTGGCGGCATTCTGGGGAGGATCGGACGGGGTCCCCAACTCCACGACGTAGCAGAGCGGACGACGAGGGAAGCAGGCAAGGTAAAGCGCTCCAGGCCGGGAAACGCACCCTCGGCTGCCGCCGCCTCGCGCCTCTCCACCCCCACCCCATCCCCGGACAGTGACAGAGGACGGGGTCTCGAGGAGAATTACCGAGAGACAGGACTCACCTGTGGAGAGCGACGCAACAGGGTCACATATGTTTTGGACATACACCTGGGCAGAGAAACATAGCTTCCTGTCGATGTGGGCGTGAGCGTGGTCTCGGTTGCCAAAGAAACTCTCCACTGCCCGACGCGCCCACCTCACCATCTAAATCGCCCCGTAGACAGGAGGGATTTAAAACTTACGGTCTAGCACCATGAGTTCATGATCTGCGCTCTTTGAAAGAGAGGGAACCCCTAGAAATTAACGTGTGAGTGAGTGTTAATAATAATAATAACTCTGAGAATTCCTTTCCTCTGGAGTCAAGGAGGAAACTTTAGTGCATCCTTCTTCGTGGACAATATTTTCAGTGGTTTCTGGGAAAGATAAAAATCTCAGAATTCTTCTTGGGGGGCGGGGGTGGGGTTGAAGATTTGGTTGCTTCCCTTGAGAATGGTCTCCCCCTTACTCTATAACACTAGCCAGACTGGCAACCTAGTGTTAGGAATGCTTTTAGAGCTATGGAAAGAGGTGTAAGGTGTAGCTGCATATGCTGGGATGAGAAGCCACAGGTGCAGGACAGAAAGATGACTTTTAAGGTCACAGCAGGATCACACTGCAATCCTATTGTGGATTTGGGATTGGCAGCTTGGAACTCCTAGCACCTGCACTCTGCATCACCGTGATTGGGACACTTGGGTACATTAGTCAGTCCTTGCAACACTTTCCTGAGGGAGGACACCTGAAACCGAGGGATGAGGAAATCCAGTGCGTACAGGAAGGTTAAGTGGCAATTCCAGGGAAGGAGTGGCCTGGTTGGACATTGTTGTGTGGTCTCCGATTCTGGACTTTATGTGGTAATGCCATTCTTTCATCAGGGAAAACATAATCTCGAGCTGAGAGCAGACCTCATTTGCCACGAAGAGTAGTGATGCCCACAGATGCTGCTTGAATTGCCAGGTGCCACACAACTGATAAATGGCAGAGCTATGAGTGGAACTGAGGTCTCTGATCCAAGTCCTGGGTCCTTCCCACTGCTCCCAGCAAGGCTACAAGCCTGGGTCCTGGCTCTGGGAGAGAAGTCCTGCTTCCCACTTCAGCCCACGTTTCTGTAGCCTTCCACGTTTAGAACCAGTGCCCTGGGTTCTCAGAGACTGGGCAACCCATTTAGAAGTGTCCCCAGCTATGCTTACAACCTTCTTCTTTCTATAAATATGGTTTCCTTACACAAGCTTGTTTCACGAAATAAGATTCAGACACAAAATAACACCCGGACATCTGATTAAGAAAAGAATAAGAACTGTAGTGTTCCTTGTCTTACTCAAAATCTACAATCTCTCTGGTCTTTCACATCTTACGTTTCTGGTTAACTATTGGAATTTACAATTCTTGATATCTACTGCTTTAGGGGTTGCTTGGTTTTTCTTAAAATAACCTTTTTACCTCCCCACTTGTTAAGGTACTTCTCTGGTTATTGCAAAGAATTTGGAGAACATAGAAAAGTACAAAGAAGAAAGTAAAAAATCACCTATATTTCCATGGTCTGAAAATAACCACTAACATTCAATTTCTCCTTGTTATTGTTTCATGTATATTCATATATATGGGCTTTCTGGCATGACTGAGATTATATGTTCTATTTAAACTTTGGCATCCTGCTATGGATTGCTTTTTAAAGATAAAAAAATTATCAAATCTATCTTATCAGTTAAGGATAACCCTATGTCATCAGCAGTTTACCACAGCTCAGAATTTGAGTCAAATCTATTTGATTTCAAAAGCAAATAAAGAGATCTTGTCGGTCAACTTACATCTTGAAGAAAGAGAGAGAGGAGAGAGAGAGAAACACCACTAACTTGCCCGGGGTGGGGGGGGGGGTTGATGTGCAGTTTTCAAAGCGATTATATGTACTTACCAGTTTTGAACTAATTTGTATTCTGCTCTCAAGTTTCCCTGTAAACTGAGCTCAATCTTTAACACAGAGAAACAGGGAGACATCAACCAAAGGTTGTGGAGCCCGATCCTTAGGGATGTTAGGAGGAAGTAAAACAGCGTTCCTACCCTTTATGGAAGAAAAACGGTTCTCTTGCTTATATCAGCCTGAAGCAATGCTGCACAGCCCATATTCAGTTTCTCCGACCACCCCCCACACTCCCAAAGGCTCTGAAATCTGCAGCTAAAGGACTACATGTTTAAGTGCCTTGACCATCACTTTTAGAATAACCCCAGGTTATGAAAAAAAGTTCACAGACACAATCTTGAAAGAACCTAGGTCATAAAGAATGCCACCTCTTCCTCCGAATAAAGGCTGGGGAGGAAATGCCATCAGCCATGAATAATTTCTAGCTTGCTATTAATTTGGCTTTGGCTAGATATTCCAGAAATATTTCTGCCGCTAGCACTGGTTCTGCATTGAGCCAGCTGAAGTCTGTGCAGGATGGAACAGTCCCATCAGGTTTGGGAACCAGAAGGACAAGGCTGGCCTAGTTGGTCTGTTGTCCACTGGCCCCTCCCAGATGGCACCCTCTTGGACCTCTTTAGTACATCATGGAGACAGCCCTTTCAAAGATGCTCTTTCCAAATTAGCGCAGACACATAATTCCACCTACAGTCGGCTCAGGTGGATTTTTCTAGGCTTTGCTGAGAAGTTTTTCTATGGGGACAGCTCTCTAGTGGAGCAAAATGTAAGCCGAGTTGTCCCTGAGTGTCAGTGTGGTGTTGCAGAAAGATTACGCTTTGGAATCAGATAATCGGATAAGCTGCTCAAGCTTGCTGGGCTGCAAGGTTCCCCTTTGAAAAAAGGAGGGCAATTAAGCTGCCTTTAAGGCTTGTTCTGAGGATGAGAGCAAATGGCGTTTGAGGCACCAAAGACAGAGCCTGGGAACCAGTCGTGCTCAGTAAACATTCCTTTCACCTCTCACCCCCTTCTCCTTTCTTAGATGGTCTTAGGGGTTTCACACATTACTTCTGACACATTATCATAATCCCTGTGTAACCCAGCATCTTTCTCCAAGGGTCCAAAGGACTTTGATCTAGGTGGACAGTGTCCTGATGGTGGTCATTTTTTGGTTGGAGAAAATAAGGTAGCAGAATTCACATGATTCATTCACTCAAGTATGGACAGAAAAGAAGAAGTCTCCTGTTCCTTTCCCTTAACAAGTTTTATTTTTTTATACCCCAGTATTTGCAAGCTCCTGAGGGATTTGCAAAAAAAAAAAAAAAAAATCAGTTTCCAGACCTATAGTAGAGCAAAGCAAGTATGGTAAACAGAATTCTGAGCCGTCCCAATTCACTAAGGTATGAATACAAAACACTGAGCAGGATGTGATCCATGCATAAAAATAAGATATAAACATTCAAGAAATGCCATGATCCTCATTTCACAGATGAGGAAACAGGCCCAAGGAGATGAACTGATCTGATCAAGAGCGCAGTTAATGGTAGGCCTGCGATCTGAACTTCATTCTTCTGAATATTGCACAATAAAATCTAAACCCCTCCTCTGCTACCCTGGCCAAAGAACTAGCTCCCAGCACACTATCTGGAGCTAAATTCCTGGCTCTTCTACTCATCAGCTGAGTGAACCCATACTGTTACTTGAGTTGAGCAGGCTGTAAAAAGGAGATAATAATAGTTTCCTTCTTAAGATCATAGGATCTCACTTACATGTGGAATCTAAAAAAAAATGACATGAGTGAACTTATTTGCAAAATGGGAAATAGACTCAGGCATAGAAAACAAACTTATGGTTCCCAAAGGGGAAAGGGCTGCAGGGGGGATTAATTAGGAGTTTGTGATTGACACATGAAAAATAGATAACCAACACAGGCCTACTGTCTAGCCCCAGGAATGACAGTCAATATCTTGTAATAGCCTGTCATGGAAAAGAACCTGAAAAAGAATAGATTTATATATGTATATACTATATATATATACATATTGTATATATAATGTATAACATATGTAATATATAATATATATATCTGAATTACTTTGCTGTTCACCTGAAACTAACACAATATTATAAATCAACTATACTTAAATTTAAAAAATAATCAATAATTTAATCAATAATAGTAATAATAATTTAATAGTTCAATCAATAATAACAATAATAGTTCAATAATAATAATAATAGTCCCTGCCTTATAAGGGTTTTCTGGGGATCAAATGATATGGCGCAATGACTGGTCCATATAAGTCATCAGGCAAAGTATGCTCTGAGTATCAGCCACTTTAAAAAGCTCCACTCCTCTCTGGTTCTTTTTCTCCCTTTGTTTCCAAGTTCTTTTTTCCGCTTACAGGTTTCCTTTGGAAGACACTGATTTTGCCCTGCTGCAGACACATGACCCGCCTGTCACTCATGCATTCAGTCACTTCAAACATGTCTTTGATGTAGTTAACCTGGTAGGAAGGAGCATTCAGCAAGTGCTTGAGGAAGAATCTCTGGGCTCCAGCAAAGAGCACCCGCGGGTGTTTCCAGCTCTGCTTTGGCATTCAGAGGATCTGGCCTCAAGTCTCAAGTTCTGTCCTGTATTAGCTGTGCCCTTTCCAGGTACCCAATCTCCCTGTACTCCAGTTTCTTCTACCTAAAAAATGAGGAGGTCAAGCTCTTTCTAGAGAGTTACAATGAAAATGGAATGAGATGCTAGTATGCTGGTCTTTTCCCTAGAGATTTATAGGCTTCGGGGAGGCAGGGACCACACTTGCTTCATTCTCTGTCAATGTCTTAGATGCTCAGTGAATATATTTTGGATCACCTGAAGCAAGGAACCGAAAAGCTAGAGACAGCCTGGTGAATCCAGGGAAGCCAAGTGGGAATTTTTTTGCTCTTCTAAACCTATTCTATTTTAGAAGTTTCAAGTGGTTTCAAAAGGTCTTGAAGATACAAGACTGTAAGTAATGGGTATGTATATTAAACATGAGTGACATCCTTAGTCACTCAATTATGCTTATAAGGCTGAATATCAGAGACAACATATATGCCGGACAAAAGGGGACTGGACAGGTTAATAATGGTATAATCATGCTGTTGTTAAAAATGTTTTGGAGGAATATTAAATTGCATAAGAAATAATCATAAAATTTTAAGCGGAAAATCCACAATGAAGATTGCAATTTTGTAAGAAATCATATGTAAATCGAGTAAGTATAATATATAATCTAGATCTATCTTAAATGGGAACACAAAGGTATCAAGATGTTAAAAGAGGCTATTGCTGGAGACTGGGACTATAAGTGTTCTCTTTTCCTTTGACCTTTATATTTTCAATTTTTTAATAAAACAAGTGACGTTTAAAGTAAACACAAAATAGTAATACTAAAATTGACAGCCATCCAGAGACCCAGATGTCAATTACTAAAGAGCATCAGTGTCTACATTTTCCACCTCCCATCTCCAGCTCTGAAATCTTCCACCGTGTCACTTCTTCTGCCCTACCCAGCTTGTAAGCTCAAAAAATCAGAAAGAGACTGCCTTCTTCTCCTTCGTTACTTTTTCCTGATCCTAATATTCCCTTGTGTATCTGAATATTCCCCTGTTCTCAGAAATGCAGAACACGATCAATAATTTGTTCCAGGAGGCCAAGTAGTTCAGGCAGAGTTAAAGAACTTTTTATCAGCTGCATAACCTTGTCTCTAATTATTCAACCTTGCGTGATGATCAGTTGTTTGTTTCCTGACTGCTAAATTTTAAGTGTCTTGAATTACCTTTTCCTTATTGTGTATTCTTCATCATCATCATCATCATCATCGTTATTATTATTATTATTATTATTATTAGTTTCATCTGCCCCCTCATCAAGGAACCTGGAATGGGCCTGGCATATAGCAAACATTCAAAGGTTTAACTATTGAGTTCAGCAAATATTTGTTGCAACCAAAAAAGGCTCTCTTAGCTTTATTACAATCTTTTAAAAACATGAAGTAGAATATTTTCTTGGTTTCCATGCCATTCTGTAGTTCTTCATTTAAGTAGCTTCCTAAAAGTATGCCCTATGGGTTCTATCTCCAAAGTGTGTCTTGAATCTGACCACTTTCCTTCTTCCCTTTGACTCTTTTAGGCTATTATCATCTTTACTTTCATCTTTTGTAGTGGGTGGAACGGTGCCCCACCCCATCCCAAATTCTTATCCTCCCAGAATCTCGGAAGGCACCTTATTTGGAAAAAGGGATTTTGCAGATGTAATTAGTTAAGGAGATTGAGACAACCTCATATTGGATTTGTTAGGAATAGGAGAGGACACAGATACCCACAGGGGAAAGACTGCGTGAAGACAGAGGCACAGATTGGAACCATGCAGCTGCAATTCAAGGGCGCCAGGATGGCTGGGAGCCCCCCACAAGCTGGAAGAGGTGAGGAAGGATTCCGCACCAGAGCCTTCACGGGGAGCATGGCCCTGTTGATTCCTTGATTTCAAGCTTCTAGCCTCTGGAGCTATGAGAGAACAGGTCTCTGTTGTTTAAACCTTCCAGTTTGTGGTACTTGGCTACGGCAGCCCCAGGAAACTAATGCATCTCCCTGCGACCCAGAATGGTAGTTTGCAACACATATCAGATCAGGTCACTCCTCTGCTTAAAATCCTCTAATCATTTGCCGTTGCTCTTACTTAAAATAAATCCCAAAGCCTGCATCGTGGCTTACAGATGGTCATGACTGGTGCCAATTTCAGTCAGCTTAGACATACCACCCACCATCCTGCTTTTTATAGTGGTCTACAGACCCCAAGTAACTCTCTCTCGTTCCTCAAAGATTTTAGCTCCTCACTCACTGTCATCCCATCCCTTCTCATGTCTTAAATGCTTGGTGGTGGCACCATATACTGAAGTGATTCCAGCCACCCCTGGTCTATCATTACCTTGAACCCTTCTTCTTCGGTGATAGTGTCCATCTGCCCTTTACTTCAGGGTCTTACCTGGATGCTATCAGTACCACCGACTGTGACCCCTCACTGGTCTTAGTGCCCTGTGTCTCACCCTCTGACCACCGACCATTGGAAGGGTGAATAATAGAAAAACTGAGCTTTCCCTGTTGCCCAAAGAGAAAGAAGCCTTTCCCTTCCTCCTTTTCCTTTTATTAGAGCATTTGCTGGAGAAAAGAATATTTGTAAACACTATCTCTGTCCCTTTAAGATGTGTATAAATCTTTTTAAAAGCTCTGGCCAACATAATAGCCCAGAGATGTTTTTCTTAAAGGCCTAGGATCCACCTCTTTGAAATGTAAATATCAAAGACGATACCTTCCTGTTTACTGCTTGTCATAGAAATTTGAGTAGTTTTATTTTTCTTTCCAATAAAGGCAGTTAACTAACACAGGTCGCTACCCCAATTACTAGGTGAATTATTTTTTCCCCAACACAATCACTCTCATTTTTCCACCTTATTTCCCTAGTACCCACCTGTCCACCCCACTGGGACCAGAATCCATCGATCCTGCCATTGGATCTCTGGCTGTTATCCTGTCACGCCCTCAGGCAGCCAATAGGTATATGAAAAGGTGATCAATTCATTAGTCATTAGAGAAATACAAACTACTGCAATGAGATACCATTTCACAGCCGTTAGGAAATAGCTATACAGTACTATTTACAATAAAAGACATGGAAGCAACTTAAATGCCCATTGACAAATGACTGGATAAAGAAGATGGGGTATATACACACAATGGAATATTACTCAGCCATAAAAAAGAATGAAATAATTCCAATTGCAGCAACATGGTTGGACCTAGAGATTATCATATTAAGTGAAGTAAGTCAGACAGAGAAAGACAAATATCATATATCACTTATATGTGGAATCTAAAAAAAAATGACACAAATTCTACTTACAAACCAAAAACAGACTCATGGACATAGACAATAAACTATGGTTACCAAAGGAGAAAGGGCTGGGGAGAGATAATTAGGAGTTTGGAATTAACAGATACACATTACTGTATATGAGATAGATAAAACAACAAGGACCTGCTGTATAGCACAGGGAACTATATTCAATTTCTTGTAATAAGACACATTGGAAAAGAATCTGTAAAGGAAATATATCTATGTATGCATATGTATAACTAAAGATAAAGAAATAGCTATAATTAGAAAAAGAGGAAAACAGCAAGTGTTGATGAGAGTGTAGACAAACTGAAACTCTCATAAATTGTTGGTGGGAATATAAAATGGTGCAGCCATTTTGGAAAACAGTTTGGTAATTTCTTAAATGTTAAACAGATGACCAAGCAATTCCACTCCGAGGTATATACTGAAGAAATTAAAACAAAATCCACACAAAAGCTTGGATACCATTGTTAAGAACAGCATTATTCATAACACCTAAAAAGTGGAAACAACCCAAATGTCCATCAGCTGATGAACAGATAAATAAAATGTGACCATATCCATGTGGCAGAATATTATTTGGCAACGAAAAGGAATGGGGGTCCTGATGCATGCTTCAACAGGGATGAACCTTGAAAACATTGAAGCCAGTCACTAAAGACTATATGTTGTATGATTCTCTTTACATGAAATATCCAGAATAGGCCAGTCCATTGAGGCAAAAGGCCAATTAACAGTTGCCTAGGTTTGAGGGGAGAGCAGGGAATAGGGGAAGAATTGGAGGAAAATGGAAAGCAGCTACTATTGGGTATGCAGTTTCCTTCTGGGGTGATGAAAATGCAAAATTGATTGTGGTGATGATTGCACAACCCTATGAATATACTAAAAAAAAAACCCAGTGAATTGTACAGTTTAATGGGTGACTTGTATGGTATGTGAATTATTTCTCAATAAAGCTGTTAAAAAATAGAAACAAACAAAGCCGCCCAAGCATGACCTACCTGAGAAACATTTCCAGATTCTTGTTTGGATTCTCATCCCGCCTTCCCTCTTCCATCCAGCTGCACAGCTTTCAGTGTGGAAGCCTGCAGTCCCTCTGTCCTCCTGGCTGGACTGGGTACTACCAGAAGGCAGGAATCATTCATCACTCTTCTCTGCACCTCCAGTGCCAAGCACGTGCCTGGCATAAAGTAGGTTGCTGGTAAATGTTTGTTTAATACATGAATTCTTATCATCTTCTTGGTATATATTATGATGTTTCTAAAATACACCAATCAGATATTTAATGATTTGATAAATACATATGTTCATTGCCATAATCCCTTGATTCATAAACAGCGATGAACATTGCTGAAACTGATTCTGAGAACCATGCTCTGATTAATAACTTCAGTGGTCAAGAATGTCAGATCCTCTGAATACTTGACCTCTAGTTTGATCTCAGCACTCTGCAGCCAGCATTTTGGGGAGCAAGCCACAGTGTAGGTGCCTGGAGTGCCTGGGGCTTGGCCCTGAACTCCCCAGCCTAGCTGCCCATGCCCTGGCTGGCCCTCAGCCTGTAGCCAGCTCTGGAGATGGTCCAGGTCCTCTCGTTAGACCCTGCTTCTGAATCACCTCTGTGCCCCTGGTGCGGGCACAGTGTCCACACGGACTGGTCCTCAGGATGGCTTGCTCTGTGGGTATTCCACCTGGCCTGGTCCCGGAGACCTGCACTTAACCAGCAGGCCTGCAGGAGGAAGTTTGCAGGCAGAGGCAGGAGAACACAGGTGACAACGGTGGAGGAAGTGGCCGGTCCTGTCATCCTTGTCCTTTCCCTCCACGGAGAGCCTGCCACCAGCCAAGAGTCTACGCCCCTTGGCTGCGCCAGCGGCAGGGAGGACATCGTGGGCGGTTCCCTAGAGTTCAAATGAGGCTCCTGCCTGGCAATTTCTTAAAGAGGTTTTAAAACTCCTGGTAGCACCTGTGAAAATGTATACTGCTCTGTACAACCTCCTTCTCTCTCTGTGGATGTATTTGGTGAGAGTGACACGGTGATAGTAACCATTTGGAAAACGAGCTCTGTGATCATAGGGAATTTTAAATAAGAACCTTATCAAGGAGCAGTGATTCTCAGTACACATAACCGCCTTGGAAGAGCAGCATGAATTTCCCACAGGTCTCTGCTTTCCGGAAGCCTGCTGAACCTGTCGGCAGAGTGGAGCAGGTCATATGTATCAACTGACAAAGCGGGGCTTTCCAGGTGTTGGTGAAACTGGTGTGTGCAACCTCGAGAGAGTGCTGTGGGTCTGGGTTGGGTATGACCCTGAGTCATGTGTCTGTGAGTGTGGAAAGCCCTTGCGGACCCTCATTTCATCTCCACCCTGTTTCTGAATCATCTCTTGGATGGCAACCCAGCCCAGCCCGCTCCACTCACTTCCTGCTTTTCTGCACCTGCTCTCCTCACTCCTGTTCCTCCCAGGGTGCTCTGGGTCCTCCCCCTGATCCCAGGGCCTCAGGGCTCCCTGGAACCATCTTCCAGGGCAAACACACATTCCTCCTTCCTGCTGAGTCCTTCTATGGGGACACCCGTGGGGAAATTGATGCTGCCAGAAAGGATGCCTCCACATCCAACCGTGAAGCCCCCGCCCCCAAGGCTCCAGCAGACCACCAGCCTCTGCTCCTGGGAAGGAAAGCAGGAAAGCAGACACCTGTGTGCGTGGTGATGTGTCCTTGAAGATGACCAGGGCCATCGGGCAACGACCTGTGTCTGCCTGGTTCACCCTGGGGGCAAAGCAAATCAACGATAAATATCCCTTGAATAGGGAGTGGGGAGGGTGTAGCTCAGTGGTAGAGCTTGCACTTAGCAAGCACGGTCCTGGGTTCAATCCCCAGTATCTCCATTGAAATAAACAAATAAAATAAACCTAATTACCCCTCCAAAACAAACCAAAATATTCCTTGAACGAATGAGTAAAACGTCATTATCTGGCCCCTCCCCCTTCCTCCATGAGGACTCGGGCACCTAACTTCTGTCCAGTACAAATGGGGTGGCTTGAGTGTCTCCATGGACATGGTCCATCCCCTGCCTCTAATCTCTTGTGTCGCCTCCACTCCAGGGACTTTTCCTTTAGTCCTTGCAGCGGCCCACTCCTGTGGCCACGCCCTGCATCTTGTCATCACCTGAAACTGCTCCACCTCTGAAAGCTTAAGTACCAGTATCCCAGTCTCCCTCCACGGCCTGCTGGCCTTCCCACTCCCCCTGCCCACCGTGCTCCGGCCGCAGTCCCGGCTGCACGCGGCATGCGCAGGCGCACTAGCGCGCGCACGCGCCTCTGCTTTCTCCCGCTCTGTCGCCTCCTCCCGGTCTGGCTTCTTTTCCTGCCAGGCCTGACCGCCTGAACTTCCCTCTTATCAGCGCCTTTGATTCTGTCACGCTCGACTCGTTCCATGAATCATCTCCACCTCGTTTCAGCAAAACCGTAACCTACTTGAAGGTGAGCCTTCCCACCGACATCTGGGCAGCTGCGCAGGGCGGGACATGGCCCCACAGCGCTGCCCTCACACTCTTGGCACCTGGCCTCCTTCCCCGGGCTGTTCCTTCCTTTCAGTCACTCACCTGTGTATGCTTTCAACAAACGTGCATTGAGCGCCTGCCATGGGCCAGGACTGTTCAAGGCGCTGGGGATAGGGTGGTCAAAGCCAGCCCGGATCCTGGCTTTCAGAGACCTTCCCTGCTGGTAGGGGACGCAAGACATAGAGAAATGACCGTGAAGGTGGTTTAGCTGGGTTAAGCATCGCTGTTCTGCTGGAGTTGCTTCCTCGGGCTTTGCAGTCATCTTTCTGTAGACGACCCTGCCTCTTGCTTGAAAAAAGTGCTGCTCTTGGATGTCATATCACATCTCATTCTGCCGGTCTGTGAATTCACCATCTTACGTTCCATCACCCCACTGCAACCTTTCTCTTCTTGTGCAGAGAATGTGAACGTCCTCCTCTCAGAGGCCAGCACCCCTCCCTGTGCTACCCCCAAATCCTCCCCATCTCCCCTACCGTCCTCTCCCGGTTTTCCTTTATCTCACGTTGTCACTAGAGGATCCTTCCCCTCAGCCTGTGAACAAGCTCAATTGTCTTCTGTCTTTAAACCACCCTCCTTGGTCTCCAAGCCCCACTCTACCAACCCCAGTCCCTCTTCTTCCTTCTAAACTTCCCAAAGGGAGCTCCTCCGGGTCCTTGTATTGTTTGCTTTATGAGGGGGAGGTAATTAGGTTTATTCATTGATTTCTGCTTGGAGGAGTACCGGGGATTGAACCCAGGACCTCTTGCAAACTGAGCATGCGCTCTGCCACTTGGGCTATACACTACCCCGTGTTCATGTCTTGACAGCCATGCACACACGTTCCCCTGACAGTGGGGGACCTACTGTGTGCTTGAGCCTATGCTCACTGCTGGGGCAACCCCAGGGCCACGACAGGCTTATATTCTGGTGTGGAACGCAGGTCACAGGCAAGTAAACAGGTAAATAAGAATGAGAAATTCACCTATTTTTTAAAGTTCTATGAAGAAGGTAAAAGGGGGGGAGTGAGACTGGGAGCAACTGGGAAAACCCACTTCAAAGAGGGCTTTCCCTGGAGAACTGACAGGACCTGAGAGCATAGAGTGGCCCAGATATGTGAAGGGTGGAGGAGCAGGCAGGGACAGGAAGAGCCATGCCTGGTGGGAGGAGCCTCCCGGCTGAGTCAGGGACAGCGTGTGTAGGTGGGAGCCTTCCCCTCCTCAGCCCACTGCGTTCGGACTCTGCCCTCCCCACTTCCTCAGAAACAATCCTTCCCTCATTTGGAAGCCCAGGAAACAGGTGCAGTTATGTTTATCAGTGCTCTTGCTCCAGGTAACCTTGATGAATTCTCTCCTCTGCAATCGCCCTTCTGGGGACTTGCACAACTCCATCCTCTCTGTAGTCCCTCATTTCCAGGCTCCCTTCTCTGATCTCCCTTTATTCCTGTTGTCCCCAAGACTCCATTCTTTCCACACTCTCTTCTTGCTCTACCCTGGAGGTTTATGATTTGGGGAAAGTGGGGTCTCAGACCCCTTTGATTCTCTGTTGCTCTCTCCTCTGAGAAAAAAGCAAGTGCACATTACCCATACATAGGATTCTTTTCATATGATATTATTAAGGGGTGTGTGGGTCCCCCTAGTGTCATGGTCTCCAGATCAAGAAGCCTCATCTATACACTTTCCCAGAGAGATTTCATCCACTCCCACCAGACCATCTGTTCTTCATAACTTTTAAAACTTGAAGTGTAGTGAAGAGGGAGGGATGAATGGGCAGAGCATAGAAGATGTTTAGGATAGTGAAACAACTATGATATTATTATAATGATGGATACGTGTCATTATACATTTTGTCCATTCCCACAGAATATACAACACCAAGAATGAACTCAATGGGGAGGGTATAGCTCAAGTGGTACAGCGCATGCTTAGCATGTGTGGGGTCCTGGGTTCAATCCCCAGTACCTCCATTAAAAATAAATTAAATAAATAAACCAAATTAGCTCCCCACCTAAAAAAAAAAAAACTAAAAGGGGAAAAAATGTAATGTAAATTTTAATGTAAACTGTGGACTTCGGGTGATAATGTTATGTCAATATAGATTCATGGATTGTAACAAATAGAATATTCTGGGTGGGGGGGATGTTGACAATAGGGGAGGCTGTATGAACAGGGGATTTATGGGAATTCTGTCATTTCTGTTCAATTACATTGTAAACCTAAAACTGCTTAAAAATTAATATCTATTATTTTAAAAGATGACCTGTAACATGTATACAGAAAAGAGAACAAATTATAAGTATATAGCTCAATGAATCAGTGGTGGAAACGCTCATGGAACCATCACCCAAGTCAAGAAGTAGATGATTAGTAATGTACCAGAAGCCCCCTTTACCCTCCCCCATTTGGTGTTTCCTCCCACTTCCCGAAGGAAATGCCTCTCCTGACTTCTAATGCCATTGTTTAGTTTTGCTAATTATACATAGAATCACATACTGTCTACTCTTTTGGTGTCTGGCTTCTTGAATCCTACATTATGTGTGTGGGGGTCGATGTTTTTGGCGGAGGAGTGGGTCATTCATTTTAATTGGTGCACAGTGTTCATTGTCGGGTTATCGCAGTGCATTTTGGTGGACTTCTGTCTCAAGTTCTGGGTTAAGGAATAATGCTGTGGTGAACATTCTTGCACGTGTCTTTCAGCAAGCAGATTGTGAGCACTGCTGTTGAATGTGTATCTAGGAGTGAAATTGCTGAGTCCTGAGATTAACATGTATTTAACATGTGTAGATAACTCTAGTTTTCCAAAGTGATTGCACTAATTCACACACCCACCAGCAATGTGTGAAAGTTCCTGTCACACCACATCCTCATCAATACTTAGTATGGTCAGAATTTAAAATTTTTGCCATTCAGATGTGTGTGTAGTGACAGCTCATTGTGGTGTTTTTTTTTAAATTTTTTATTTAAGTGTAGTTGATTTACAATGTTAGTTTCAGGTGTACAGCAAAGTGATTCCATTACACATGTACATACATACATATATTTTTTCTTTTCAGATTCTTTTTTATTATAGGTTATTACAAGAAATTGAATATAGTTCCCTGTGCTTTACAGTAGGTCCTTGTTGTTTATTTCATATATGGTAATGTGTGTCTGGTTGTGGTTTTAATTTGCATTTCCCTGGTGACTAATTATATAGAGGACACTTTCATGTGTTTATTCATCATTAATGCACTTTTTTATTGGATTTTTTTTCATGACTGAGTTGTAGGAGTTCTCTGTATATCCTGATACCAGTCCTTTGTGAGGTATCTGTTTTGTGAATAATTTTCTCCCAGTCTGTGTCTTGCTTATTCATTTTCTTAACTATGTCTCTTCATGATTAGAAGTTTCTAAGTTTGATATGGTCTAATTTATCAATTCCTCTTTTATGATTAAGGATTTTGGAGATCTAAGAAACCTTTGCTTGTCCCCCAAGTCACAAGAAATTCTCCTATGTTTCCTTTTAAAATCTTTATGGTTTTAACTTTGGTGTTTAGATCTACGATCTAGTTTGAATTCATATTCTTTTGTATGAGGTGAAGTTGAACTCAGGGTCTGTTCTTCCCATATGGATATCCAGTCATCCTAGCGCCATTTGTTGAAAAGAATTTCCTGTCCTCATTGGATTGCCTTGGTGCCTTTGTTAAAAACCAGATGATTACATAAATTGGGGTCTATTTCTAGGTTCTCTGTTCTTTCCCATGATCTGTTTGTTGATTCCTACTCCAGAAGCCCTCTATTTTGATTGCTGTAATTTTACAGTATGCCTTGAAATCAGGTAGTGTACAGCCTCTTTTTTTTAAAAAAAATGTATTTCGAAAAAACCTTTTGTATTGTAACACATTTTAGAATCAGCTTGTCAATTTCTACCAAAAAAAAAATCCTGATTAAATTTTGACTGGAATTGCATTGAATCTATAGATTAATGTGGTGAGCATTTTTGTCTTAGTGGTAAGATCTTGAATTATTTATTTATCTCCAAGTTCTCCCACATCCCCCCTCAACCTGCTCTTGTGCTGTGTACTATCATGCCCGACCCTGAAACTGGGAGGCACCCTTAACTCTGACCTCTCCCTTAGCCCTAACAACAATCATTAAAGCCTGCTGATTTTCCTCCTCTGTCCCAACTGCTACTATGCTGGTTCAGGCCTTTCTCATGACTCACTTAGATCATTGCAACACTATTTAATTAGCTGGACCCCACAAATGTAGCTCATACACCAGCCTCAGAGAGACTGCTTTTGCAAATCTGACCCTGACACTCTGGCTTGAAACTCACTAGCTCCCGGATGAAGTCCCAGTTGCCTTAACTTGAAATGTACCAGTTCATAATCCAGCTCCTTCTTACCTTTTCAGCTGCATTTCCTGATATTTGTTTGTCCCTTACGTTTTCTGAAAGCCTCCCCACAACCTAAAGGAGTTGGGGCCCCTCCCTGATACATCCATCATGTCCTGTACACAGAACTGGAAAAATAACGCAGAGTCCCCTTGCTCAAAAATTATTAAGAATTCAAGATGGCAACAGCAGAGTTTTAAACCAGGTCTGAGGCTTTTCGGAGCATGGGGCCCTGTGTGACTGCATGGGCCCTTTGCACGTCCTACACTTGTCATTGTCTCTGTTTCTCTGGAGCAGGAATCCCCAGAGCTCTGACCAGCTAGGGCAAGTCATCCATGAAGTGAATTGCTTTCTTCCAAAATCAATGGCTTTTGTTGTTGTTGTTGTTGTTTTTAAATAACCTGATTATGTTGAATGCTCCTAGAAGTTAGAACATTGACTAATACTACAATCCAGCTGCTCCATTCTGAAAACTGAGTCAACAAATGATTATGTTCAGTGAGACCCACTGAGATCAGGGCATTGCAGGCTCTGATGGAATGTATTTGCTACATCAGCCAGTAGTTCCATCACGAAGGTGGAGGCTGTGATAAGCTTTCAAGTACAGAGGTCACCGGTTTGTATTCTGTGTAGTATAATTAGCCTGTGCTCATTCTCAGTAAACATTTGTTCTTACTCAAAGGATTCTATATGGTAAACACTCCCCAGTAGCTACTTCAGACAGACTGGAAATGCCTGCACGTGTGTATTTGGTATTACTTATAACGTGTAAGTGTGTGATTGAAAGAGGAACTGTGCAGTGAGGTAGCATCCCACGATGTGGGGCGAGGTGTAGGGTGTTTATTGTGGTCTGGTTTGGGGCCCAGGTAGTGAGGGTCTTCATGGTCAAGTGTAAGAAATCTTCCAGTCTGTCTTACTGCCAAGTTCTCTGGCTTGATTTCTCTTCCTCCAGAACTCCTTGGCCATGTGGACTATGTCCTATGCAGACTTATTCCTATTGTGCACAAGGTCTGGCAATAGTTCCAGTAAATGTTTGGCTGATGAATGGAAGATAAAGCACGAAAAAAGGAGAGAAGGAAATAGAAGGGAGGTTTCAGGGTTGGAGTCTATTATCTTAGGTGGAAATAAGATAACGCGTATTACCACTTAGAGCAACACCACCTAGAGCAGATAAGGAAACAAAACACAACCTTACTTAATCTAAAGTTCAGCTTAACTTTGTCTATAGTGTAGACAATAACACATTCTGGTTCATTTAAGACAGTTAAATGCCCATATTATTAATACTAATGACAACAATAATGAATTTATTTCAGTAACATTTATGAAATGTTGTTTTCTTAATAACATGCATATAGCTTCAACCATTTTAAATTTAGTTATTCATTCATTTATTTATTCAACAGACATTGAATGCTCATTTCATTTTTTTAGGAGTGTTTTAAGTTGTGATATAGTTTTACTATTGTCCTATCCATATTCTTTTTTTTTTAAATTGAGGTATAGCCAGTTTACAATGTGTCAATTTCTGGTGTATAGCATAATGTTTCAGTCATACATATACATACATATATTCATTTTTATATTCTTTTTCATTATAGGTTGCTACAAGATATTGAATATAGTTCCCTCTGCTATACAGAAGAAACTTGTTGTTTATTTATTTTATGTATACTAGTTAATACTTGCAAATCTTGAACTCCCAATTTATCCTTTCCCACTCCCTTCCCCCAAGTAACCATAAGATTATTTACTATGTCTGTGAGTCCGTTTCTATCTTGTAGATGAGTTCATTCGTGTCTTCTTTTTTCTATTTTTAGATTCCATATATGAGTGATATCATATGGTATTTTCTTTCTCATTCTGTCTTACTTCACTTAGAAACTTCACTTAGCATGACAATCTCCAGATCCACCCATGTTGCTGCAAATGGCATTATTTTATTCTTTTTATGGCTGAGTAGTATTCCACTGTCTAAATATACCACAGCTTCTTTATCCAGTCATCTGTCAACGGACATTTAGGTTGTTTCCTTGTCTTACCTATTGGGCTATTGTATACAGTGCTGCTATGAACATTGGGGTGCGTGTAGTCTTTGACATTGAATGCTTATTACATGTTCTAATGAGGGGATAGATTTCCATGATCAAGCATTCTGCAGTTTATTTCACCAGTGGCCATTTGTGGATTTAACATATTAAAAAAAGTATATCTTTTTAAAGGTAAAAATATTAACTGGATATTCCTTTCTCTTTCTTTCCCAAGTTGCATAAATTGGACAAAGGGCATAACACAAGGTCGTGTGAATACAGAGGGCAGCGCCAATGTGCAAACTGCATATCATCCCTGAAAACGTTCACATTATCTAACACACATCCTGGAATCTGTGAGCCAATTCAGCCCACAGAGAAACTCTTACATAGTAATATCTTATTTCTATATAATAATGTCATCTGCAAAGCATTTTCAATGCATAATTTCCCTTGAAACCTACCTTCCAGAAGCTTACAACCTAAAGCAGACATACTGACAAATGTCTAAACCCTGCCTGACATGTAGTAGTAACTCAATAGATATTTGTCAAATGAGTGTATGAGTGAATATAGTTATAGGATATATGATCAAGAGTAAAGAAGTGTTTAAAAAAAGAGTAAAGAAATATTAAAATAATACAAAAATTTTACAGGAAGTCCTCAAGGCATTTCCATTCAATTCAGACATGTTGTCTACAAATTGTAGCGGCTGAATACATGTGTGTGTAACTAAGTTTAATTTTTCAAATCTTTGCTATGTGCCAAGAATCTGTTGCATGGAGAGAGGAGTGATTCTCTTTTTCCCTCGTGGGAAAGATAACCTGTACTGGATGATGATGGTGGTGGTGGTGATGTTGACGACAGCACGTGTTGTGTGTGGTGCACAGAATTCTAAGATGACCCGATGACCCTCATCTTTGCATAAATCCCCTCGCTTGTGAATATGATACGATATTATGTTACATTACATGACAAAAGAGATTTTACAGATATAATTAAGGTTACTAATGGGTTGATCCCACCTACTCACCACCTCACCTGAGAGCCCTTTAGAAGAGTCTTCTCTGCTGGATGACCCACCCTGGCCAGCCTCAAAGACAGCAAGTGTCACACCGTGTGCTGCTCCTGAGGGTCACGGAGGACCTAAGAATGGCTTCTGGAAGCTGGGAGTGGCCCCTGGCTGGCAGCCAGCAAGGAAACAAGGGATCTCCATCCTACAACTGCAGAAGACTGAATTCTGCCAACAGGAAGAATGAGCTTGGAAGCTGATTTTTCTCCAGAGCCTCTGGATCAGAACTCAGCTTGACCGACACCTTGGTTTCTTTCAGAGAACCCAGCCATGCCATGCCAGACTTCTGACCTACAGAACTGTGGGCTACTATTTGTTGTTTTAAACTGCTAAGTTTGTGGCCATTTGCTATATAGCAATAGAAAATGAATCCAGTTGTTAATGGTATTTTTAAGGTGTGGAAAATTCCTCTGCTGGTTATGAGGATACCTAAGTGATGATTCAGAGAAACAAGGAAATGGGTGGGCTTGGCATCCTGGGCTGGGAAAGGTGTGGTTAGCCATCAGGCATTTCAATATTCTGAAATAGGGTCTGAAAGGCAAGAAGGAGACCACACGATCCGCAAGAGCCTGGAAGACAGAAACATGATCTTTGGTGATCACTTACAGTAACACCTTCCTCTTTCATTCATTCAACCAATATATTTATTTGTTGTATTCTCAGTGTTGCATATAATGACACATACTTATAGCAGTCAGATGGAGATGGTCCCTGTTCGCACAGGGCTTACATTCTAGTGAGCCTGGAGGAAACAGAGTATAAAAAATTTGAAGTGTCAAAGAGAAAAGTCACTTCAAGTGATAAATGCACGTGGATGTGATGGAGGCTCCTGGGGTTGGGAAGGGGCTGCTGTGAGGCAGAGAAGAGATCTGGGGTAGCGGGGTTGCATTTCAGCTCAGATCTGGATGCTGCAAAGCCACCAGCCATGAAAATGCTGAGGTCAGAGCATTCTGACAGAAAGAACAGCAAGTGCAAAGACCCTGAGGCCAGAAAAGCAAGAAGATAGTGTGACTCCCATCACGAGAGAGAGAGAGGTAGGCTGAAGACAGGTTGTGGAGGATCTTGCCGGCTTCAGGAAGGAGTTTGGATTTAAATGCCAGTGCACTGGATTCTAAGCAGGGGAGCGAAACTTTCTGATGCGCTGTTTTTTCCCCCTGATGCACTATTTTTAAAAGATTGCTCTGAGGGCTGTAGGTCAGCAGAGGCGTGAAAGCTGGGACATCAACCAGCAGTTCTGGGTAGACAGGCAGTCGTAGGTGGTGGTGGCAATGTAGAAATCTGGAAAATCTTTGTAGATAAAGCAGAAAGGATTTTCTGGTGGATTTGATTTGGCGAGTGAAGTTCTGTTTACCAAGACGGGGAGAGCCAGAGGTGAGGGGCATCGTATGTTATGGTTTTCTAGGTGAAGCTGGGAAATCTATCCACAAGCCTATTGTCATGCTTGATAGAGAGAAAATGAGGAAGCAGGTTCTAGAAGAACCATGGTGCTTCTAGGGAACTCAATGGGCTTGGGGGGAAGGGGCGGGCTGCAAACCTTACAGGCTGCAGTGTGGGGCGCGCTGCCTGGCCAGGTGGGTGTGCAGGGGGGTGGGGCTTGTTCCCTAGGCCCAAACCACGCAGGTCTTCCAAACCTTACTCAGTCCTAACCAATCCCTGCAGGAATCTGATGAGAATTCTGTGTCTCTTCCAAAGGAAAATGAACACATATAGATATTTTGAGTCAGTTTGGGGGCGGGGGTTAGAACTCCCTGAAGCCCATCTAGGGAGTCCTCACTGATGGATCCCAGGTCAGTATGCTGAGCTAGGAGGGCCTGCAACAGAATCATCTAGGAGAAAGGCATCAAGAAAACTCACATTGACCAAAGGCCTGGAGTGCACATGTGATGGACATTTATCATCTGCTGGGGATGGAGCCCAGGACCTTGTGCATGCTAAGCACATGCTCTACCACTGAGATGTACCCTCCCCACCAGGCATTTGTCACCTTTGACTGCCAAGCATTTGACCCCACCTCCAAGTTTGTAGACCCTGTCTTGGTGCAGAAGCTGAGAACACCATATGTCTTGTCTCAGCCTCCCATGGAACTTGGATATGGGCCAGTGACCTGGGTTTGGCTGCTCAGATGGAGGCTGGGTTTTGAATGGGATTCGTCATGTCAAGACGGAGGAATGGGTGCATCCTTCCTGGAGGTGGTGACTGTGTGGCAGCAGAAATGTCCAGTTTTCAGGGGTGGCGCACCACGGAGTCTGGATTCAGGGGCAATGGCAGCAGGGGCCTCAGTGGGAGGGTCCAGCTTCCTTTATTCCTTCTTGGTTTCTGAGCTAGCTTCCCTGCTTTCCAGAGGATTCTGTGAGTCTCTCAACAGCCTTTCTATAAGGTCTTTTTCCTTTTAAATTGAGCAGAGTTAATGACAGTTGTTTTCAACTAAGAACCCTGACAGATATTGGATGTAACCTCAGGACATGGAAAAGGACAAAGAAGAGGAGGCAAAGGGGAGGAAGAGGAGGGAGAGGAAGTGATTTACAGTCACACAGATGGGGTTTGCATCCTCCTCTCTCCTGCAGCCTGGGGCAGATTTGTTTGTCTTGTCTTGTCTTTCCTTTTTATGGAGGTGCTGGGGATTGAACCCAGGACCTCATGCATGCTAAGCACATGCTCCACCACTGAGCTAGACTCCCCACCCCCTTGTTTGTTTTTCTTTTTAAACTTTCAAACCTACAGAAAAGTTGAGAATACTGTAGCTTCAACGACTCTCATACCCCTTACATAAATTGACCTCTTTGGGCAGGTTTCTCTTTCGTGAACCTGTCTCACTTTCCTCATTGGTAATCTTGGAAAATCAATAGTATATCCCTCATAAGGTTTTGGTGAAGATTACATGGGGCAACTTGTGCAAAACATTTCACTTAGAATGCTAACTGTGCATTCAATGAACTTTGGTGATTTTATTGTTATTCTCTCAATACATACATACACAGCATCTACATGGGGTGAGATGCTTTTGAGGCATCAGAGATTTGACGGTATATCTTGCAATTTTGGAAGCTATGCAGATAAGTAAATTAAAAATTACAACAATAGACAGTGTTCTTTACCACTGAATAATGTTTAATCATGAAAGTGGAAATCTCAGACTCGCAATGTTAGCTTAATCTTAAAAAAAAAACTTTTATTTTGAAATAATTTTAGATGCACAGAAAAGTTGTAAATACACCGCAGAGAGTTCCGGTACACACTTCACCCAGCTCCCCCATTCTCCCCACCTGACATAACCATCGCGTGTTTATCAAAACTGAGAAACTAACGTTGCTGCAGCACTATTAACTAAACTACAGATTTTATTCAGATGTTACCAATTTCTCCACTAATGTCTTCTTTCTGTTCCAGGATCCAATCCAGGATACCACGTTGCATTTAGGACCTAATTCTTAATTCTTTTTAGTCTTTTACTTAAAGATGTGCTAATGTAAACCTGGCTATACGTTTATTATGCTTTTAGCCCTTGTATTACTAATCACTGAAACAAATGTACACAGTTTGTTCATGCAAAAGTTTAAAACTTCAAATCGATATAATTCAGACTATGATGATTGCTATTGTTTGTATGAAAACCAGTTGCTGCTTTGCTGGATGAATATACAGCACTGCAATGGCAGTTTTTTGCGTTCTTTATCCCTATCTGATTTATTTCTTCCCACCACTGTCTTTTATTTGCTCAGCTGCAAAACCACAATAGGCCGTGACATCATTGGACTTTCACCTGGCTCCGGCCTGTCCCTATCATATTACTTCATACCATCCCTCCCCTTCTAATCATTGAACCGAGACAATAAACGTAGTGGCACGTGGCATCAGCGAACTGGAAGCTCAAGTGCAAACTCGGCACTGATATGAGTGATAGTACTTTTCAGAAGATGCCAACCAGATAGTCAGAGATGCTTATATCGATTACTAAAAAGATTATTGTTGAAATAGGAAAAAAAAAAACCAAAATGTTATTTTGCAAGTACAACTGTAAGCCCCAATTTAAGAAACTGCAGTGAGATTTTATACCACGTGTGATGAGGACTTGGATTTTTAAGGGCTCCTGGGGAAGAAGAAGGATGAACAGGTTACTGAGGTTCACAGAGAGAGGTGTTAAAAGTGCTCAGAAGAGAAGTTGCAAAGACTCGAAGGAGGTGTGAGAGAGGGTTTCGCATTTTTCAAGCTGTGAGTAACGCAGCTGGGAGAGCCTAGGGAGTGAGGGTGGGGGTGAGAGAGGAGACAGGGAATGGGCAGCATCAGGTACAGTGCAGGGAAAGTCAGAAGGGGCCGGCAGAGGTGTTCAGATATGTTCTAGGTTTGGGGAGAACTAAAGAGTTATGAGGTAGAGTGCTGACATCATCAGATTTCCCTATTGGAAAGATGACTCTGTCTCCTGTGGAGACAGATTTGAGGCAGGAAGACTAGAATACAAGGGTTGCAGTGGGCCAGGGTGCGAGAGGATGAGGTTTGAACTCCTCTGGCTGTGGGAACAGAGGAGAATGAATTTGACATCTGAAAGTTAGAATCAAAAGGATTTCGAGATGGATTGGCTCTGGAGGTAAAGAATTGGGAGAGGAATCTTGAACATTACTTGAAGGTTTCTGGAATGACAAACCAGTAACAGAGCATTTAAGTTTATTTGGAGTCTACAGCTTTCCTTTTTTCTTAAACAGTTTTTAATGTTTTGGTTCCCAGGAGTAAATAATAATAACTATTATATAGTGCTTACTGTATCAGCAACTAAGGGCTTCATATGTTTTGTGTTTTATTCAACCCTAAAAGCCCATTAACTAGAAGATGCACCATTACCCTATGTACCATTAGAAGAAAAAATACTGTCAATTAAATATGCATGACACACAAGACACATCCTGATCTCAGGGATGTTAAAAATAGATATCCTGTGGGGGAGGTTACAGCTCAAGTGGTAAAGTGCATGCTTAGTCTGCATGAGGTCCTGGGTTCAATCCCCAGTAAGTTCTCTAAAAATAAACAAACAAATAAACAAACCTAATCTCCCCCCAAAAACACCCCCCAAAACAAACAAAAATAGATACCCTGGACTCAATGATTTACAGCACACACTCATTTTATCTTTACAACGGCCCTTAAGGTAGGTACTATTATTATGCTCATTGTTCAAATGAGAAGACAGAAGCAGAGAGATTACATAAAATTGCTCTATCCAGCCTCCATCCAGGTGGCCAGTGGTAGAGCCAGGATTTGGACCCATGCTGTCTGCCTTTGAAGTCTGTGCTCTTAGCTCTAAGCTTGGGATTGAATAAAGCACCATATTCAAGTTCACTACAGTCTAGGGACTGAATGCCTGTGTTAGAGATGAAACTAGAAACACCTGAGAAGCTGCCCCTGCTTTGTCGTTCCATCCTCAGGAGAAAGCAACCTTACAGTACAATAGGTCAAACCCTCAGGCCAGGGACTGTAGGGAGGGTGCTGTCCTGACACCAAGGACTGAGAACAGCTTGTTTTACTTGGCAGAAAACACCGTGTTCCTTTGAGTGTGGTTCCTGACTCTAAGCTGTGACATTTCTTGTTGGAGAGACAAGACGTATGAATGGGCATACTGGAAACAATAACCATCTGGCACAAAGCTATGTTGTTTTCAGTGTTACCAAAGGCCAAAGTGTATGAAACAAAGAATTAGGACTTTGGGTCAGGATGGGGAATGATTCATTAATTGATTCATTTTTATCAAGAAATACTTACTGAGACTGGGGAGGGCTGGGCTGTGGTTACGGTGGCTGAGGGAGACAGCCTGAGTGGGTGAGGAGGTGGGGAAAAAAATTTACTGAGACTGTGCTCTATACCAGACACTGGGTTAAGCCCAGGGAACTCAGAGATGAATTAAGTCCAGTCCTGTCATCAGATCTAGATGGAAGGGGTGGTCAGACAAGTACATTACAAACCACAAAGGTAATTGCCATGGACTTATTTCAAATCTTTCAAAATTATCCAAGGATGAGAGAGTGGTGAGGGTGTAGCTGAAACATGATGGTTCATGTGTGAATTGTTGAAGCTAAGTTGTAAACACGTAAGTTCGATATGCTAGTACACTTTTAAATATGTTAAAACTCTCCTACAGTAATAATAATAAAAAAGAAAATAATGGGTGAAGAACATGTTCAAAAGTAGCCCATCCCATGTTTAACAACAAAAAAAGAAACTTTATGGGCTCTTAAAAAAAATGACATTTTAATTAGCCTTGAGAGACTGTGACTTAAGGAAACCAGAGTGCCCTAAGGAAACTGCCAGAAAGAGGCGTCTGGTAGAGCATGGCTTCCATGTTCATTATTTTTGTTTGTAGGACAACATGTTAAATTACTGTGTATTTTGGCTAATAAAAATCTGCAAAAAAGATAGGTATTTGTTCAGCACAGTGAAAGCACAAGAGAATGAGCAAAATATTCAAAAGGTGAGTTTTGAGCAGCTGGTGGGGTTTGGGTATAACGAGATGGGGAGGGCACTCCAAGATCCAGATGAGCATCAGCAATGATTCAGAACCAAAATAATGAAATTGATGTTCATAGACAGATGGCGAGTCTAGAGGTCAGTCAGTGGGAAACAGGACTGCATAAGGTAAAGCGAAATGGTCCAACCCTTTATTATCAAAGTTAGGAGTTGGTTTTATCTTTATATCCTATACCTAAAACACTTACATGGCACTTAACACACGACAGATACTGTTGTGTTTTACAGTCAATGGGCCTTTACAATACCTTCTTGAAAATAATAAAAGTAATATTTTTGAGCATAAAATTTTTCAAAATGTCTTGAAAGTCATTCTGCATATTTTGGAAAACAAGTGTTTTCTATTTTTTTAAAATTGAGGTAGAGTTGATTAACAATATTATATTAGTTTCAGGTGTACAACATACTGATTCAATATTTTTATAGCTTATACTCCATTTAAAGTTACTATAAAATATTGGCTATAATCATTGTATTGTACAATATAATCCTTGTAGTTTATTTTTTACGTAGTAGTTTGTACCTCTTAATCCGGTACTCCTATCTTGCTCCTCCCCTCTCCTCATTGGTTAACAACCACTAGTTTATTCTGTATGTCTGTGATTGTTTCTGTTAGCGTTTTCTATTTTTATTACTTGCTTAAAAGGTTTATTTTATTATCTCTATGAAGCCCATGACCTCTCTCTACCTTGGCACACTGCCTCCCCAAGGACGATGGCAGTCCTGCATATTTTCTCAAAGAAAATCTCAGGCAGAGGCAGAATTTGGACTGGAACTTTAGGGACAGTTACAATGGGAACAAAATTGCTAAGCCCTGAAGTCCTTACTCTGCCATGAACAATATAGTTTGTGCTCAAAGTGACCCACATCAGTGATACATAAGTGAAGTGAGTTCCAATTTCAAAAGGACCCGTTTGCACAGTTAACCTGCACCTTCCCCTGAAGTTTCATCTAACTATACCAAGAATTCTTAAGTCCTCAGATCTGGGTAACAGGAAAGGCAATTCTCTATGTAATTGTATGATCAACACAGAAAATTTGTGAACTTCCTGAAAATGATACTTAAGGGAGAGGCTAGGCATGCCAATACTGTGAAACACCCACCTCAAAAGATATCAGGTTCAAATTCAATTCTTATTTCCTTACTCAGTGGTTTGCTGGGGAGCCAATCTGCCCTTCTAGGTTCTTCTGGCTGGTCTAAGAATTAAATTGACATAGACATTAATAAGAGAAAATCAAACAAAAGTTTAATAACATATATACCTGAGAGAGACCCAGGAAATCTGAGTAATTCACCAAAATGGCCAAAACCCTCACCTTAAATACTATCTTCAGCTAAAGATAGAAAAGGTTATTTGGGGCAGTGGTTTGGGACTTCAAAGGCAAGGAAGGCAACTGACATTGAGATTAAAAAGCAAATGTTTGCTCCAAAGAAGACATACAGATGTCCAACAGGCACATGAAATATCGCTAATTATGAGAGAAATGCAAATCAAAACTACAATGACGTATCACCTTACACTGGTCAGAATGGTCATCATCAAAAAATCTACAAATAATAAATGCTGGAGAGGGTATGAATAAAAAGGAACCCTCCTACACTTTTGGTGGGAATGTAAATTGATGCAGCCACTATGGAGAGCAGTATGGAGGTTCCTTAAAAAACTAGAAATAAGATCCAGCAATTCCACTCCTGGGCATATATCTGGAAAAGACACATGCACCCCAATGTTCATAGCAGCACTATTTACAATAGCCAAGATGTAGTCTCAACCTAAATGTCCATTGACAGGTAAATGGATAAAGAAGATATATGATACATATAGAAATAATGGACTACTATTCAGCCATAAAAAGAATGAAATAATGCCATTTGCAGCAACATGGATGGACTTGGAGATTATCATACTAAACGAAGCAAGTCAGAGAAAGACAAATATCATATGATATCATTTATATGTAGAATCTAAAAAATTGATACAATTGAACTTATTTACAAAACAGAGATGGACTCAAAGACATTGAAGACAAACTTATGGTTACCAAAGGGGAAAGGAGGGAGGGATAAATTAGGAGTTTGGGATTAACAGGTACACACTACTATACACAAAATAGTTAAACAATAAGGACCTACTGTGTAGCATGGGGAACTATATTCATTATCTTATAATAATCTAAATGGAAAATTATCAGAAAAAATATATGTACACACATATAACTGAACTACTTTTCTGTATACATGAAACTAACATAATATTGTAAATCAACTATACTTCAATTTTAAAAGTTTATTAAAATGTACATAAAATTGTTGCTAGAATTGGCATCTCTGAACCACAACCTATGGCTGTTTTATTAAACACCAGAAGAGAAGAGGAATGGACAATCAGACATTCAGATATTTTGTCAACATGCTGTTAAGTGTAGAGATGTTTTAGAAACATTCACTGTTTGACAATTTTATTCCCACAGCTGTTTAGTGTTGCATAGGCACAGAGATTTCCCCTTAATCTAAAGACCCTAATCATCTGTTAGAGCAGTGTATTCCATTTGTATACCACAGCCTGTAATTTATATCATGGCCCACTATATTTGTGCGTATATTCACACCTGCATCCACCCCCCGCAAATGTATAATTGAAAAAACAGCTTCAAAAAGTAATACATAGCCTTATTACATGTGATGAAAAAGAAAAAAAAAAGCAAATGCTTGGTAAACTACTGCTAGCTCTGGGCCATGCAGAGGCAATGGGACAGAGAGAGGAATTTTAACAGATTTTGCTGGGTTCCTGTCTACCACACCTAGTTCATACTATAGCTATCTATGGTGACAGCTCCCTTCTAGAACAGGTCTTCTACCTACATTTCTTTAGGCAGTCAAGGGGAAGGCCAAAGTTTCTCCTCAGTCTTTTGGACCTGTTTTCACCTCAAAATAATCTGCATGCCAAAGAGACATTTTGGGGTGGCAGATTTGGGTTCCCTACAGGATGAACCTCAAACAAATCCAGGTGAAAAATATCATTTAATACACCAAATTTTTAAAATATTTATTTCTAATGTAATGTAGCAGAAACACTGGCGAGAAAGGAATACACTTTCATTCTGAATTCGCTCAAAGGCCACACTCTCTCCGTAGGTTCCCTGACGGAGCTCCCAAGGACCTGGTTCAGCTCATCCAACACCGCCCTCCCTGGGTCGGGAGCCTTTCCGTGCGAACGACCCAGGCACCGGACCTAAGGGCTTCCTGACCCTCCCTGTTGAGAAGAGGGAGAGAGGTTTTTGGCCCTCCTCCATATTAAGTTGGCCCCCCGGCCTCTCTACCTCCTTAAGCCTCAACGGCTTTCCTTCCAACCGCTGCTCTTCCCTAGCTCAGCCACTTTCCCTTTTCCGGGACCGGCGCTTTTCCCGCGCCCGGAAGTGCGTCATCAACCTGCGCCCCACGCCTGCGCCCCACGCTGCCGCGGCGCCCATGGAAGCGCTTGGTTTCTGATCCTGGCGTGCGCTGCGGGGAGAGGGTCCTGGACTGAAGCAGGGGTCTCCGACCCTCGGCGCCACCGCCATGCAGGTCTCCAGCCTCAACGAGGTTAAGATTTACAGCCTCAGCTGCGGCAAGTCCCTTCCCGAGGTGAGTCCTTCTCCTCGCCGGGCAACCGCCCCTCTCCTCGGCCCTGTCCCGGGCTTGTTTCAACTGGGCCCGCGCCAGCCTCAGACTTGGGGAGGCCCACAGGCGAGTGACGGTGCCCGGCGGAGCTGGTCGGTGCTGGGAGACGAGGACATTGCTGTCACCGCGGCAGAAGCTAGGCCGAGGGGGTGACCAGGGTCTATGAGCTTGGCTTGAACTTTTTTTTGGCTAAGTTTCTCTAGAAGAGAAGAGGTGTTCCTTTGGGTCTTTATGGATGTTCACAGCTACTGCCACACCGAGGAGGAAAACGTGGACAGATTGGATGGCAGATACTTCTCTCCCGTTTTAATGCCCCCTTATCAGCTGTTTATTGAATTCCTGTTATATGCCAAGTTCTGGAAATACAGCAGTGAAGAGAAATGCGTACTTTGAGTCTGCTGAATTTATGGTGTGAACTTAACTTGATTTCGTGGAATCTTAGGACGTCAGAATTGGAAGATGCTTGGAAAATCACTGATTCTCTTCCAATCTTTTCATGTTTAAAGTATGCAAAGGATCCAGCGAGGGGAAGGGTGACTTGTCCACTGTCAGACACGTAGGCTCTGAAGCTTGGATTTTATTTCTTATTAGCGATAGTCAGTCAGGCCACTCTCGAAGCACTGCCATTGAGAGGAAACTTTGCGGAAGCTCATTTACGTTTTGAGACTACCTGTGAGAGCGTTGATTTAAAACATGCCGCTTTCTTGCATGCTGGTGTGGGTCTGAGTTCTGCTCTTGGGAATCAGAATAAATGTAACTCTTCCTTGTGTCTGACTCTAAAAAGCTTTGGAGCCATGATTAAATTCTTCTCAGAATTCAATTTAAGCAACTCCTTGTTCTCCAGCTGTTTGTCACACAACAGGATCTTTCTCATTTTAGTACTTTCATGCTGAGCATTTGCTGAGAAGTGAATGCGCGCAGGCAGCCCGGTTCTGTGTTGGATACATGATGAACATGTCAGATAAGGGTCCCTGTTGGGGAAAAGAATAATAAATAAGCAAGTAGAAGAACTTCGGATACCGATAAGTGCTTTGAGTGCCAAGTGTCTGTGAGAGCTGTTGTGGATGAAGTGTTCAGAGAAAGTGTTTGGACTGAAGCCTTCAGGGAAGGCCTCTCTACCAGAGGTGACATTTGAGCAGAAACTTGGATGATGACAAGGAGCCGGTCATGTGAAGATACAGGGAAAGGAAGAGTTTCAGTGCTGAGAGAACAGAAAGTGTAAATGGCCCACAGTGGGAATGCACTTGGCACACTGGAGAGACAGAAGAGGCATGGTTGTAGCAATGATGTGCTCAGATGCCAGGAGCACCCACCCCTCTCCATTGTGGCAACAAAATATGTATTTAAGAATTGCCAGGTGCCCTTTGGGGGCAAAATTGAGGTTGAGAATCCTTGCTTTAAGGTAATCATAATTGTTTAGTGCTTCATCATTGGCACCTGTTCAGGCAGTGGACTTCCTGTTAGCTAAAATGAGGTAGTTACAGAACAAAATCTGGTATTAGTGAATATGACTTTTAAAAGTTTCAATTTTTTATTATCAAGTGTCAGCTATTTGGTCAGTTATTTATCTAGTTCTATTTTTTGTAAAAAATGTATTTTTAAAGAAACTTTCTCCATTTATTGTTTTGCTTTTTAAAGTTTCAGTTAAATACAGTTGTTACATCTATTAATTATAACCCATAATATTTGAGGCTTACTGCTTTCCCTTAGATTGATCAGATGAACTAGTTTTCTCTCGTGCAAAACATAATAGTTCTAAAAATTTATTGTCTAGTGTATATAAATAGATACCAAAAAAAAAATTTGTATACCAGGATACATTAACAATAGGATTAGGATTATATATAGAGTATTTTCATTTTCTATGCTGTATATTCCTGTAAGTTTTCAATTTTTTTAATATAAGCATGTATTATTTTTGTAAGCAGAAAAACAGTGCGAGTAAATATGTTTGAAAATAAAGTCTCTTCATTTTCCTTAAGTGGCTTTCTGACAGGAAGAAGAGAGCCCTGCAGAAGAAAGATGTTGGTGAGTATTATGTTTTTTCGTTTCAGCTACGTTTGTTATCTATATTATACTGCTTTTAACTCATTTATTGTTACCATATTTAGTGAAAGCTTACAAAGATGCAGTGGAATTAATACAGTAGAAAGTAAACTTTTTGCTCTTTTCCTTCTCAGGAAATGTTCTGTTGTGGTTGATACAGTCCTGTGGGTGTAGTGTTTAATTTTACCTACTTACATAAAGGTAAAAGTGGCCTGTTACTGTTTCATGGATAATAGCAGAAGACTTAAGACTCACGGGTCAGAGACAGGGACTCCATTACATGCACAGCAAATGGCACGAGTCCCAGCATTCTTCTCTTAGCTCCCCTCGCCCTGAGTTCCATGGCAGTACTTGGTGTGGCCCAGGTGGATGTTCTGCATGCAGTGGGTTTGTGTTGCAATTGAGGACCACTGAACTCGGGAAGTCACTGCTTTTAAAGCAAGCAGTAAGCAGGCCTGGTTTTTGTCTAGAGGAGGCTCACCTGTCAAGGTTCCCAGCTGCATAAATTACCCTGAGAAATGGTTAGGTTAGGGAGTAGCCAGGGCTTGCAGTCTTTCCATACCTAGCGAGATGTGCCAGAATGCAAGAGGTCCTAGAAGGACGATCTCTCCTAATGGTTCCATACTTGCTTTGTTTCCTAGTGTTTCAAAATCTTTGTCCATTTGTTAAATCTACTTGTCAGTTTTTGAGATATAGAGACAATGAACATTTTCTTTCTGAACAAAGTAATTTTACATAGAAGACATGTGAACATGAACAAAAGAAGATCATTGTGGAAGATTTTGATTCTTCAAGTTATGGTAGCAAGGAAGATAGGTTTGTAAGATTAGTTTTTAACTTAAATCATTTTGGACAAATTTCATTCAATTTTCTCTATTACAATTTGTCATATATGAAAGCTGACTTAGCTTCCCATATATTTTGTTCAAATTATTTTCTAAAAATCAAAGACCTTAGATATTAAAGAAGTGTCTGGATGTGAGATAAATACCCCAAACATCTTGGAAAAGTTGGCTTTATATAGTAGTAAAATTAGATAATTAAAACTTTAAGTTGAAGGAAAACACTTGTTTTAGCAGTGCTTACTCATTTTGATTTCTACTGATTCTCTCATTCTACTTCAGTGTTTTAGTGTGAGAAAACAGATTCAGATTATTTGATGGAAAAATTAATCACTGACTGTTCTAACCCATCTCAAAATTGTCATGTCTTCCAAATTGAGTAGGCCATTCCTGCTCAATTGGTTTGAATCTTACAGATTGAATGAACAAGGCAATAATATGTCATAGAGTGATAAACAGCCCTTGCAATGGGCACATTGTTAGAATAGCAACCAGCAAGAACCTGCACTTCTTGTTGCAGGGAACCAGTTTTTGTGAGAGTACGTTGTGGTGTTTTGATCCCAGACAGATTGTTCCAAGTCTTCTTCTAGCCTGGATCCTCTTGGCTGCAGATCAGTGCTGCCAAAATGAGGCAGAAGTCAGCTTGGTAGCAGTTGCTTATATAAACTTAAGATTTTAAAGGTTTAAACATCTTTTTTTTTTTCTAATTTTTAATGATGGTTCTGGGGTTAAACCCACGACCTTGTGCATGTTAGGCATGTACTCTGCCACTGAACTATATACCCCCCCCCCAAAACTTGTTATTATTTAGGAGAAAAAAGTGATAAAGATTTTTGTCTTAGACATAATTGGATAACAGTAGTGGTTTAATGTTTATTCTGGTCTCTCTTTATCCAGGGCTTAAAACTGGATGTTTGATGCACTTCTATAGGCATTTTTTTTTTCAGTTAAAGATGATACTTTTTCCTTTTTGAAAAGTAAAAAGTAAAATAGTTTAGTGAAATAATGTATGAGCTAAGAGAAGACATCACTGTGTAGTGAGCGGGGCTGTGTTGTGTGCTTTCCCAAGGCTTGGAAGCACTGGGACATTGTTGACCTGTTTGTAGTGACTGCTCTGAATACTTCGTCTTCCTGTGATACAGAATAAGCACTTGATAGTTAAACCAGTTACTTATTTTCTTTCTTTGTAGATGTCCGTAGAAGAATTGAACTTATTCAGGATTTTGAAATGCCTACTGTTTGTACCACTATTAAGGTGTCAAAAGATGGACAGTATATTTTAGCCACTGGTAAGCATCTTTTTGATTATGATTTACACACATTTCATAGCAGGAAATGCTGTGGTGGGAAAGATCATTTTTTAAAAATTACCCTAATGTTTGATTATTAACATTTTTTAAACATGTGGAAATATTGAAAAAATTGTAGAGTGAAAGGACCATTTACTTACCTCCTAGATTCTTCGGTAGTTTTCTGTATTTGCTTTATCATGTATCTGTCTATCCATCTCTCTGCCGTCCATCAATCCATTCTGGGTTTTTTGATGCATTTCAGAGTACATTGCAGATATTAGTATATTTCACCCTGAAATACCTCAGCATGAACATCATTAACCAGAGTTTAGTATTTGTTTATGGCTCTTTTTTTTAATAAGATAAATTTACATACAGTGGAATGCACTGATTTAAAGTATTTCCTTTGATGAGTTTGAACAAATGCATCCACTCGTGTAGCCCAAACCCCTCCAGAATGCAAAACATTCCTTTCACCCAGAAATCTCCTTCATGCCCCTCACAGTCAGTCCCTGCTCACACCCATACATAGCCAGCCACTGCTGCGATTTACTTTCTCACGACAGATAAGTGTAGCTGGTTTTAGAACTTTATGTAAATGCAGTCACACACTATGTATTCTTGTTGTATAAGACTTACTTCACTTAGGAGTTCGTGTTTGAGGTTCATTCATGTCCTTATATGTTTGTTCTTTTTTAAAAATTACCAAATAGCATTTCCTTACAGGAATATGCCACACTTTGTTTATGTAATTTTCATTTGATGAACATCTGGACTGTCTTCCTTTTCCAGCTGTTATTGGGAAGGCATTATGAACAATCTTGTACAAGTGTGTTTTGAGGACATTGCTCTGTCATAGGGAAGGTGTATATTTAGTTTGATAACAAATTGCCAGATGTTTTTCCAAGGTGGTCAGATCATTTTATACTCCCACCAACAATGAATGAGAATTCCAGGAAAGGTCACTTTTATCATAATGATTTTCTCTATTGTGTACTAATATTTTTTGTATCACTAATATTTTATGTTAACAGTATTTATTCATCTGCATCAAAAAGCCATAAAATATAGGGAACTTTTAATGTATTATAATTTAGAGCAGCATTTACTCAACCTTTTTTGGTTGTGATTTTGATACTTATATCCTGTGTATTGTCTACATACATTTTTTTGCTGGCTTATCATTATCCATCTATATCTGTTTTCTAAGCACTTTCTTATTTGACAGAACTTTTATACATAAATGTGCCAATCTCTTTTGTTCTGTGTCAATGGTTGTCTCATTACTCACACTAGCTACATTTCTTAGCCTCCAGTTTTATGTTCAGAATATAGATTATATATATAATATGTAATTATATATTATATCTACTGTATATAGAATATATGTGTATATGTATACTGTATACTATTTTTAAATGAGATCTTGGGCTTTGATCCACGGCAGTAAACATAGAACTTCTTCATTCCTTTCTTTTAAAGTATGCTTTCTAGCTTTAAAGATCAGTCCTTTCCTGATTGCAAACAAGATAAACTTAAAAAAAAATACAAACATTATAGAAATATGTAAGATAAAATGTGAAAGGCCCTAAGATTGCACTTCACTGCGATAAAAGAAGTCACTGCTTATTCCTTCGCTTTTTCTGTGCAGTGTATGAGCGTTGCCACTGCTGAGTCTGACAGACGTGGGGGCACATTAGAAGCAGTACTTTGCAGAGCTCACCCGTGCTCGCTGCACTCAGTCTCCCTTTCACTTTGTAATACATTTTGGCAGCTTTCCGTATCAGTGGTTACAGGTCTGCATCATCCTCTTTATGAGCTATAGAATGATTTACCATCATCCATTAAACCATTGCCCTATTAGTGGACATTTCATTAGCTTTCAGTTTTTGGCCATTTGTAAACAATGCTGCAGTGAACATTCTTCATGTCTTTGGTACACTTGTGGGGGTGTTTCTGTAGAATAAATTTGTATAAGTTGAAATACAAGTTTAAGGTGTATAAACATCACATATTTAAAGAGATTGCCAGATTGTGTTCCAAAGAATTTTTAACAATTTATACTAATCACCAGTGTATGAGAGTAGAACATTTTTTGAACCTCTACCACAGTGCGGATATTAACCATCTTTTCATCTTTGCCATTTTATGGACAAAAGCTGTTTTATTGTTTTAATCTCCTTTGTTAGATTATTTGTGAAGATTATTAGTAATTTGTGTTTCATTTTCTATTACTGGCTTAGAAAAAGCATAAGAAAAACCTCTGAGGAGGGCTTCTTTTAAATTCTTTTTGTTCCATATGCGTATAATGAATCCTGCTCACCTCTAAACAAAAAGTATACTCAGCATATCTGCAGGGTGTTGATAGCGGGAAGTATGTTCTTTAGGTTTTACATCACATAACTTTTTTTTACAGGAACATATAAACCTCGGGTTCGATGTTATGACACCTATCAACTATCCTTGAAGTTTGAAAGGTGTTTAGATTCAGAAGGTAAGAGGTTAAATTTGAATTCATGAAAATAGTTTTTATATTTGATTGCTTCTCTGCTTTTTAAAATGTGAATAGGTTGTGTATTAGTTTTCTTTGATGTGTAACAAATTACCGTAATGCTCAGGCTAAAAAAAATCCATTGATTAACTCATAGCTCTGTACGTGAAGTCCACCCAGGCTCTGCTGCATTCTGTGCTCAGGGCTGAACTCGAGGTGTCAGCCAGTTGGAACTCTTCTAGGGCCCCTGGGCAGGTTCTTTTTTCAAATTCATGTTGTTGGCAGAATGCAGAGTTTGTTGTGGTTGTCAGACTAGGGTCCAGTTTGCTGCTGACTGTCAGCCTGGGACCACCCAGCTTTAGAGGCTACCTGCCTTCCTCCTTACCTGGTGCCCTCCTCCTTCAAGCCAGCACAGCTTACGGGATCCTTCCTGTGCTCTGAATCTCTCGGATTTTCCCTTCTCCCACCAGCCAGAGAAAACTGCTTTTAAAAGGCTCATGTGATTATAAATCTCTCCTTTGCTGTATAATGTGATGTAATCACAGGAGTGGTGTCTCATCACATTCACCGGGTCCGCCCACACTCTCCAGAGGAGGGGACTGTACAAGAGGGGAAGGTCAGTGGGAGTCATTCTTAGAATTGTGCCTGGCACAGGGAGCAGGTTGAAAGGGGAAGGCTCAGGTACTTTCAGGTGGCCTCACGTCGTTTGAGACGGAGGGAAGAAGTTAATGGGATACGTGTCCTCCTAACTTGTTTCTCTCTTTCTAAAATCAGTACAGGCTCCATGTGCCGCTAATTGTAACTTTTTGCAGTCTTTACTTTTGTTTAGCATGTATGTTATGAATTAGTAACTGTTTATCTTTTTTTAAAGCAATAATTTCTGTGTTTTTAATATCTGCTATTTTACTTTGAACATCTCGGAAGAACTGTAGCAGAATTTAGAAGTCATGTTTTTTGAATTTATCTGTTATTTGCTTCAGTTCTGCAGAAACTATAATTGATCTGTATTAAGAAATTATAAAACTTTCAATTTTCCGTTTGGTGTTTTGGGGACAATATCATATGGCAATTTTTTCTTGTTTTATGTAGGGACGAAAAAGAAAGAAAAAGCCAGCATTTGTACATAGTATTTGTGTTGAATTAGAATCTTTGCTTCAAGTCTGTATTTTTATTAAAAACATGAATTGATAATTGTATTTTTTCTTACTGTTTCTTATTTTACAGTTGTCACCTTTGAAACTTTGTCCGATGACTATTCAAAGGTATGCTTTATCACATTGGTTTATACTGCCATATGCTCAAGAAATGAATGAGTGGAATTTATTTTTATGATGATCCCATTGTTAAAAATGACTGTATAGTGAAATAAAACCTATCATTTATTTTATGAATATGTTTTTAGTTTGTCATATGTTTGTGATAATAGTGATAGGTACAGCCTTTGGCCAGTTTAATATCAAAATAAATTTTCCATCGCATGTATGAATGAAGCCTTAACTGTATTTTTAAGAATTGGTAGCAGTCATCTTTTTAGACCATCTTACATTCTAGATGTGTGATTTTCACGATTGCATTTAAACTAGGGTTATTTGCCAGGATGCTTTCATTTTCTTATTCATATGTGAAAAGAAAAATAAAGTGTTGTATGCTTAATTTTCTTAACCCTGCAAATAAGTGGTTGTGGCATATTGTGAAACAGTTCGAGACACAGCTAATATATATACATTTTCTTTTCTTTCTGTTTTGGTGCCTTTAGTGTATCTTTCAACTCCTGTGGTAATTTTCAACAGTTACAGGATTGTCAAGTGTCTTATCCAGTTTAAAATGAAAAATTTTTAGTGATGTCATACGTCATCTTGAAAGAGAACTGAATTTTCAGAGCTGACGTGCTTTATGTATCGTCTTCAATTCTGGAAGCTATGGAGTACAGTTTATCCTTCTGCCTATTGTAGCCGTTTATCATCTGTTTTGGGACGTGTAATTTTATTATATATTTTCTCTAGATATTGATAACTTTGCTTTTAAATACCATCTGCAGATTTTCAGATACCTTTGTAATACATTAAAATCAAATTTATACAAAGTGTTTATCAAACCTTGTGTAATAATTGTGAGATTATTAAAATGTGCTCTTAAGTAAATAGAAAATTACTCGCTGAAGTTTCTGAGCAGTGCCCTGCATTATAAAGTGCTTGTGCCAGACAAATGAAGGGCATTTGTTCTAAGTCTTTTCGGTTAGAAGGTAAGACTTGCAAAAAAAAAAAACAAAAAAAACTACCTAGAATGCAGGAAGGTATTAAGTAAATAATGGAGAGGTTTGATTCTTAAACACATCCCTTAATCATGACGGTGAGTTGTATGTATCCACATGTGTGTTTATACAGAGAAAGAAGAAGGGTGAGAGAACAGAATTCTTGCTTTGCCAATTGTAATGATGATAATGATGATGATGATGATGAAATGAACACTTTACCTAGAATCCTAAGCAAACAAACTTTTCTTTTTTCATTTTCAGATTGTGTTCTTACATAATGATAGATACATTGAATTTCATTCACAATCAGGTTTCTACTATAAAACCAGAATACCAAAGTTCGGGAGAGATTTCTCTTACCATTATCCATCCTGTGACTTGTACTTTGTTGGCGCAAGGTATTGGTCTAATCACCCCTTGTTTTTTCCTTTCAACTTCCCCAAGCAACTTCTGTTCTTAAAATAGAGGAGAGGGATTAAGAGAAGAGTCAGACATTATTATCCCTGCCTTTTGGTTGCTCAAAGGATGTTGTTCAAAGTGATTGGCTCATTTAGGAATTACATCATTGATTTATAATAGCATGGTAGTATAAATCTGGAGAGACGTGGGTAACCTAATAGGGTAACGATGGTGTGAAGTCAGTATCTTAGCCTCATTGCATGCATTTTAAAACTTTTTATTCTTAAATGCTGCCTTCTTTATAAAAATACTACATACCCATTTTAGAAAATTGGGAAAAAGTAAAGTATAAAGAAGAAAAGAATTACCCATGATTATGCCACCCAGAGGAAACCCTTGTTAATATTTTGTTATTTCCTTATAGTCTTTTCTTACATACACGTATAGATACATTTTGGATCCTGTATTTTCTGTGTTGTTTGTAAATAATATTCTACTTAATTACTTCATAATATTTCCTTGACACGTGGGTGGTTTAAATCACTTTTATGCATGAATAGACTCATAAACGAGATAATTGAATTTTAGGTTTAGAATACATTCTTGTTACCAGTTTTACAAAGGGAAGTGATGCTTTATGACAGACACATATTTTGAAAAATTATATTTAGTTGAAGAAAAGTTCATTGTCATTTACTGGATTTTTAACTTTATTAATTGTTTTGCAGCTCTGAAGTTTATAGGTTAAACTTGGAGCAAGGACGGTACCTGAATCCTCTGCAAACTGATGCTGCGTAAGTATTTTGTTTTAAGAAAACTGCTGTGTTTATTTTGGCCAGGAGATGGAGCCAGATGCCCAAGCTGTTGTCAGATAATGTGCATTTCAGCAGAGCTCTGGGCAACTTAGGTAAAAGAGTAACACTGAACTTTTTCTTATACAAAAAATTCACTGAAAGACCTGGTGATGTCTTAAAATTTAAAACAGAAGTTTTTTTTTAGTATCTGTGAAAAATTTTAAACTCACCCCCAAAGTTTAACTTGTTACTATTTTTTTGCAGTCTTTAAATTTTCATTCGTAATTTAGTTTTATGATATTTTCTTTAGTGGAGAAATTTTGAATTAACTTAAAGTACCATCTTTTAATTTTTTATATTTTTGCTAGTGGACATTTAAGGTTTTTTCGGGTTTTCCTTTTATCATATGTAATAGTCTATACTTTAGTTTTATTCAGAGAAATCCTTCAGGAATGGCTCTGTCATAATATTATTGCTGAGTAATAGCAACAAGAGCAGTGGTTGTTGAAAGCACTTACTATGTGGCAGGCAGTATTCAGTATTTTATATATATTAGCTCATTTTAATCTTAGAACAAGTTACAGTTGGTACTATTATTATCTCCATCTTACAGATAGGACAGCTGAGGCCCAGAGAGGGTGAGTAGCTTGTTCAAGGTCACACAGCTTATATAGAGTGGAAGCTGGGTTATTTCTCATCTGTGTATTTGAAGAGCTTGTTGGTTTTTCCTTGCTGCTTTGAAAGGGATTTTTAAAGATTGGAGGAATAGGTAGTGATAAAAATGAGGTAAAGTCTTGGTTTTTTATTGTTTGTTTGTTTTTTCACGTTGGCTTGAAATACTGTCATTTTCTTTAAAAAAAAATGACAGTAACTTCATGATGCATCATTGAATAATAAAAAGTTAGCTGCTCTTTAGCTGCAGAATTTCCTGTTTATAGTAACAGCTTTTATTTATTGTCTTGTAAACTTTAGATGCTGTGCTGAACATTTTGTCATTTTTCCGTTTAATCCTCACAATGACCATATGAGATTGGTAAAATACCAGTCTGCAGAAAAAGAAAATGAGCTTAGGTCAGTGTACTCCCCTCAAGCTGGTCACGTCTCAGGACTGGTGTAGTGACAGCCTGTGCTCTCTTTGTCTTGGGAGAAAATATATTGAGAAGTTTATTCTCATGGTGGTGGAATAGTATTTCTGAAGAAAGTCCTTCCTTGTCTCATCCCCCAACAGATAGAGTGTTACCCTGCAGGCCTGAAGCTCCTGTGACTGTGTACCAGGCACTTAACCCTTTGATGCCTCGATGTTTTTCATAGGCTGATGAGTGAGAAGGAATCTGCATGTCTTTCTCCACAGAACTGGGTTGACCGTTTCTTTAGAAAGTTTACTGAGTACCCCTCCCCCTAAAGTAGGTGCTGATCCTTTCCCTCCTTGCTTTACTATTGTAGGGAGAATAATGTTTGTGACATAAATTCAGTGCATGGCTTATTTGCCACGGGAACAATAGAGGTAAGCATACATTGACTTTTTTTTTTTTAATATTTGCTCTACATCTGATAACCAGTGCAGTTTTATTTAAAGACAGGGTTGCTTGGTTCCCAGGAGCAGGGTGCTGATGAAGCAACAAGTCTCTGGTTTGCTTTCCATGTGGTCCCACGGAGACGCGGCTGTTCGCCACTGCAGGCCGTGCCCCTTACGCTCCGGTTCGGCCTGCTTTGGCGCTGACCATCGGGAGCTGGGTGCGAAGTCGCTGCTGGATTGCCTGCTCCCGGGGGTAGCGTGACAGCCACCCTCGTTCATCCTTGGCCAGTATGTTGTGGAGTCCCAGCTCCCTGCTGCTTATTAATTTATGACTGAATTACTTTCCCTGAGGCTTATTTCTCTCACTGGTGAAATGGAGATAGTAACACTTAGCTTGCCAACTTTATAGAGGTGCGGGTGAGGGTCCCATGAAACAACCTGCATGAAAACATGACCAACTGTAGAGATGTATAGGGTCGTGTTCTGCGCATCCCGTATAGGAGCATTCAGTAAATATGCATTTTCTTTTTAAACTGCAGTACCTTTGAACCAGTGTCCTTCATACTTGTCAACAGTTTTTCTAGATTTGCATGTTTTAATTACAACACTGTTAAATACTCATGGTAGAAAACAAAGGATAAATGTGTCAAAAAAAAAAAAGAATAATTAAAAAAGTGCCCTAAGTGCCTTCCGGTCACCTAATCCTACAGCCAGAGGGAACTCTTGAATGGCTTGCAGTGTTCTCTCTTTCTTGTTTTTCTGTGTCTGTGCAGGTATGTGTATGTGTTAATGATATGTTTTTTTAAAAGCTTTTCACAAAATTAAAATTATATTATACCGTGGTTCTTCTTTTGCTTTATTTGAAAAAATAGAATGGCATATAATGTACATCTGTATACATTGGTACTTCTAATCACTACAAAGTTAAACTTATTTTTTTAAACTGATGGATAGGATCCCATTGTTTGAATGTACTGCAGTTTATTAAACTAGTCCGTAAGGAGGAAGTTTAGGTTTTCTTTATTCAGATTATTTTTATTTGAAAAGAGTAAGATTTGAAATGGGACATGAGGTTGATTTGATGGAAATGCATAAACCACGTTGATTGTGTTATAATACTGTCATGCCCAAGTCAGGCCATTGAAACATTATCTTGCTAATTACTTCTCTTGGGATTATGAAGGAGAAATTTTAAAATAATTTTCTTGAAAAAAAATAGTTTTTTTATTGAATAGAGTCCCTAACAGAGCAAGCTGGGCTGTATACCAGGAAACATGCTCTGTAAGAAAAGTTCGGTTTGAAAAGGCTGCTCTTTCACCAGCTGTTTTAAGACCAGCCCTGAGACATGTCAGTCGGGGGCAGACCCCCCAGCCCAAAGGCTGGGTTCCTGAAATTCCTTGATTATTAGGGGCTTGAAATTTGGTATGTATTGTCAGACCAGACTTTAAAACTTCATTTTTAATTAATTTTTATTTTATATGTTGGGTTTTGATTTCTTCTGTGACAGTTATTGTGATACATATATTAAATATTTAATATTGATACAGTAATACTTGCTTATTTAAATTTTCCCATTTATATCAAAATATCTTTCATAACTCCTCCCTATTCCACCCCACCAGCCAAATCAAGGTCCAGTCAGGGGTGGTCCATCACATTTTAGCTGTTTTTTCTTAGCTATTCTTTTTTTCTTTTTTCTATTTTTAATTATAAAAGAAATGCAACTCATGATGAAACGTTCAGCAGTTCTAAAAAAGGGTATACGTAAAAAGTTAAATTCTTATTCCCCAGGAGATAATCAGTGTTAATAAGGCTTTTTTTGTTGTTGTTATTTGTCAAAAAAATTTTCTAGTAGCAGCTATTATTTAAAATTACTGGGTTTTTTAATTTAGGGTCGAGTAGAGTGCTGGGACCCGAGAACGCGTGGTAGAGTTGGCCTGCTAGACTGCGCGTTAAGTAGCGTCACAGCTGATTCAGAGTAAGTAGAATTGAATTTGCAGTTCAAATATTCGTCAGCTTCTGATTTAAACAAATGTCTCACTACTAAACTAAAATCAGTTGCTGAAGAATGAGACTCTCAAGACATATCTATCTGAGATTGTGATTTTGTGATTGTTTTATGTAAAAATCCTTTCCTGTAAAAGCTCACTAAGTGGCTAAGCCAGTTGGAATTCCTTTCTGAAGTACTATGTAGAATGCCTTATTTATTTAGTTGCCGTGTCATTTTGTTAAAACAAACACACTGCAGGAACTTTTATTTCCAATTCTGTAGGATCTGGTGATGGAACCAGAAGTCCACCACTCCAGTTAACAGGCAGAAATACGTGCTTTGAATTTTGAGGTGGAGGGAAGCAATGTTTTTTTGATTTTTTTTTTGTTCCTGTTTGCTGATATCTACGTTTAAAACAATTGGAAAAGTAATTCACACTTGAGGGATGAAAACGTCTAGATGCTTGAATTAAGTAAGACGTATAAGCGCCTCTCCTTTCTCCACTCACCAGAGTATAGTAACTCTTGCACCTGTGGTACATATGTTTTCAGATATTTTTATATGCTCATATTAATACAAATACGGATTTATCACTCTCTTGTCGGGTCCTTGGCATAGAATTAGTTGCTGTAATCAGCTCAGGAATGCCTTTTCTCTGGGGTCTTGATAGTCAGGGAAGTGTCATTTTACTAGTATGAAATCAGGACTGTTGTCCACTTCTGACTTGTCATGCAGGACCCTTTCCACTGCAGAGCATTGCTTTTGGTGCTGATACTCTTGGTTACTGAGTCAGAAGCATATTCCAAATACATAGCCATGAACATCCATCATTTTGTTACGTTTAGAGGTTCTAGCTCCCCATTTGGGGACTAGTTTTTATTTCAGCTTGACATAGCTGACTTTAGAAATGAAAATGGATATACCCATGCCTGAACATAAAATTATTTCCTCTTAAGCAAAAAAGGAGATGTTTCTGTAAATACCTTATCCTGGCTTAAATCACAATGAAAGATATTGTCATAGTGATCCTTTCCCATTGGTTTTATATTTTCAGAACTTTTTTTTTATTTGTAGCTACTTTGAGAATACTTCTTACAGTTTTTAAAGACGATCATATACAGATTTTAAAGGTAGCTTATATTTATAAGTAATGGTTATTTTTTATTTTAAGAAATTTCGGATACAATTACCTTCAAATAGAAGACTAGAAATGTGATTTTCCCCATTATAACTGAATAGTAATAACGAATTTGTTACTTGGAAGGAGGTTTGGCCATATATGCATGGAACACAAATATTTTGGTTTTCAGGATCAACAGTTTACCAACGATCTCTGCTTTGAAGTTTAACGGTGCCTTGACCATGGCGGTTGGAACATCCACGGGGCAGGTAAATATGTTTAAGTTGGAAACTTCACACTTAAGTTACTATTTCAGAGGCGTGTATGTATCATGGGAAGCATCCACATACCTGTTCACTGTGGAAACAGAAAATGAGACGTTACTGTTTTGGCTGGAGTAGAGCGGATACTTCAGAATGCTGTGTTCTTTCAGTACCTTGAGAAATCTGGTTCTGGCCTGATGGTTGATCTGAGAGGCTCTCAAGCTGGAGCTGCAGTGGCATATGCCTCAAATGTTCTCTTGAGTGTGGTCTGGAACAGTTTCCTAGAGTGTATGGAACAGAGAGAGTTCTATGGTCAAACAAGTTTGGAATTCTGTCAGATTCCTGTCCTTCGAGATTTACAGTGCATTTAAATATATATTGAAGGCTCTGAGAATTCCTGTAGACAGGAAATGTGTTCAATAAGTATTTCCGAAACTTATTTATCAAAGGGACCTTTGTTTTCACCTACTACTCAGTATTCAGCACATCCTATACAGTGAGCGGTCAGTGGACCATACCTCGGCATTTGCATCTTCAGCATCTAAGGAGTCAAATGAAATAGCTTCAGAGATTTAATTTCACCTTTTCCCTCCCCTTCACGGCAGAGCCCACGCACTTGTAAGTTTGTTCTGACCTCAGCACAGGTGTGAGCCCTGCTTCCAGTAGAGTTGCTACCTCTGTCATCAGGGCCTAGAGAGGATCTGTCACCTGGGACTAAGTTCCAGCTTCACCAGGCCCCTTGCCTGTCGTAACAGGGCTCGGAGCCTTGCCTCCACCATCTGTCTTGAATCTGCCAGGACTACCTTCATTCTTGGTTCTGTCAGTAGCTGTGACAGTGCCTGGTACATAGGAGGCCCTCAGGGTATATGTTTGTTGAATTCACAAATGATATAAATTCTTGTGGACTTTCCCTTTTGGTTCCTTTCTTAGTGTATCTAAGTAGTTCTCAATCTTAGTGTGCCTAGAAATTACTCTGGGGTTGAATTCATAAAACCATGTATTGTGAGGGTAATTTAAGAGATTTTTCTGGAGTATTTTTGCTGTTTGACTTTAGAATTTTTGTTCCCTGAGTAAAGGTGTTCTTTGTGTTGATAAAAAGGTAATGAAACATATAGCAGCCATTATTCTAAGTTTTAAAAGTTTCTTTTTAAGATAAAATATTTAGTTTGCTTAAACAGAAATAACTCTTTTTTTCCCCCTTTAGGTTTTATTGTATGATCTTCGGTCTGATAAGCCATTGCTAGTTAAGGACCACCAGTATGGGCTGCCCATTAAGTCAATTCATTTTCAGGATTCCTTAGATTTGATTTTGTCTGCTGACTCCAGAATTGTCAAAATGTGGAATAAGAACTCAGTATGTATTTTTTGTTGTTGTTAAAATTACTTATTTGCATATTTTCCTAATTTTTTTTCTTTTTTTTTAATTGAAGAATAGTCAGTTTACAATGTGTCAATTTCTGGTGTACATCATAAAGTTTCAGTCACCCATGTACATGCATATATTTGTTTTCATATTCTTTTTATTCTAGGTTACTGCAAGATATTAGAGTCCCCTCTGCTCTACAGAAAAAACTTGTTTATCTACCTAATGTTTCTTTTCTTTCTGTTGCCTGTTTTGAGTTATGTGGGTTCTTGAGAAAGAAATACTGGGTATCCATTTGGGAACTTAGTTGGAAGTTAGGTACTTCAGGATAGATAACACTCATATTCAAAGTAGTCAAGATTGTTTTCTTCCTGTTAAGACATTTTCCTGATTTGCTAAAACTGACATTCACTTTGACATGTTCAGTTAAGTAAGAAAGTAAATCATTGTTTAAAAAATTGATCTGTAAGAAACCCCTAGACCTTGAGGCTCTCTTACAACCTTAGGAAAGTTTTATAAGCCACTGCTGTTTCCATATCAGTATTATTATACACCTCAATTTCACACCGTTTCCCCATTGCAAACAATTGGATTTTAGATATGATACCTTTACAATAATTTAGTGTTTTTCTTAAAAACAATATTTTTTAAGAGTAATTGATATTCTCTCCCCTTATGAAGTGTCCTTGAAAAAAGTAACAAAACCCTGTGCTGCTGACTTAATCTGCCTCTGCTTTTCCTTTTTCATTTGTTGATTACAAACTTAGCATCCTTAGTCAAAAAGTGTCACTTTTTAATATTCACTTTTGAGATGAAGTGGGTGGGGCGTCCAGCAGCCTCAGCACTGGTCACCAGAGGGCGAGCGTCAGTCTTCCCTGGGGTTGGGGGTGGGTAGAGTGTAGGCTCCTGTGCTCAGGGTGGAGATGCTGGCGACAGCCCCGTCATGGGTCAACCGCTGATCAGAATCCCTGGCTGCTTGGACCATTACTTTTTTTTTTTTTTTAACATTTTTGTTGAGTTTTAGTCATTTTACAGTGCTGATTCAAATTCCAGTGTAGAGCATACTTTTTCAGTTATACGTGAACATACATATATTCATTGTCACTTTTCTTTTTTGCTGTGAGCTACCACAAGACCTTTGGACCATTACTTTTGTTCTTAATTTTCATTTTGTTAACTCTCTTTGTATTACCCTTACTTCACGCCCTATCCTTTTCCCTCTGGATCTGTTGTGGAGATTCAGAGTTGTCCTTGGGGTGTGTGCTGTCTCTCAAGCCGTGTTTCCTTCATAGCTCCTGTGACAGTTTGTGTTAGGGAGCAGAGGGAGGGCTCTCACCTTTCCTCAGTTCTTCGAAGAATTACCCTGATGATCAGTCGCCCAGGAACTGACTTTGCTCCTTTGAGCTGGGAGGGTTCTGAGGGCTTTCTTAAGAAGATTCATGTGTCTTAGGCTCAAATTTTCTCAGCTGTTTTCTGATAATCCGAACTAATGTAATTTAAAACTATTTTTTGTAATACTACAAATAAAGACATTTTGTTTTTGAAAGTTCATAACATACTGATAAAGTAGAAGTTGTCCTTGACCTGGCTTCCATCCTGCCCAGAGGTCGTGACTTATTAGTGTGGATGTATCCTCCCAAGCCCTCTACCTGCTGCGTAGTTTTCCATAACGTGGATTTCTCTGAACTGTGGCACCTTTACTTTTTTCTTCCATGCTGTTATTATTATTTCCTTTTCCCCTTCCTTTCTTTTCCCTCTTCCATTTTTTGTTTCAGTGAGAACTTGAGTTGAGAAGGAGGTAGCTGTGTGAGTTGCAGTGTTTGTTGTGAATTAGAATCTGGCTGCTGTTTTTCATTGAGCATAAAATTCGTTTTTTTAACTATTCCCCTCCTTTACCATGGAGCCTCTAATAATGAGGAGCCTCTAATAAGTGCAAGACCTGGCAGACATTTTCAGCATGAGTTCTTGAAATCATGTTGTAGTTGCCACAGTAAGTTGCATTTTGGCGCTGTTGTAATGACTAAATACGCCCTTCTGACCAACACCCAGATTACTTGGTTTTGCTTGACTTCCTTCCCATGTTTATCTTTCTCATCACCTTTTTCCATTTCCATCTTCTCATCTTCTTTTTTATTTTACTTAACTTCTCTTAATTTTTAAAAATATAGCCCACTTCCCCCCACATTTAAAGCAAAAATATGTTAGCCTCCTCTGTGTAACAACTAACACTTCCTGTATTTGTAGGACTTTGTTTTCTATGTTCGTTATCTTATTTGCTCCCTCAGATCCTCGCTACCTAGGGATGGTGGATACGGTCTTCATCTTACCATGCTGAGCATCTTTTTTGGTTTCTTTGAGGACAAGTTTAACTAGAATGTATTTTCCAGATTATGAGAATTTTTTTTAAGTTGATGTACAACTTTACTTTAAACTTTACCCTTTCCACTTGTGTAGACACTATCGTTAAAAGTTGGTATTTATTTTTTTTGGATAAGTCACCTTTCCCCCTTGAGCCTCAGTTTCTTTGTCTCTAAAACAGAGAATTTAATAAACTGATACAACGAATTCCCTTAAGAATCTTTTTAGAGTCTATGATTTCAGTTGGTTAATTTTATTTTTTCCCATAAGCGGGATGTAGTGGCGTTATGCCTCCAGTTTATTGTCTGTATATCACATTGCTGAAAGTTGTCTTCCTTCAACTGTTTTCTTTTTTTCCTTTAACTATTTTAATAATTCCTTTTCGCTTACTGTTTTAGGGAAAAATATTTACCTCCTTGGAGCCGGAACATGACCTTAATGATGTCTGCCTTTACCCCAACTCAGGTATGCATGCATAGCAACGGGCCGTTCAGTGACAGAAACCTGCAGTACACTTTACTGGGGCTTAAACTCATTTTATTTCTCAAGATGGGTTTTGGCTTGGTTAGGACAATTCTTGGATATTGTATTTACCTGAAAAATTAAGAACAGGAAGTGGTGTGGATGATTCAGAAAATGACACTCAGTGACTCAGTCGTCAGCCTGCCTAGCAATTAGTAGGAGCTGGTTAGAGTCTGTGGGTCGGTGGCAGGTGAGGTGCTATTTTGGTGTGCACTTTAGCTCTTTTACATGATTAGTAATTGTGAGTGGAAGTTGACGTTCGGGATTTGGAGAAGGCTGGAGTTGCCTGATGATACACAAGGCGTAGTATGAAGCCACGGGTTTGGTGTATTCTATGTTGTATGCTTTCAGTAAATGACATGGCAGGTTTCAGGGTTTAACGATACCTTCCAGGCAAGTCCGTACAGAATTTGGGGGGATAAGAGAAAATGAGGACAGTTTCCACTCTTAGGCAGAGTTGTACTCTGAGTACAGATGAGCACGGATAATTTTGATAGACGGACACAAGGCAAAGCAAGGAAAGCTCTATCATGTTCGTACGCACAGAACTGAGATGCATGAGAGAGAGAGGGAGGGGGTTCAGCCAAAGCCATGAGAGGTGAGCGTAGAGGAGGCCTTTGCCCTGGGTTTGGAGCACCAGGTGAGATGTAGTCGGTGGAGTTGGGAGTGGTCCACGTGAGGGAACAGTGTGAGAAGGATGGGACAGGATGCAGCGCCATACATGGGGCTCATTTGAGGGAGCAGAGGAGCCTCGTGTGCTGGTGCCAGGGCGGCTCTGGGAGGAGTGGGGGGCCGCAGTGGGTGCACAGGCTGCGAGGTCTGGAAACGGCCCACTGAACAGCTTGGCTCTGTGTGTGGTCAGGACCCGCTCAGACTGTGCTTTCAGAAGGCAGTTCTGCTCACCGTGTAAAAGGCAGGTCACTCTTGAACTAAAATGAGTAGGAAGTGACACTTTGAACTGAGATTGGGAGCACAGGGGAGAGAGCAAATTTGGAGAGAAAGAATATATTTTCTTGGAACATTTGAATATGAGGAGGCAGTGGGGCAGTGGCAGGGTCTGGCAGAGAGCCTTAAACCTGGCTGCCCACCAGCTTCACCTGGGAGCTTTTTAAAAAGTACAGATTCCTTGGCCCCGTACCAGCTGTACTGACTCAGAGTGTCCAGGGGGAGTGTTATTTATAAAAGGCATCCCAAGTGATTGTGAATCCCTGCCCTGCCCCACAGCTTTACCCTGGGAGCCGCGTCCAGTGCACAGTGGAAAGGGTGGTCTCCAGAAAAGCAGGTCTGCAGACACAAAGTTTTAAGGCATGTAAATAGAGGTTATCGCAGAAGTGAAGGTTATCGCAGGGAGTGAAGGAGGTTAGCGGTGGGAAAAGTGTGGAGAAACAAGAAGAGAGCAGGACCTGAGCCCGCTCAGAGGGAGATGAGAAGGAAGAGCCAGCCAAGATGCTTCATACGAGTAGACAGGGTGAAGGTACAGGAACCAACAGTTGCCAAAGAGAGAAGCTGAGATGGGAGCGATTCTTTGGGTATTGCTCAGCGAGTATGAGTATCATGGACGTGGAGGCAGGAAGGAAAGAGCTCAGTTATTTAATGGTCTAAGTGATGGATGCTGTAATCTTAATTTTTCATTTCATCTTTTTATAACCCTGTATTGTTAGTAGTACATCTTTCCCTCCCCTCCCCTCCCCTCCCCTCCCCTTCCCTTCCCTTCCCTTCCCTTCCCTTCCCTTCCCCTCACTTCCCCTCTCCTCCCCTTCCCTTCCCCTCACTTCCCCTCCCCTCTCCTTTTCCTCCCCTCCCCTCCCTACCCATCTTTCTTACATCTTAAGAGATGGGAAAAGTGACTTATTTGCCCAGGGCTGGCCTCGCAGCCGGCGTGTGGCAGTCTTGGTTAGAGCCAGCCGTTCCTGATTCCGGAGCCCGTGCTCTTTCTAACTACGCAGTACTCTCTGGAGAACGATAAGAAACTCTGGATCCTTGTCATTAGCTTTTCATCTGTGACAGTTGGGAACATTTTATTGTAACAGTGGAGGTGAGTCAAATCATGATGAGTTCAGGAATTAATTGCAGGTGAGGATGCTAGGGTTCTAGTTCTAGAGAATTGAATGGTCTAAAATGGGGTCTGGGCCAAGTACAAAGATGAGTAAAACCAGGTGAAGTTGCAGTTGGAACAAGAGTTTGGCTGGATTGAGGGAGAGTTTGAAGGGTGCAGATAATGATCAGAGAAAGAAGTTCTCGACCTGTTTGGGGCCACCAGCCACATGTGGCCACTGAGAACTTGCAGTGTGACTCATCGGAATTGAAATGTGCTCTAAGTACAGAATACACATCAGATTTCAAAGACACTGAAAACAAAATGAAGTAGATCATTAATTTTTTATATTAGTTACATATTGAAATGAAGATATTTTGGACTATAATAAATATATTTATTATATTTATATTAATACAATAAATATATTTTAATATATTTATTATATTTATATTAATATAATAAATATATTAAAATTAATTTTACCTGTTAAAAAATTTTAATGTGTCTATTAGGAAATTTTAAGTCACATATGTGGCTTGTATGATGTTTCTTTTTGGCAGCGCTGGTCTAGACTTGGAGATGTTTAACAGCTTAGGATGCAGATTAAAAGTCAGCCACAGGCAGAGTGGAGCTTCATCTCCACCAGGTGCCGCTTTAATCTCACCGGAGGAGAGACGTTCTTCTAGTATCAAAAATGCTTTTATCCCACCTAATAGGAAAACAGTCATCCTCTAGTCTTACCTTTCATTCAGTCCATTTTCAGATTTCCCTGATTGTCCCCTAGATGCCTTTTTTCGTCCATTTTTTGGAATTAGGCTATAACCAAGGTTGTGTATTACATTTAGTTGTTGTGTCTTTTGTTTCTTTCAATCCAGAATAGTCCCCCATCCTTTTTTCCCCCTCTCCTTCATGGCAGAGTTTTCCAAGATCAGGTCTATAGTCTCGTAGGATGTCCCATGGATTTCTGTGTTTGTTTTCCATGGTGGTTTAACTTGTTCCTCCAGCCTCTGTATTTTTCCAGAGTAGAAGTTAAATCTAATGCCCAGTGCACCGTAGGTTACATATTTTGGCCAGAAGTGGTGCACAGGGCTGCTGGGCTCTCCGCATCAGGTCGCATCGGTCATCCCAGGGCCAGGGAGGAGTGTGGTCGCTGTTTAGGTGACCACCAGAGAGCTCTTCGTTCCAAGGTTCACTTTTCTGGAAGGTGGAAATTTTAAGGGTGATGTTTTGGACAGAGGAGTGACTTTACTGTCAAATAACTTATACGAAGTTAATCAAACATAAAAACTTGCTCAAGGTTTATTTCGTGAGACAGCGAGCCCAGTAAAGCAAGCCCCTCCACTGCTGCTTCGGGCTTTGGAGCCGAGCGCGGCTGCTTGGCGTGCTCTGCTGTCTTCCCCTTGCTTCCCGCTCCTTTCCCTCTGACACTGGCTGCCCTTTAGGGTTTTCACTTAATCACTAGGAGCTTAATCATATTTTAGAAAAGCTAAAACGTTCTTTTTTTATTTTCTCACTTACTCATTTTGGAGTAATTAAAGACAAATCACAATGACTGTTCTGTCATGTTTTTCTGATACTAAGACTGCTCAGAACATTGAGAAATGGTTCCGCCTTCCCAGCTCCTTTCAGCTCCTGCTTTTTTTGCTCAGTCAGCCTTCTCCACATCGGGCAGCCAGGTCCGGGCGCTGCGGGAGGCCCAGCCTGCCCGAGGTGCTTGGGGAGCCCCCCTGAGACCCGGGGAATCAGCATCACTGGTCTCAGAACCACCGGGAGCGGGAGATTTCTGTTCAGAAAGACCTAACTCAGGCTTCATAATTATACCCAGCCTGCTTCTCACCCGCCTTCTGCTGCTGCTGGCTGCTGTCTGGACTGTGAGATGTGATGTAGCCTTCTATTCTCTGTCCATCACCTCTCAGTACAGAGAGAAAGCTTTTCCATCATCTGTAAATATCCTTGGCTCCCTCTGTAGTAAAATCACACGCTCCACACTTACATCAGGAGTTGACCACGTGGGAAGCAATATCCTGTCCCCCCAGCACAGGGCTGTTCTCATAGCTTGTCTGCTCTGAGTTGCTCGAGGCTGTGACCTGATGCCGTAGGGTTTTCCTACAGAGCTTCTCAGATGTGTCTGGTGAGGGACCAGGGTTTTGTTTTTTGTTTTGTCTTTAAATTTCCAATCTATTGCAGATTGATACTTGTGTAAAATATAATAAAAGTGAATTACTAGGAAAAGGGTCACTCATTTGCATCTCGCTGCAATGTCAGATTGCTGTACAGGGTTCTACATACACTCTTCCTTTCAGTTTCTACACTTATCTCCCAGCTCGATGGCATTTCTCAGACTGGCCCTGGGAGCACACTTCGGCAGAGAGCCTTGTTCCTTCTTTTCAAGTGTGACCTTCAATGAGTCCTTTAGCCTCCGAAGCACATGCAGGCGAGACTTGTTCCGTGCATGTTTCTGTTTCTGGGGTGGTGGTGGTGGGGGGCACTGTGGCTGCACCAGACAGCACAGCGCCTCCTGGGCGCTGCTGTTCCACACCACAGTGTGTTCTCTTGACTCCCAGTGCTGATGACCTTTGCCTTCTCTTTCACAGTTCATATTTTTATTGTTGAAACCACAATAAATATCAGCATAAAGGAAATTTAAAGGGAAAAAGCCGCAGTTCTAGAGTCTCTTCACAAGTATTACTCTTTTCGTTAGAGAAGTTGTTTTAATTATGTGTTCATGTGTTTTAGATTGTTGTCCTCACACCATACATATGTATAATGTCTTTTGGTTTTTAGCTTGACATTATATTAAAAGCATTTTTCATGTTGCTTTTTGGTCTTTATATTTGTGCTTTTAAATGGTTTATTTGATTGTGCATGAAGCCTTTTCATTCTGTCTCCACTGTTACTGGAGTTTCGGAGCCTGTATTACGTGGGCTTTGGAGTCGAAATATCAGCTACTCGACTTACTAGTTGTGTGGTGACCTTGAGCAAATGATCTGACTTTCTGGGGCTCCTTTCTTGTCTCTGGATGTAACATGCCAGCACAGTTACTTCACAGTCTCCTCCTGTGCCTGCGATCATCTTAATTTCTGCTGAACTAACTCTTTCACCGGTTTGATTTTCCAGCTTCTTTCTTGTTAGGAACTTCTCACACTCCTTGGGCTTTGTGAGGTTGTTTGTTTCTCTCATTTATAGTTGGTTTCAATCCTGACCTTCCCTGCTGTAGTTTGGTCGTAGGCCAGCCTGTGTCATTGTCCATGTGTGGCCAGCGGCTATCCTGCTCCATTGTAGAAAACAGTCTGCTGCACCCAGTCTGAATTCTCCTGTGTAATTAGATTAGAGCCTTTTCTGTCAGTTTGATGGGTTCGGTCATGTTTCCTCGTGGAACGCTCACTGCTCAGTGTTCAGGACTGAGCCTCTGAAGCCGAGCTTAGGGGGTGTCTTTGGCAGAAACCTTCTTTTTGGGGGTACTCTGTCTCTTCAGTCCCTAGAATTTCTTTAATCACGTGCAGAGGTCTAGGAGGAGTTCTGGCAGTGTCGTTAGGGAAACTTGGGAACACATGTCAGTACAAGTTGTTTCTTCCCATCATGGCCTCTGAGCATTTGTTTCCAGGGTCATCAAAAGTGTCCAGGGGAGAGATTTATAGAGGCCACAAGCTATGAAAATGTCTCTGATTTTTTCTTTTTTTTTGCTTTAGTTTAGATATACATTCTTACTTTCCTCGACTTCACTATCGGCTGTATGTATTTTGGTGAAGGTTGGTCCCAGTTAAGGGCTCGCTCCCACTTCGGAGCTGATGTGCACAACGTGGTTCTGCTGAGAGAGCATTGATTTCCTGCTTTCTGGTTATTAGTTGCCCTCGTCTATCTCAGCGTTTTATTTCCGTAACAGCATTAAATATCATCACTTTTGCAAGCTTTTGCTTTAACAGAGGAGCAGCAAAAAGTACTTTTAAATCACAGAATCAAATCATTGTTCTTAACATTTAGTATATTTAACTATGATTATATGGTCTCATAATCCAAATGTCTTCCCTCTGTGGATTCTTCTATTGTATTTTACAAATAGATTTTAAAAATAAATAAAATTGGGTTGATATGTAAAGGTACTTAAAAACAAAAGCTCTTCAGTTTGAATTATGGCTCTAAAATTTTCTAGCTTGTGATGGGACCCTCAGTACATTTGAGCTTTATCTTTTTGATCTACAAAATAAGAATATTTCTTACTTCAGAGAGTTGTTGCGTGTTCACTAAAGTAAAATATGTGAAAGTGTTTAGTAAATGATAATGGACTCTTCAAATGGTTGCTGGTTTCAGTGTTGTTTAAAGTGCATCAGTCTGGAACGGGCTGTGAGGATTGGAGCTGCTTTCGGAGACTTTAGGAGAGGAGTGGCTTGCACACATGACACAAAACTGAGAACAAAACCGAGATATCTGAATACTCTGGTTCTGTACCAACGAATAATGGATTCATATGTTCTGTTGCTACTGGGGTTAAAAGGAAACCATTACTGAATGCCACAAATTTGCCCTTTACTTCATTTTTACTTTCTTAAAATGCCGATCCCCAGACTGAATTACTAACCACTCTTTTGGTTGAATCTGTTAAAGTTCCCTTGTGACTGATTCATTTTGGTATAGTAAGGGCTGTTAGATTCTTTACAGGTCTTTTGTAGTGTAGTTACACACATGTAGCCTTCCCTTTAAGTCGTTTTGTTTTCTATCAGGGTGTAAAGTTTAATTCAAACATTAGAAACTAGTTTGCTGTGACATTTTGTGGGAAATACTTTACCTTGGTTCTTTAATTCCTGATTAACAGAAAGAAGGCTTTCTTTCTTAACTTCCTTATTTTTATTATAATAAATAGTGCATCAAAACTATATTTATGATTCTGAAGCATAAAACTTTCCCTCTTAAAAATGATGGCAAACTTTATATAGACCCGAGCACTTCCTGGTGGGAACCGCCCAGTTACTTAGCTAGTACCCCTGAGCATTTTGCAGATTGGGAAGCTGGTCTTTCTGATACTTTAGGTGCCTCGCCTAGGAGGATCAGGGACTGAAGCCCGCAACCCGACCCCTAGGGTGCCTGGCTGCTAGCCTGGGTCTTCTGCCTTATACTGTGTTCTCAGCACCTCATGCATTTCAGAATGTAAAACATGTAGAAAAGGGTACTTTTCTTTCCCCATGTGTTTACTGTTTTCACTGTGTTTATTTTTAGGAATGCTTCTTACCGCCAATGAAACTCCCAAGATGGGCATCTATTACATTCCAGTAAGTAATACAAAAAGGAGTTATGATAAAAATAGAACAAGCAAAGACACTATATTTTTAAACTGGCTGCATTGAGGGACTCTGGGTCTGCATGTGGCTATGTAAGTTAGACACAGTGGTTCACTTGTAAATTCACTTTGCTTCCAGGAGGCAGTAAAATAATGCTTGACTGTTCTTTTATGGAAAACTACTTAATATCCCATTAAATTTTGATTGTAGAAATTCATCTTTATTCTTCAGGGTTACATTTTTTTGTTTGTTTATTTCAAAGGGTTTCAGAGTCTTAAACTTACAGCTACTAGTGATCAAGGGATCTAGCCCTCTTAAATAAAAGTCTAGTACTTCCCCAGTCATCTCATTGTAGTTTATTTCTTATAAAAATAAACTACATATGAAAGAATCTGTTAGATTGCCACGATCGGTGATGATGTGCCATTTACAGTCCTGTCCCTTTTTTTCTTTCTTAAAGAATTCTTCTCTTGTATGTCAAAAGCTTCCCTACCTTTACCTAAACAGAAAAGCACACAGTGCAAAGTTGGCATTAGATTACAGTCAGCAGACATCTCCATTTTCAAGGATTTGGGGAAAAAGGGTAAGAGGTGTGGGTGGTGAAGAGCAGAACTTCAGGGAGGTGAGCTCTCTGTAATCACCGTTAGCCTCCAGCTATGAAAATGCTTCATATTTATGATAGCTCGACCATGTGTGTATTTCCAAAAAGTATTCTTGTTGCTGTTGACTTTCTGTGGTTTCAGGAACCTGATAATGTTGTTGAAAGCACTTTGAGATGTTTCTTCTGGTTGATAGTGAAATGAAGGCCATTCAAACAGCAGCTTTTCCGTTTTTCTAAATTGTCCTTTTTTCCCTTTTTCCTCGGAGTCTCACAGATACCACTTCCATATTCCTTTCAGTTTATATCTTTCCTTGTCTTCATTGGATTGCAAATATTTATTGCTTTTATCAGCCGTGTGTCGGGCACAGTGCTATAGGCTAGCGGTATAACAGTGTATAGGGTACTGCTCCTTTCTTCAAGAGTTCGTTATTAGAGAATGAAACAAGAAAGTAGAAGATTTCAAGTCAGTGTGCTAAATGCTGTAACGGAAGTAAGAAAGGGTACTTTATTAGAGCATGTAGGAAGAGAGACACTTAACCCATCGTGGGACTGGAAACTGGTGGGAGGTGTGGAGGGTACTCGGAGAAACCTTCTCAGAGGAATTGATTTCTAAGGAGAGACCAGAAGGATGGTTCTCTATCCTGGAGGAAGAGGGTGGGGTGCAGAATGGGAGAAGGAGCTCGGAAGTAGAGGAACATAGTGTGCAAAGATAAGAGAGGGAGGATTCCACCCGACCAAGCTTAGGGCTAGAGGGACGGGGATGAGCTCCGCAGCCAGGGGTGGGGGTGCAGGGCAGGCTGTCCTGGAAGAGTTTTAAGCAGGATAGTGATATGATCAGATTTGCATTTTTGAAGGATTACTTTGGCTGCCATGAGGAGAGTGGATTAGATAGGATCTAACCTGGAAGCAACAAGAACAGGCCATAGCAATCTGCAGGAGAGCTGATAGTGCCGGGTACCTGTGCCAGGCCTCCGTTTTCAGTAGCTGGAGCTCTGGGGATTCTGGGGTAATCTTAGAGAGGTCTGATCTGGCTGGCAGTAATTTCAGAGGCCTGTTATCCTTGAGTAGCCAGGTGGCATGTCTTGGAGGTGTCCACTGATGAAGACTTGTGTACGTCACAGGTGCCTTCCCTCAGTCCTGTGTGACATAGTCTCCCAGCGTCAGCCCCTTTGGGAATGTCAAGAGAGGCAGAATGTATCAGCTCACTCCTACCCTTTACTTCTCCTCGGGAAGAGGTCTCTTTTTGTCTTAAGTGCTTATTGCTATGTTTTGATCTTCAGCTACTGCCTATAAGATGTTGATGTCTTGAATCAAAGATCCTTTCCCCATGTTAGAAGTGCGTGGAATCCACCAGCAGGAAGGGAGAAAGCACTGCCGGATAGAGCGGGGAGGCTGTCTCGGGGTCTGCTTCACTGACAGGAGCCACAGGCTGAGAGCCCTTTGGTGTGGAGCTGGGCAGGGCAGTTCTGAGTACTTTTGCAGTAAGGTCATCTTATCAGCTTGTGCCAAGATGGTGGCAGAGGTTGGAAAGAATAGAAGGATTATTAAGGTTGTAAGATCGACCTGGTAATGGATTGGATGTGGGAAATAAGGGAGAGGAAAGAACCAAAGATGACAACCTGCTTCCTGCATGATAAATGTGTGGACGAGGAGGTCACTCCTTGGATCCAGGAGGAGAAAGGGGAGTATTAAGCATATTTTCCCTTTGGTATTATGTTCTGCATTTTATAAAATGATCTTTAAAAGGAACAAACAAAATTTTATTATGCGAACAGTGTCTGCATATTCCTGTTCTAAGTATTGCGAAGAATAAGAAAATAAAAACCACTCATTCCCACCTTGATCATCTTTTTTTTTTATTGTTTTTTTAATAGACTTTATTCTTTTAGAGCAGTTTCAGGTTCATAGCAGAACTGAGCAGAAAATACAGAGTTCGCATGTAGCCCTCCCCACCTCAACATCCCTCATCAGTGTGGCATATTTGGTACAACTGATGAACCAACCCCACCTTGGTAATCTTATAAGCATTACAAATATTTACTTGGATATACTGCCTTTCATATATGCTTATAATGTTATATGTGTGAAGTCATCTTTTTTATACAAATTTACATTCTGGTTTCTTCAGTTAACAGGCGGTGAGAAACTGCCTTCTTGACAAATGTTAGCTTATCTCATAGGATCTTTTTAGTTTCAACCCTATAACTCAGATTTAACAGAGAGCTGTGGAAAAAAATCCAGAAACTGCTCCCAGATGACCGCGCGTGTGTGGACAGTAAGCGCAGATGTTCTTCTTGCTCAGCTAAGCACTGTGCTGCAGCTGGTACCTAGGGGTTCCCTCCTGACCTGCCTTTCTGCCCTGCTGCCTTGCGCGGAGAGATGTTTACTAAAGTGCTGCTTGTGTTTGCTTGGAACCTACTCTTTGTTGATACTCCTTCAAAACAGAGAGAGCCCAGGGGTCTGAAAGCCTGCCATTTTCCTAAGATTTTATCACATCCACCAGGCTGACACAGAGGTTCATTTGAGGCCTGTAGAACCAGAGACGTGTGTGTTGAATATATAATCCATGCCGAAGCTAGGGTCTTGGACTGTGATTTGTATTATCATCTTACGAATCAGGTATGAAACTTCTGTGTTCCCTGCTTTGGGGCAGTACTAAAAATGAAGACAGCTTAATGTTCTTTTGGCTTGTTAATTTTTGCCTTTCTGTCTGATGCCATCTTTCTTGAATACTTGAAATCTTTTTGGATTAAATGCAATTCCTGATTTACCGACTCTCTGCTACCTACATATCCCCATAGCAAGCTAGTCTTTGATGGCCAAATGGATTTTCTCCAGCCTTTTCCCCATTTTCTCAGTTCTTTCTTTTTTCCCCTCTTAGAGGCCAGAATCTGTTATTTTGTTTGTTTACTTGCTTTTTCAAAATGCCAGAAATAGTTTTTTAAGTTTGGTTTTCTCTAGATAGAATGTAATTTAATCGTAGATTAGTTCTTCAGCATTAACACCTTTCACAACTATGCAGACACCAGAGGAGATCCAGGTCCTGTGGCACCCAGCCTGGATCCTGCCAGTGTGCCTCACAGCGTTTCTGTTGGAAATGCTCCTGACTTCCAAGCCCACTGTGGGTCAGCGAGCGCCCAAAACCACTCATCACCAGGTGGCTGATTGCTTGTGTGCTTGATAATATGTATGGATGTGTAAACTTGAGGAAAAGATAATTATTACTTGTTTAGGAAGTTATTTGAATTAGAGTAAAAGTCAGTTGATTAAGGATATATGGCTTGGTTTTCTTTTTTTCTTTTTTTTTTTAACATGTAAATTTAAGCCACTATAAAGATAATATGCAATGTCACTGAACCTAACTTTCAATATTGGCAGTTAGATTATTTTATTTTAAAACATTTTCTTGGGGAAAAAAATTACTTATGTTGTTTCTGTTGCAATGTTTTTATTCTTTATAGAGAATCAACAAAATGTATTAACTAAATAGTTTAACATTTATTATTTAATTTAAAATTATATTTTAAATTTGGAAAGTGCTTTTGGAGCTGGAGTACCACAGATAGGGCAGAGTTAAAAATGTAAAGGGTTATTGAACCTGCACGACTGCTTCTGTTTCTCTCAGGAAATAGCACTTAAACTTATCCAGCATAACATGTAAAACCTACAAGACTACCTTTGCAAATAGGGATGGTACATATTAAGAAGCATATAACCTCAAGAATACTTGCTTCACTTAATTGTAACACAACACACATATCCTCACAAAGGCATGTAAAGCCAAAGGAAGTGCAAAAAAAATTAGTGAAATTTAGTCAAATTTTATGAAATGTAATGAAAAATTCAGTTTAATGAATGTCTATAAGTTTCTTAACTCCAGTGAGTTACCACTCACCAACCTGAAAGGTCTGCAACGGAGCCCAAGTCTTCACTTACCATCGCTGGGCTCATTTGCTGCTGTCTTCATGGGGGTTTAGTCTGGTGTAGGTCAAACACATTGCTTCAGTCCTCAAGGGGGCAAGAGGTCAGTAAAGGCTGCATGGTTTGAGGGGTAGTCAGAGAGGTGCTTTTGAAATAAATTTATAGCGTCTGAAAGTCAGTTTTACAGCAAGTGCCATGAAAATTTTTTAGTAAATATGTGGATGTTTTTCATTTGGGCAAATTTTGGGTTTTTTGCTCAGTAAAGAGTTAAAAATGAGTATCATAGTCTTTTCATCAGTATTTTTTTCTCTATGGGCTTTTGTGACTAAAAGTTACTTAGGTATGAACAACTTGACTGCTCTGTCTGTGGTGAATTGAATTTGTTGGTCTTGTTCTGAACTCAGCCACTGTATTAGACTATCTTTTATCAAGGTAGTTCTGGATACTTTTTGATCTTCCATTATGTGGTCTCCCTCTGAGATGGCATCTTTTTTTCAAGTCTAGTATTTCAAATATAACTGCTCAGATATGGTTTGGCATAATTTTCCAGAAGGCTTAAGAATATAGCCATACAGTGCTTTCTAACAGCTGTTCTTTACCTTCACCTCTTAAGAAGGTAACATATTTATCAGCCATTTAACTTGTAAATATGTCATTATAGTTTAACATTAAATTTGACAGTATCTTAAAAATAAATGCTTAAATTCTTAGGTGGATGACTTCTTTGCTCTTACGCTGATGAATATTTTTGTCTTCTCCTGCTTTTAAAAAGTAAATGTAGGGGACCAGCAAGTGCTGTTACTTATTCAGCAAGGCAGTAGTGGGCTCTGTGCAGGAACTGGGGATATGTTGATGAATAAAAGTCTTAATACCCTTCCTGCGAGTTACAGATGGGGTGTGGGGTGGAGGTTGATGATGGACAGATCTGCTGCTGTGAGAGCCGCGGGGACAGAGCAAGTGCTGTGGCAGGAAGATGGTTAGGGCAGCCAAGGGTCAGGTACTGACCACCAGTCCCCTTTTTTGTGTCTCTTATTTTTATGGATATTATCTTCCCCACTTTAATTTTAAAGTTTAGGATTAGAGACCTGGTCTTGTTTTATGATCATACTACATACCCGAGGACAAAATGGGGAATGACAAGTGTGTCTCACAATGTCTAGAAAGAATGCAAATAAACAGAATTTTGGCCAACAGAGAAAGTTCTGTTTTTCGTTGCAAGTCAGTTGTACAGTCAGGCGCCTTTTCTAAAGTACATTCCATCTGCACATATTTTAACTTTATCTCTAGGCAACAATTGACACAGTTGACCAGGCCTGCTTGAAATGCTGTGTCTGGCTCCTGGGACACCACATTCTCCTGGTTTTCTTCCCATTGGCTGATTGGCCCTTCTGTTTGGTTGTCTTTGTTGGCTTCTTCTGCTGGCTTGGGCAGGGCTTGGGCCTCAGCTCTCTCCCCTTGACCCAAATGTTAGTGAGCCCTGGGGCTTAGTCCTTGTTGCTTTTGTTTGAATTCTCTCCCCAAGGAGCTCATCTGTCCCCAAGCTCTGTAAGACCCATGTGCTGATGACTTCCGAATTTGTCTCCAGCCTTCCCTTCCCCTTGGAGCTACAGTTATATACCCACTGGTCTACTGGGCTCCTCCACTTGGATGTCTAATAGACACATTATATTTAATTCGTCCACAACAGAATTCTTGATCCCAGCTCCCCACCCCAACCCCGTCCGCCTCCCATTTTAGCAGAGGCACCATCATCCATCCAGTAATCTAGGCTCAGAGCACAGGAGCCACCGTGTTTCCTCCCCACTGCTACCTCATGCCTCCTCATCCAGTCCTTCAGTAAGTTGTATCAGTTCTTTCCAATATTGGTTCAAATCCAGACATTTCCCAGTACTTCTGCTCCTACTACTCATCCAGATTACCATAATGACCTCTTAACTGATCGTTCTTTTACTTAACTGATCTTTACTTTTACTTTACAAAAAGTGAAAGTAAAAGATGCCCCATTCTGTTTTACACACGACAGCCAGATTGCTTTAAAATACAAAAATAAAAACAAGACAAATCAGAATACATCACTCTTCTTCTCAAAACCTTCTAAGGCTTATCATTTTGCTTAGCATAACATCTTAACTCCTGTCATAACTTAAAATGTTCTACAAACAGGAAAAGACTAAAACACAGAAGTCTCCATTTTCTCTCACTGGTCAGAGAGTAGATCTCTGTAAACGATGTGTCCATTCACAGGGATCACCAAATGGTCAGAGCTTGAACCCAAATCCCCAGGCAGTGCTGCCAGCAAGGGAGAGTAACTTCTAGATTGTGAATTAGCCAAAACCAAAACACGAAATTAGTAGAGAGGAAAATTAGAAAAACAGAGTCAGAAACGTTTGGCTGCCTTTTTGGATTCATCTGGAGCCAAGGCACAGTGCCACACCTGGCTCCATCAACCTGTGCGGGGGGGGTGCTCCTCTGGACATGAAGCTCACCTGAAGCTGTCAGGTGGATCCACTGGCCATCTTGGTGAGATCTTCAAAACTGTTAATGGGTAATTTTCAAAAAGAAAGGTGGAATCATGACTTTCACATAGATACCAAATAAACATGTGGTAAAAATTTCACTTAACCTATTAAATAAGGGAATCAGGCACATGTCTTCAAAGGTGAAGTTAAAATAGCACAGACTTATGTTATACTGGGAGTGTGCACATGGACATCGATTGGCTTTTCCAAAGGTATGTCAAGACAGAGTTCATTTGCATGACTGTAGACACTGATCCTGCATTCTGTCAGTTACTGACTACAGAGTTGTGAAGTACGTCCCGTAGAATCAGAATCAAATAGTCTTGTAAAAGTGTGCTCTAGACCAGGGGGTTGGCAAGTTGACTGGACATCTAACTAGACACCAGGTCCCTGTTTTGTGAGTAAAAGTTTTATTAGAACACAGTGCGCCCATTCATTTATTATGTATTGTCTGTGGCACTTTCTGACTAAAAAGACAGAGTTGAGTAGTTGTGACAGAGAAAGACCCTGTGGTCTGGAAGCCCTAAAATCTTCACCTGGTCATTTAAGAAAAAGTTTGTGGACCACTCCCATTCTAGATTATGCATAGCCTTCTACTGAAGCACAGACTTTTCCTTATGTTTATTTGTTGTTTATAAGTTTATATATAAATAAATTAATAAATTTATAAATAAGTAAATAAATGTATATCCTTGTCCCAGTATAAAACATGGACACAGGGATATTGTTTTGTTCTTTTCATTGTTATATCCTCAGCACCTAAAACTGCCTATTACACTGTAGATATTCGATTATTATGTGCTGAGAAATTAATAAAATAAAAACATGAGAGTAATCTGATAACCATAATTTGAAGAATCTTTGATAATGGTTATATATTTTGACAGTGGCTGGTCTGCAATGCTTTTTAGCTGTTCTTATACCACATTTGAATTTAGCACTGGTCTTTTTCTGCTAGTGAAGTAAACAAGTGGAGATCATGACTCAAAAGTGCCAGAATATGATTTTAATACAGTAAGATAAGGGTCGGTTCCTTCGCTTTGACGATTTGTTCTAATCAGCAAGATCAGAGAATCTTGGGGAGATGCAGTCTTTGTGTTTGGGTGTGCTGACAAATTTCTAAAAGAAATGCCTGTCCAAAAGGTTTAATAGTGGTGCTGCTCCGAGGATGAACTCTTTCCTAGAAAAATATGAAAGTAAGGACATTTAGCTTTTGTTGTACCACTTTTGAAATTCGTGCAAAAGTTGGCTTTGCCTCTAGGATAGGATGGACTTGTCTGTTTTAAAGACTGGAAACCATGCCATCGTTTTTCTTCCCGTACTTTTTAAGCTGATGCCTCTGGAAGTGCCATGCCTGCTGCTCCCTAAGACTTGCCTTTGAATCTGGACCATGATCAGTTCAGTTGATCCACTTAGATTCAGAACCAATACTGAAGGCTTTGTGTTTACCAGTTTGACACCAGAGATTCCCCAGTTGTGAGATCTCTTCGGCCCACTAGTGTATATGGAGATGGCCCTGCATATATTAGTGTCCATGTAGAATCCTTAAAGTGATTGACCATGTTTTCCTTTAAAATGCTCATTTAAACAGAGAGCTGTTAGACCTAGTGACAGAAGTAATTTTACTAGAAATTCCTACATATATTGCCAGTGGCAACATATTCTCTTGGTTTAGGGAAGTAGGACCAGATGCAAAGAAAACTGTCCTCTGGGAAATTTGCCAACATGCAAAGGATGTACAAGACACAACGTAAACGAGACAGATGGTTGCTGAAATGTCTTCCACGATAAAGGGTTTTTTAACATGCTGTGAAGGAGCAGGGGAGGCTTTTGAAGCACAGAACACTAGAGCAGGAAGGGGATTTTGAGGTCATCTGATGCAGCCCCTTAGTGTATAGCAGAGGAATCAAGTCATTGGTTCAAGGTCAGTGACAAGTCAGTCACAGAACTGTATCTTGAAGGCATTTCTTCATTCCATGTTGTTTATGAAAAGAATTTTGAAATTAGTCCGACCTGAGTTTGAGTACTAGTTTTGCCACTTGTAAACTTTGTGACCTTGAGTTAAGTTACTTTTCCTATCTGAGCCTTAGTTTCTTGAGCTGTAAAGAAAGAAGGGTATAAGGCAGCTGTGTGCGATAAATACACTTTTTCAGTCATTCTTATGGTACCTGGTATGTAATAGATGTCCAGCTGATTATTACTGTAATACTTTCTTGCAATGAGTAAAATGGAATGGGTCCAGTGGCGAAGAGTATTTATACTTAGCATTGTACAGACCAGGGCTTCTATGTAGCTTTTAGGAGGAATGTGATATTGAGCAAAATAAAGATATACTGAAAAGGTTGTGACAGAATCATAGGTGTGAGTGAGGAAAGTGACTTCAGAAATATGATTTGGGATTGTTCAACCTGTTACATATCATATAAAACGTAGGTTAAGAAGGAACTATTGAATGTTGGTTTTGCTGTTGGTTATTGAAACAGAAAGCAGTGATGAAATCTGGTTGTTAAAATTAAAAATCTAATTTTAATTTTATTTGTTTTAAGTTTTTTGGGGGGAAGGATGGGCAGTAGTTAGGTTTGTTTGTTTGTTTGTTTATAGAAGAGGTACTGAGGATTGAACCCAGGACCTCATGCATGGTAAGCATGTACTCCATGACTTGAGCTATATACCCTCCCCCTCAAAAATCTGATTTTTAAAAGTAAAGTCCATTTCCCCACATTATATCATTAAAGCACACTTTTAATAGAAAACAGCAAATTTCTGTTTTCTTTTTTAATGGTTAAATACCAGAAGAAAAGATGAAAAATTAACTATAGTCTCAGTCAGACACATTCTCGTGTTGCGGAAAAATGTGTTACAGCTCGGTGTTATAGCTCAATTGTGACAGCAGCCTGGATCTGGGCAAGAGACCAAGCAGCACTTAGAGAGTTGGAGAACTCAGGTTTATTACACCAGCGGGCCCAGAGGAGTTAACACTCCAAGCTCTGGACCCTGTCTGTAGGTTTACACAGGCCTTTATAGGCTGCCAGCTTTACACTTTGCAACATCATATGCAAATAAAGTATAACAGAAGTTGACCAACCAGGAACAAACTTGGTAGAAATAGACCAATCAGGAGTGAGAGAAATAACCAATCAGGAGTGAGCTCCATGCAAATGAAGTACTATAAATGGACCAATCAGAAGTTAGGAAAGTGGACCAATCAGAAGTGAGAGTAATAACCAATCAGGAGTGAAGGAAATAACCAATCAGAAGTGAGCTCAGGGAACCAACAAAATTTTAGGGGTAAGTAAGCTGTTTCAGAGGCAAAAAGTGAGATAGAGCCTCTGGGCCAGGGAATTAGATGGTGCTAGCGCGAGAGTAGTGGCCCTGCTTAGGGGTCCTGCCGGTCTTTTTATGGGGCTTCCCGCCTCACTTGCTAATACTTCTGTTCCATTTTCTTTGCAGTTGGAAATATTTTAGTGGCTACTGATTAGATTTGCATGTAATCCTGTAATTATGCTCACTTAGTTTACACTCATTTAAATAGAAATCTTTCCAGGGAGGGTATAGCTCAGTGATAGAGTACATGCCTAGCATGCATGAGGTCCTGGGTTCAATCCTCAGTACCTCCCTTAAAAAACTTTGTTTAGTCTTACCTGTTTGACTTTAGAACCTGGTCTCCGTGTAAGAAGTTAAACCAATGAAATTACAGTTCAGAAATGGTAAATGCAATGGATAGAGTAGAAGAAGGGGAAAGATTTTTAAAAATATAGCTAGCAAGTTCAGAATGAGTGAGATGGTGCTTAGCAGCAGCATCTGTGAAAAAGAGATTTGAGGGGTTTATTCAGCTGTTAAGTCAAAGGAATAAATGTTACACAGAATGTTGGCTCTGATTCCACTTGTGAATGGAGTGGGGAAGGACAAGGTGGTACAACAAAGAGGTGATCTTGGAGATGTTAATGTGGTGAATGCTCACTGAGAAATATTTCACAGGTTGCGGATTAGAGAAAGGTCAGAAACGAGTTCAGGAATTGTTACCACGCACCATCCAGAGAAGACATGTTTTTAGGATTTAGGGAAAGTAAAAGTTCATAAAAGGAATTCACCCCATGTGAGGTAAGGAAAATGAATATTAGAGTATGGAAGAAAATTTTCATTATTGAGTGTGGGAAGAGCTATCAAAATATAGGAGGGAGTGAAGGACTGACCTTTTAGGGCTTCTGAAAGGAAGAAAAAGACAAATTTAGATGAAAAATAAGACTCATTTTAAATTGAGTTCAACTTAGAGTTCAAAGATGCATATTTTTTAGATGTCTTGATTTATAATTATGCAAATGGGACATATGCTTAATTTTGTTCTCCAAGAAAAGCATTTTGAAGATAAAGCCAAGCCCGTAAGAAAGATCTGGAGGAATAAGACATCTTACAGAAGGTAATGCACCTAATTTTATGGAGGAAAAGATGTGAGGTACATACAGGCAGAACATGCACATTTGTGGAAGAGTTAGATTCCAAATTCCATGTATTATCATTACCTTTCCCTAGTTAATAAAAAAAAAAGAGAGATGAAAAGCAGATACAGTTACTTTTAGTGAGCTTCCTTTCTAACCCAAGCTCCCAGCAGATCTATTTTAACTGAATTTCATCTTACGTATGAAATTGCTTTATAAGGTGCTGTGATCTATTTGTAATTTTTCAGTTACATGTTCATAACTGTGAAATGGGAAGTAAGCCATAAATGTCAGGTGGCTAATAAAGTATTCTGTTCTAATACAAACAAGTTGTTTGTGTCTTTTCAAAGGGGAAATGTGGACTTCCTATTTTAATCTAAACACTTTCAGGCAGTAACATAGTATCTGTGGCATTTTTCTCAACAAAGGAAATCCTCTCCATTTCCCATCACAATTTATTGGGTCACAAGAATAGCAGACACAGAAAGCATTAATGTGTGACACTCAGGAAGTAATTTTCTGAGCATCCTGTCACATTTTCAAAAGTTAATTTCAGTTCTGGCTAGGTAAAAATGAATAATTTCCATATGGAAATATTGAATGCACGTATGACATTTATTTTATGATATTAATATGTCAGATGATACTTATTTTTACTTAAACTGTTAAACATCTGGCATGCCCATTTTCTTGAAAGTGAATAACAACTTCCTATTCAGATGCCAGTTTGTCAGTTTTGACTCAAACGTTGACCAAAAGATCTTGTTTCCCATCTCTGAAGTTACCTCCATCTTGGCGCTTACCAAGTTGTTCTCTTTGTCAGCCTTGTTTTGAACAAGATAGAGTTGGAAGTAAATCTAGTATCCCTATGTCCTCGTGCTGTGGTCACATAGGTGGTGATGATAAAATATAGTGCTCACAACCAGGATTAGTTTTAGTTTCTGAGTTTGCCTGACTGCCTGAATCATGGCGCACTTTCTTTGATTAATATGCCAATCACCTACTGACTTTTGTTGTGTTTTGTTTTGTTTGCCTTCAAAATAAAAGACAAGTTATACAAATAGGCAAGAAATTTGGGCTACATTCTTTTAAAAGGTCCAGCTAATACAGGAAATGAGAAGAAAATTCTAGGACTTGGACATTCTTTACTTGTATTCGGTGTTCTCTCCAATCCCAAGCAAGTTTGTCTTCTAATGCACGGGTACTAAGCTGTAAGTACCATAAGAGCAGGAATATTGTGTGTTTTACTTTTTGCTGTGTCCCTGGTATCTAGAGCAGTGTCTGGTACTTTGTGGGCTCTCACTGAATACATGCTGATTTGAAGGAATGAATATTATTGACACTTCATTAAAAAATTTTTGTTATGGAAAAATACAAAGTAGAGGGAAATATAACAAACCTCCATCTATCAATCTCCTTGCTTCAGTATGATCTGCTTTTCCTCCATGCTTTTTTTTTGGGGGGGGGGATAGTGATTTGACTTGTATTATTAGTCCTTTAAATTGCTCTGGAAGTTTGTTATTGAAAATTGTTAGATGGAAATGAATAATTGTTCTTCACATTGGCTAGGTTGTATATTTACCTTCTTGAAGAACAGAACATTATTCATGGTTGAAAATAATATATAAATTATAATAAGTGTATTGACAGGTTAGATCTGCTTATCTATGTTTCTTTCATATCTGCACATGGTTGTGTCAATCAGTCGTTTACTTGTATGACTATTTTTTTAGAGCAGTTTTTAAAATTTCACAGCAATATTTTGTGGAAAGTAGTTTCCACATTCCACTCATACACACTTGTGCATGAGCTCGCGGAATGTACACAGCCTCCTCCTCCATCAACATCCTGCACCAGAGAGTCCATTTGTTATAACTGATGAACCCACATTGACACATTATCACCCAGAGTTACTGAGTTTCACCCTTGGTGTTGCACATTCTGTGGGTTTTGACAAATGTATGATGACATGTGTCCACCATTGTGTATCATACGGGGTAGTTTCACTCCCCGAGCTCCTGGCAACCACTGATCTTCTTACTGTCTACATTGCTTTGCCTCTTCCAGATGTCGCATAGTTGGAATCATATTAGCCTTTTCAGATTGACTTCTTTTACTTAGTAATATGCCTTTAAGATCCTTTCATGTCTTTTTGTGGCTTGATAGCTTATTTCCTTGTATAGCTGAATACTCTTCCAGTGTATGGATGTACCACAGTTTGTTTGTCGTTCACCTATTGAACTTGTTGCTTCAGGTTTTGGCAGTTACCAGTAAAGCTGCTCTAAACATTCATGTGCATGTTTTTGTGTGGATGTAGGTTTTCAGCTCCATTGGGTAAATAGTAAGGAGTATGATTGCTGCATTCTCTGACAAATGTATGTTTAGTTTTGCAAGAAACTGCCAAACTATTCCAGCGTGGCTGTATTCCCACCTGCAGTGAATGAGAATTCCTATTGCTCCATATCCTTGTCAGCTTTTGGTGCTGTTGGTGTTTTGGATTTTAGCCATTCTAATGGGTATATCATAATATCTCATTGTTTTAGTTTGTAGATGTCATTTATTCTTACATTGGTCACTGGAAGAAATCCCACTCTTTGATTTTTGTCTTTGTGGGCTTGACTTCATGGTCTATGTTGACTAGTTTCCAGTTTGAGTATTTTAGGGAGCTGGGTCATTCATTGAAGAAATACTTAGTAGGCACCTTTCATATGCCTGCACTGAGGCCTGGGATATCAAAGACCTTTTATTTGTTGCCTTGGAGCTTATAGTTTTGTGAGGGAGTAGACAATACAGTTGATGAATAGTTGTGCATACAAGGTCTTACAGCAGCACATTGGCAAGTCACCTTCCCGTAGGCAGGCGGGTTAGAGGGAGTGCTGATACTTGAATTCTGAAGAACATATAGGAATGAACCAATGAAGAGGTAGAAATGTGGATGATGGAATTAGGGAGATCTTTCTGCACACAGGGAATTGAAACAAGACACTGGAGCCTGAGATCTGTTCAGTGTGCCTAGGAGGAACTTAGGTTTTCCAGGGGAAGGGAGGAGTAAGAGAAACAAAACTGGAGAGAGAAGGGCCTTAAATCTAATCCTTTTGTACTGTGTTAAAGTTTTTGCTTTTGATTTAAAGCAGAGTGGCATGCATTTGAAGGGTTTTATTCAGGGGAGTGAGATCAGATATGTATGTAAGATTATTCTGCCTGTAGGCAAACTCATTCTTTCTAATAATTGTGCAGTTTTTCATTTTATAGAAGTGTCATAATTTATTTACCTAGCTTCCACTTGGTTTCTCTATCTGGCTTTGGAAGCAGGGGCTGGCACAGATTGTAATTGATCAGGGGAAGTCCTGAGGGCTCCATCTAAGGCAGTGGCAGTGGGCGGTGAAGGAAGAGACAGATATCCTTAGGGTCTGGCGATCATTGGGAGTGGAGACTGAGACAGAGATGGGAGACTGAATGAATGAATGAAGGTACCATTCACAAAGATAAAAGCTACAGAGGATGGAGTAGATGCTAAAAAGGACCTTTGGAGATGTTGAAATGAAATTGAAATTTTCTCTCCCATGTGTGCAATTTTAAACTCTGAAGCTTCAGATAATGCTCAGCTGCTTCCTGGGAGGGAGTTGTGGTCTTTTGGTTTTTGGTTCACCTCCGCAGAAAGGATCAAAAGTTGTGAGTGAGTTAGATTCTTGAATTTTTGGAGAGAAAAAGGTTCTTTTATACTTTCTTAAAGTTCTCTTCTCAGTATCACAAATACCAATCAAGGTGTTCACAAAGAGCCTCAGTCCTGGATTCAATCCTGGATTACAGGCTGGCGCTCGCTCCTCTATCAAGATTATCTGTAACAATTGATGTTTTAGTTTGGCATTGGAGGGGGCTTATTTATCACTTGATATCTCTGTCTGTATCTGTGCTTCTGTCCTTCTGAGGATGTTGTTTTACTTTAGGAAAAATGCTCTATTTAAAAAAAAAATCAAATATTGTAAAAATATATAACTTAGAAACAAGGAGCCCTTTATAACCACACGTCCCACTACCATTATTAACAAGATGGTGCACATTCTTTGCAGAGTAAAGTCAGTTCTCCCATTCCAGGCCTCCCCCTGTCAAATACACTAACGTATTTCAGCAGAATTGGGATCTCATGATGCATACTATTCCAAAGGGTTTTTTAGTCACTTAACATTATATTACTCTGATCAGATCAGATAAATATAAAGCAAACTCATTCTTTCTAATAGTTGCACATACAGATATGTCATAATTTATTTACCTTGTTTCCTATTAAAGGATATTCACCACTCATTTCTTTCAGTTTTTTAAACCAGCACACTGTTCCATAGAACTTTCTCTGATGGAAACGTCTAGATCTGCTCTGTCCAACACGGCAGCCACCAGCCATGTGTGATTGCTGAGCACTTGAAATGTGCTTTGCGTGCCCAAGGAGCTGAATTTTACGTTTTATTCCATCTTAGTTAATTTAAACTTAAATAGCCACATGTGGCTAGTGGTTACTCTGTTGGGCAACACAGCTCTAAACTATTTCAGAGTGGAGTTAGGTCATCAAGCTGCTTGCTTGAATCGAATTACTTGGGCCTTCATGGGTTACAGTCTAGTGGTGTTCCTTTGATGCTTAACGGTTATATAAAGTTTCTTTTGTAAACCACTTTTAAAGAAATATTGTTCAGTGTTAGAGCTCCTTAAAGAAAGATCTATGAAATCCTTCTCAGGTTTAGTTCCAAGAAGGAGTTTCTCTTTCCAGACATATCAGCATACTTCTCCTTATCAAGGAAATGATATCTTTCTACTTTATTACATGTCTCCTTTTGCCTTGGTTGCCATGGAATCCAAAGTTAAAGTTTTGGTTCAGTTACAGCAGGTGATGTTTTACCTCTCATCGCTCCTGCCACCAAACTGCATAGCTTTCTTTTTATTCTGAGTTGAAAGATTTCATTATGTGCATAATTTTCCTTGGAAAGCACTTCTCTTTTTAAAAATAATTAGATTTACATGAAGTTTGTGGAAATCTGTCCTAAGACTTCACTAAGAAGAAGATTGATAGAATATATACACTACTTCCCTCCCCTCCCACATACACACGTCATATATCTTACTAGGGAATCCAGCTTATCTTCACAGTGGGAAATACACATATTTAAACTCTGAAATAGACATTCTACCTAGAGTTGTAGAGAATTACTTAAGTACTTTATGGTTAGTTATATTTTATTCAATTATAAGTCAAAATTGAGTTCTTTTACCCTCTTGCTCTGTATAATGCTATGCTTTGACTTTCTTTGGGAATATATGGGAAATCTTATTTCCCTTGAACTTAAAATGTATTCTTCAGGATTTCCTAGTTCTATGTGTGGCACCCTGCAGATAAACGTTAACTGCTAAATGGTGGCAAAATATTTTCTGACCCTCCTGGAATAGCACTGTTAAGGTGTTTTAGCCTTAATTTTAAAATGTTTTGCTCTTCCTTTGTTTCTTCCAAGTTTCCATCCATAGATATTTTTAAATACTAAAATACTCTTAGTTTTACATGGACTTAAGAATTAAGAATTGGAAAGCATGAGAGTATGCAGAAAAATTATTAATAAATTCCTTTGCCTGTAAGGAAGTGGGGTAGAACCAGGAAACTGCTAATGTGGTTACCAGGATAACACACTAAAACCAGCTGTGTACCTTTTGGCAGGAATAAAATGACAAAACAAGATCTTGCAGAGTGCACATTACCAGGTGTGTGATCAAAAAGATAAATACATTCTCAAATGGTAAAATTGGCCTGGTGCCTTTAGCACCCATGGGGCTGTTGTGTGTGTGCATGTATGCAGACAGAGCCATCAAAGTTGAACATTTTTAGCACAGTTAGGGGATTGGGAGAGAAAAGGGCTGAAAGTAGAGGACTTTAACATTGCTTAGAGTCATTGTATCTGCAAACTCTGGATGTGAACTTGAGGAAACTGTGTGGGGATGTCAAGTGCAACATGGTGATAAACATCAAATGGTGATTTGCAGCAGAGGTGCAGAGCCAGACTCTTCAGGAAAGAATAAAGGGGAGACCTTGAAAGAAACATATTTTTCCTATTTAACTGACAGTGGACTTAGCAAGACAGGGGCCACATTAAGTTATTCTTTCCTTTTTCTTAAGAATTGAAGGAACATGGAAGCTGGGGACTTTTTCATGCTGTTTAATGCATTATTTGTAGTTTTCATGAAAAGCAGATAGAAATGTAAAGCTTTTCATTCTAACTCAAATTAGAATTACTTAGATTAAATATAATACAGTTTTGAATACTTAAGAGAACTTTAAGAGATTTGATTTATGAAGACATTTCATGGTTTTGAATACGAGTTTTGCTCTCTTAAGTTGCAGTGTTCATTTGAGAGTCATTCTGTTTCCCCCTTTCTTCAATTTATCAGGACTGTTTGGTGGTTACTAAGCTTGCATTTCTGAATGTCACCAAGCTCAAAGTCAGTGAAACTCCAGTGGATATATGCATTTCGTTTTCAGTAAATTGTTACTTTGGTTTCCCAGAAGCTTTCTTGACGTCCCAGCACCTCAAATAAATTTAAAAGGCGTGGTATGATTTTGTATGTCTTTTCTTTGGTGAAATAACAAAATAGGAGAGTCTGCTTTCAGATACATTTGTCTTTGTCTTTTCACAATGTGATTTTGCTCTGTTGAGGTGTGGATCTCTTTGAATTTGTCCTACTTGGAGTTGAGCTGCTTGGATGTGCAGGTTAATGGTTTTTGCTTTTGTTTTTGTTTTTACCAAATTTGAGAAGTTTTGGCCATGATTTCTTCAGATACTCTTTCTGTCCCCTTTATATCTCTTCTTTTGGGACTTCTGTTATGTGTGTGTTGATCTGTTTGATGACATCCCACGAGTCTCTGAGGCTTTGTTCAGTTTTCTTTTTATTTCTCGGACTGGATAATCTCGATTGACCCATCTTCAGATTTGCTAATTCTTTCTTTTTTTTTCCTTTTTCAGTTTTAATAGGTGGAATTATTACAGTTTGCACATATACATTATATTGCATGTAAATACATATATACAATAATATACTGCACTTTTTTTTTAGTTTAGATATATGTACTGATCATTGTTTCTAAGAACAGATTAGAGCTTTAGCTTTTGAAACTTACATAGTTATCAAGGGAATAAAGCCAACCACAAAATAAGAATCAACAGAATGTGGTAATCCAATCATAAAGGACAGTTAAATGTGCTTACAACATATTCAAGAAATCAATCATCTAAGTTATAAAAAGTAGTTCATTTGTATCCTTATTATTATTATTATTATTATTATTATTACTTTAGATTCCACATATACGTGATAGCATATGGCATTTTTCTTTCTCTTTCCAGCCCACTTCACTTAGAATGACAATCTTCAGGTCCATCCATTATTGCTGCAAATGGCATTATTTTATTCTTTTTATGGCTGAGTAGTGTTCCATTGTATATATGTACCACATCTTCTTTATTCAGTCATCTGTTGATGGACATTTGGGTTGTTTCCATGTCTTGGCTATTGTAAATAGTGCTGCTATGAACACTGGGGTGCATGTGTCTTTTTTAGTTTTATTTTTCCCTGGGTATATGCCCAGGAGTGGGATTGCTGGATCATATGGTAAGTCTATTTTCAGTCTTTTAAGGAACCTTCATACTGTCCTCCACGGTGGCTGCACCAATCTACACTCCCACCAACAGTGTAGGAGGGTTCCTTTTTCTCCATACGTTCTCTAGCATCTATCATTTATAGACTTTTCAGTGATGGCCATTCTGGCTAGTGTGAGGTGATATTGTAGTTTTGATCTGTATTTCTCTGACAGTAATGCTGAGCAATTTTTCATATGCCTGTTGGCCATTTATATGTCTTTTGATCATAAATGGATGTTGAATTTTATCAAAAGCTTTTTCTGCATCTATTGAGATTATCATATAGTTTTTATTCTTCAGTTTGTTAATGTGGTGTATCAGATTGATTGATTTGCATATATTGAAAAATCTCTGCATCCTTGGGATAAATCCCACTTGATCATGGTATATAAACCTTTTAATTCATTGTTGGAGTAAGCTTGCTAGTATTTTTTTGAAGATTTTTGCATCTATATTCTTAAGTGATATTGGCTTGTTATTTTTTGTGTGTGATATCCTTGTCTGGTTTTGGTATCAGGGTGATGATGACCTCATAGAATGAGTTTGGAAGTGTTCCTTCCTCTGCAGTTTTTTGGAATAGTTTCAGAAGGATAGGTGTTAACTCTTCTCTAAGTGTTTGGTAGAATTCACCTGTGAAGCCATCTGGTCCTGGACTTTTGTTTGTTGGGAGGTTTTTAATTACTGATTCAATTTCAGTGCTGGTAATTGGTCTATTCATATTGTCTATTTCTTCCTGGTTTAGTCTTGGAAAATTGTACCTTTCTAAGAAATTGTCCATTTCTTCTGCATCGTTGTTTTTGTTGGCATATAGTTGCTCATAGTATCCTCTTACGATCCCTTGTATTTCTGTGGTATCAATTGTAACTTCTCCTTTTTCATTTCTGATTTTATTAGTTTGGGCCCTCTCCCTTTTTTTCTTGATGAGTCTGACTGAAGGTTTTATCAATTTTGTTTATCTTTTCAAAGAACCAGCTTTTAGTTTCATTGATCTTTTCTCTTGGTTTTTTAAGTCTCTATTTCATTTATTTCTGCTCTAATCTTTATGATTTCTTTTCTTCTACTAACTCTGGGGTGTTTGTTCTTCTTTCTCCAGCTGCTTTAGGTGTACGGTTAGGTTGTTCAGTTGAGATTTTTCTTGTTTCCTGAGGTAGGATTGTATCGCTATAAACGTCCCTCTGAGAACTGCTTTTGCTGTGTCCCAGAGGTTTTGGATTGTTGTGTTTTCATTTTCATTTGTCTCAAAGTATTTTTTGATTTCCTCTTTGATTTTTTCCATGATCCATTGGTTGTTTAGTAGCATATTGTTTAACCTCCTTGTGTTTGCATTTTTTGTAGTTTTTTTCTTGTAGTTTATTTCTAACCTTATAGCATTGTGGTTGGAAAAGATACTTAGTACGATTTCAGTTTTCTTAAATTTGCTGAGGCTAGCTTTGTGGGCCAGCATATGGTCGATTCTGGAGAATGTTCCATGTACACCTGAAAAGGATGTGTATTCTGTTGTTTTCAGATGGAATGCTGCATAGACATCAATTAGGTCCATCTAATCTAGTGTTTTATTTAGGGGCTGTATTTCCTTATTGATTTTCAGTCTGGATGATCTGTCCATTGATGTAGTTGGGGGTGTTAAAGTCCCCCACTATTATTGCATTATTGTCGATTTCTCCTTTTATGTCTATTAACAATTGCCTTATATATTGAGGTGCTCCTGTGTTGAGTGTATATATATTTACAATTGTTATATCCTCTTCTTGGATTGATCCCTTAAGCATTATGTAGTGCCCTTCTTTGTCTCTTGTTAACAGTCTTTATTTTAAAATCTGTTTTGCCTGATACAAGTATTGCTACTCCAGCTTTCTTCTGGTTTCCGTTTGCATGGAATATCTTTTTCCATCCCCGTTTTTTCAACCTGCGTATGTCTCTAGCTCTGAAGTGGATCTCTTGTAGACAGCAAGGGGTCTTTTTTTTGCATCCATTCAGCCAGTATGTCTTTTGGTTGGAGCATTTAATCCATTTACTTTTAAGGTAATTATTGCTAGGTGTGTTCTTACTGCCATTTTGTTAATTGTTTTGAGTTTGTTTTTGTAGGTCTTTTTTTTTCTCTTCTTTTTGTTTTCTTTTCTTGTGCTTTGATGAATATAGAAGTTCCTTTAACATTTGTTGTAAAGCTGGTTTGAAGGTGCTGAATTCTTTTAGCTTTTGTTTATCTGTGAAGCTTTTGATTTCTCCAGCAAGTCTGAATGAGAGCTTCGCTGGATAGAGTATTCTTAGCTGTTAAGTTTTTCGCTTTCAGCACTTTAAATATATCATGTTACTCCCTTATGGCCTGAGGGTTTCTGCTGAAAAATCAGCTGATAAACTTATGGGAGTTCCCTTGTAGGTTATTTGTTGCTTTTGTCTTTCTGATTTTAATATTCTCTCCTTATCCTTAATTTTTGTTAGTTTGATTACTATGTGCCTTGGTGTATTCCTCTTTGGGTTGATCCTGTGTCGGACTCTGAGCTTCCTGGACTTGGTGACTGTTTCCTTTTCCAAGTTGGGAAAGTTTTCAGTTAGTATCTCTTCAAAAATTTTCTCAGGTCCTTTCTTTCTTCGCTTTCTGGGAACCCTATAATGCAAATATTAGTGTGCTTCTTATTGTCGCAGAGTTCTCTTAAACTATCCTCATTTCTTTTCATTTTTTTTTCTTTTGTCTGTTCTGCAGTAGTGATTTCCACTAATCTGTCTTCTAGCTCACTAATCTGTTCTGCATCATTTAGTCTATTCTTGGTTCTTTCATTTCAGTGTTACTCATTTCAGAATTTTTATTCTTCAACTCTGGGTATTCTGTATATTTTCCAGTTCTTTGCTAAAAACTTTGCTTTGTGCATCTATACTCCTCTTGAGTTCTCTAAACATCTTCACCCTCATCATTCTAAACTTTCTTAGATAAATTGCCTATCTCCTCATCACTTGTTTCTTCTGGGATTTTATCTTGTGCCTTGTTCTGGAAGATACTCCTCTGCCACATCTTGTCTGTCTTTCTATTTGTATTTTTAGGTAGATTAGTTATGTTTCTTGACCTTGGAGAAGTGGCCCTCTGTGGGAGATGTCCTATGTGTCCCAGTAGTACACTCATCTCTTGTCACCCAAGGGCCAGGGTCAAGCTGGTCCCAGTGTAGAGTCTGGCCTATGTTTGTGGATTCCTTCCACAGACTTTGGGACTATTATTTTCTTGTTTCTGGTATCTGCCCCCTGGTGGATGAGGCTGGACTAGAGGCTTATGTAGGTTTCCTCGCAGGAGGGGTCGATGTCTGCCCATTGGTGGGTGAGGCTTGGCCAGACCTCTGGTGTGTAAGGCCCTGTCTAGAGGCTTTTGTAGCTCAGGAAGTCTGCTGATGGATGAGGCTGTGTTCCTACTCAGTATGTTGTTCGGCTTGAAGCTTCACTGCAGGCTGTTGGGTGAGGTTGGGTCTTGGTCATAATGATCCAACCAAGATGTCAGCCTCCAGGAAATCTCATGCAGATAAACACTCCCAGAATGTCCTCCACCAACTGTTATGTCCCCTGGGTGAGCCGCAGCAGTCCCCTGTCTCCCCAGGAGAACTTCCAAAATGAGCAGGCAGGTCTGGCCCAGGTTCCTACGAAATCACTGCCTCTGTCCTTGGACATGGTGCACATGAGATCCGGTGCACACTTCCCAAGCAAATGAAGTCTCTGTCTCCCCTAGTCCTATACGGCTCTTGAGGTGAAGCCCCACTGGCCTTCAAAACCAGATGTCCTGTGGTTACCTCCTCCCACTGCCGAATCCTGGGTCAGGGAGCCTGACATGGGGTTCAGTGCTCTCACTCCTGTAGGAAGGCCTCTATGATTTAATTGTTCTTCAGCTTGTGGGTCACCCACCCAGGGGGTATGGGGCCTGACTATATTGTGAGCACACCACTCCTACCTTCCTTCTGTGGTTCCCTCTCTGTTTCCAGCTGAAGCAGATCTTTTTTGCCAGGCTCCAGTCTCTTTTCCTGGTGACTGTTCAGCAGTCAGTTGTGGTTTTGCTGTAGTTGCGAGGAGAGGCGAGCTAGTGGTCCTACTGTTCCACCATCTTGCCTGGAAATCCATCTCAAATTTGCTGATTCTTTCTTCTGCCAATTTATATATATCTATTGAGCCTCTCTAGTGAATTTTTTATTTCAATTACTGTATTTTCCACCTCCAGAATTTTTTTTCATTTTTCAGTTTTATTAGGTAGAATTTATTTACAGTTTGCACATATGCAATATATTGCATGTAAATACACATATACAATATACTGCACGTATTTTAAAAATGTACGTATATGTACTGTTCATTATTTCTAAGAATGTTTAGAGCTTTAGTTTTTTAAACTTACATAGTCCAAAGGAATAAAGCCAACCACAAAGTAAGAATTAATTCAAAAAGATATATACACCCCACTATTAACGGCATCATTATTTATAATGGCCAATATTATCGAAGCATCCTGAGTGCACATCAATAGATGAGTGGATAAAGAAGATACAGCATATATGTGTAATGGAATACAACTCACCCATAAGAAAGGATATTTTGCCATTTGTGGCCCTTCACAGAACTTTTTTTTAATTGAAGTGTGGTTGATTTATAATTCACTTACAGTATTTAGTTCTTTTTTAAAATTTCTATCTCTTTATTGATATTCTGTTTCATGAGGCATTTGTTCTCATACATTTTACTAGTTCTTTAGACATGATTTTTTTGTTTGTTTTTTGGGTTTTATTTTTGGTGGTGGTGGTTGTTTTTAGTTCTTTGTGCATATCTGTAATAGCTGATGTAAAGTCTTTGTCTGGTAAGTCCAGTGTTTGAGTGTCCTCAAAAAGTAGGTTCTGTTGACTCCTTTTTCCCCGCTGTGCATGGGCCTTGCTTTTCTTTGGATGTCTTGTAATGTTTGGTTGAAAACTAGATGTTCTAGATAATACAATTTGGGAGTTATGGAGCTCAGATCACCCCTACCCCAAGTTTATTGTTGTTGCTGTTTGTTTAGTGACTCTCCTGGACTAAGTCTGTAAAATCTGATATCTTTGTTATATGTGGCCACCAAAGCCTCTGCTTGGCTGACTTAATTGTCAGCTAATGACAGCTTTCCTGGAACCAAAAAGTCTCCCAGCGTTTGTGAAGGGATCCTTATAAACACAGGTCGGATCATGTCACTCCTCTGCTTGGACCCCTCCCATGGCTCCCATCTCACTCAGAGGAAAAGGTAAAGTCCTGCAATGGCCTGCGAGGCCCTGTCTGATCTAACCCCCTACTGTCTCCCTCGCACCCTCTGTTCCAGCCATGCTGGGTTGGTCTTTGTGATGATCCCCAAACATGCCAAGCAGTTCTGACCTCAAGGCCTTTGCAGTTGCCAGATGTTCTCATGACTTACTCCCTTCTCTCCCCCAGGTCTGTATTCATTTGTCACTTCAACATGGGCTTCCCTGTCCACCCCTCTTCCCCTTCCTGTCTTCTCCATCACCCTTCACTGCTTTATTTTCCCCTCAGCTCTTACCACTGTCTGTCATACTGTACTGTCTTTCCTTTGTTTATTTATTGTTCCCCTTTCTGGAATGTAAGCTCTTTAAAGGTAGATATTCTTGTTTTGTTCACTGCTGTGTCTACAATGAAGAGAAAAATGCTGGACAGCAACTATTTATTAAATAAATGAATGGTGATCTTTGGCATTCTACTCTTAATTTAAGAATGAGGCACTAAATGTGATTGGAAGCTCTTTGTATATGGTGGTCTTGCCTACTGGTAGTTTTCACGCTAACTCTTCAGCTAATGACTCCAGGTATACCTTGGAAATGACACAGGTTTGGCTCCAGATTACTATAATAAAGTGAATATTGCAATAAAGTGAGTCACACGAATTTTTTGGTTTCCCAGTGCGTATAAAAGTTATGTTTACATTATACTGCAGTCTGTTAAGTGCAATAGCATATCTAAAAAGGAACGTATACACCCTAATTTAGAAACACTTTATTGCTAAAAAAAGTACTGACCATCACCTGACAGCTCAGGTTTGCCACACACCTTCAGTGTGTAAAGAACGCAGTATCTGCAAAGAGTGATAAAATGAGGTCCACGCCTGTATTAGAGGATTTCCATATGTCAGCATCGGGAAGTCTGTCTTTGGGAATGTTTCATTTTCTACAGATAATCCTCAGTTTCTTTCCAGGAATGTTAGGGGTTTAGGGTGGCAGGAATGGAAGCACAGCAACATATGCTTGGCTCCTTGCACTCTGGTTGCTGAGAAGGAAGCTAGGGTCACCCTGTTTGATGTGTAGGCTGCCATTTAATTGTGCTGATTTCAGCACCTCCACTCAAGTCAGCTGTGTGCGTACCCACTCACGTGGAGCATCTTTCCTTCACTTTCTCCAGAGAATTATCCTCTGGCTTCCCAAGGGGTGGTGGAAGAAACATTAGGTACTCCTCGGCTCTATCATCTCCCCTCTGGTCAGGCCCATCTTCCCAGATACGTGGAGCCTCCCAGGTCTTCCCAAGGCCTCTAAGGGAAGAATCTACTCCCCTCTCTCTGTGTTACCCATCTCTTTTAGCACCAGCATTTATACCATGTTAGATTCCTTCACCACTGTATTTTCTTCTTTTGTTATTTTTTGTCCTTGAAGGCTAATACCTTTTATATTGATTTATTGTCATTTTAATAGGCTTGGGAGGGAGAAGAAATAAAAATACGTATGTAGTGTGCCAGTTAAGTGTTGCTTGGGGTGTCCTGTCTCCCCTAACCCTTTGCGCATAGACACTCCAGGATCTCATGCTTGTTTGTACTCATAGATTAACTGTTGGTTTAATCAGCTGATGGTAAGAAAATGGCATAAACAATCTTTTATTTCCCATTTGGCCTTATTTTATTATCATTTAATTTCAGCACGTGAACTACTTTTCAAAAACTAAATCAAAATTGAAATCATGGCAGATAATAATTTATAAATATTTTAAAGTGCTGAAATTAAATTGCTCTTTTGCTAATCTGATGTTTAGGAGTGTGAGAACAAAGCGCTACAAGTAGAGTACCTTCAGATGACTCATAATTACTCATGTAGATGCATGTAAACCTGGATATGCAATTAGGCAGCTCATTATGTTGCAAATGCAATTACATGCGTAGATTCATGGCCACTCCCTCGGCTCACCCAGCTGTCTCCCTTGTCTCAGACTTATGATCAGTTATTATTAAGCCCCAGTTGTCAGAATTTGAAAATACATGCTGGTGCTAGTGGTGCCTTTCAGCTAATAATGGAGGAAAAGTTTGAAAAGAAAGTTTTCGTTTGAGTTTATATATTGCAGAGTTGGCAAAATCCCATTTTCCTTCTGGAGAGCAGGCTATCCATTTAGAAAAATTATCATTAATCATAGTAGTAGTTAATGATATTTACAGTATAGTATACCTCCATCGTCTCTGATCTGCAATTCTGAAATCCAAAAAGCCCTGATTTTATTTTTTTTTAATTAAATAACTCATTGGTGGCAAAACCTGACCTGCTTCATTAGGACTCAGACCTGACAAGTAATTACTAGGCTCTTTCTAGTCTTTATTTATCCAAATCACTGGTGTGAGTATGTATGGATTTTCAGAGAGTTATTAATATGTTTGATTATGGACCACTGCCCCATACTCCCCTGAAGATTTTAGATAAATACAGTCTACGTACAGCGTTGCCTTTTGAAAATGCAGAAAATCCTGAACTTCAAATGCTTCTTTGCCTCAGTAGTTTCTGATAAAGAGTTAAGGCCTTATGGTAAGAGTAACAGATTTCAAATTAGATGAGTGTTAAATTCTGGTAAGGGGTGGAACTCCCCACCGCTTAGAGCGTGAGCTCTGGGCCCTCACTACGGTTGTTAATTTTGCTATTCTTATCATTGTTTTTATTACTGTTCTAGTTCCAGAAACTGATATTTATTTTTACATTTAGAATGTCCTGAAAACAGTTCTATAACAAAATAAATAGATAATTTACATGGTAGCTCAGTGGTAAAATTATTTTTTATTTAAACTCCATTGTAGCTTATCTGTTCAGTGGTGTCATTATAACCTAAATAATGTTTAAATTGAGTTTCTAGGATTATAGTGCTATAAGATCACTAAAAAGTAAAATTGATAATTCTTCTAACAAAGCATCTTCCTTATAATTAATAATGAGTAAAATATATATTAATTTTCTATAACATTAAATTCTATTTGGTATGGCAGTTGTTTTACTGAATACAAAATCATAACCCCTTACCATTTTTCAAGGCCTAGTTCACATGTCTCCTTCAAAGATATCTTGATCTCCTGCCTCAGCAGATAGAGGGCTCCCCAGAAACATTCTAGAATTTCTCTTCTGTGGCACTAATCACATTATGTTGTACTTGATTGCTTTCTAGACTTTATATTTGACAGTAAGCACTTAGCTTTTAGTAAGTTTTGGAATGAATGAGTGAAGTTGAGGAAATTAAGAATCACTAGTCCTTCACACAAGTGTTGTGTGTGAATTAACGTTTCCCATTTGGTTTCATTCTGCTACCTAATGTTATAGAGTATACTGTGCCTGGAACATAATAAATGTGAAACTCAAATATGTGATGAATGAAAATTGAAGTAAAATCTGCCTCCTTACATTTAGCGGGTCTGGTTGTATTCTCTGAACTTACAAGAATATACTTAAGTCCTTTTCCCACGTGATACGTTATGCTCTCTTACACTGTCACCATTCTCTTTTCAGTGTTCACTCAGACCCACTTCACACTGTATGCTGTAATGCATTCTGAAAATTGTGTAAAAGAGTATTTTTTAAAAATCAGCTTTGGGATCTTATATACTTCTGTGTGTTCTAATATAATTATATATCAGTTAGAGTTTCTCATGCATAAGCCCATTTGGTTCAAAGTTATTGTGGGGAAAAAAAAGTTACTTATTGTGTGTTGATACAGTTCTACCAAATGGAGTAATTAAGAATTTTCTTAGTTTTAAAAGTTTTTAAATTGTTTTTTAAATCATTAGTTTAAAACTCAAGATAACAATTTCATATTTAATTACCATTTTATATTATCAGTGATTTTCATTTTGATAGTAGGAAATATTCAGTAGCATTAAAAGTAAATAGGATACATTATAGCATTTATACTGAATTAGTACAATTTGGTTCTTTGTCTCTAATAGTACTTTGTTGTTATTTTAATCCCCCTTGATCTGTTAAAAACCATCCATCCAGTAATCCTCCATACTTATTTTTGCCTTAGCACAACTTTGTGATGTGGCATAGTGGTTTTTCAAAAGTGGAATGGGGCCAAGGGTACCCTGCTCTATCAGCCCCCTAAGAATTTTAATATTCATTGTCTTTCCTTCCCACTCTTAGTCATATTTGTCCATTACCAGAAAATATGAGAATTTTGAATTTTTAAATTAAGCAAATATAATTAGCATCTTAAAGGTAGATTGTAATCATAGAGGCAGATGACCTTGGGTACGTGGCATGTATTTTCATGTACTTGAAACTTGGTTCTTCTGCCTAAACGGATTAGAGCAAGTAGATACTTGGCTGCATTTGAGTCAAGGCTTTCCTATAGCATGCTGATAAAGATTCTTTCCTGTTTTGAAGGATGGAGTATTTCCATTTAGATTGATTGATATGATTGTCATTAAAGTTGCTGAGGGACTCACAGTATTCCTTGATAGCAGTTTGATGAGTCAGATATCCAATTCCTTACGTTTACTGGGTGTGTGATTTTAGGAAATTCTTATACATAGAAAGTGGAAGATCATTAACAAACAATAGAAGTTTAAAACAGATCAGTCTTCATCAAGTTTCTGAAATAAAACTCTTATGGTGCATAAAAATGTAGACAAGCGATAAGTTTTTACTGCAGTATAGTATATAGCAGTATAATGACAATACAGAAAACCTAGAAAGTTTTGATGTAGTAGTAATAGTATACCAGTTGTTTAAAAACATGTTGTCTTCAAGTTGTAAAGCCTGAATGTAAGAATACATTAATATATTTTAAGTAGTAGTTGAAAGAGGAATGTATGTATGAATAGAGACAGCAAAGAATTTTTACACAGTAGTTAGTGTTTTGGTCCTTATAGGAATATCAGAACTGTGCACATGGTTGACCCTTCCTTATTGGTTAAGTGACCACTGTTTTGCAACTTAATGGTAGACCTTTGAGGAAAGCTCTAATGTGGATAAAACCTGCAGTTAATACCAGTTAAATCAGTAATTTCAACTTTGTTATGGTAATTCTGATATTTTTTTCTCTGAATAGGAAGTAGGGAAACGTGATTAATAAAATCAGCCCATTAGATTTAATTTTGTTTTTGATGGAAATATTTCCTCCTATAAAATTTAATGGCCATGAATTTGATTGCAGAGATTGTTTACCATAACCAGACCTGTCCCTGGAGAGGCAATTTAAAACAATTCCGTTGGAATCCAGATAACTAATCAAAAAGGATGTTGTGGAACATTATAAAAAAGGTCTATGTGAAAGTAAGATCTGGTCTGATATTATGATATTCCTACCCCTCACCCCCCAAGAAAAGTCAGTAAACACAGTGTAATAATCTATCCATTGTCTTTGAAGCCCATGTTTAAGACTGATGTAAGCTTTAAAGGTGGAACTACTTTATTATGAGGCCCTCTGGTAACCAGTGCTCCCTTGTATAAAAGGCAAAATAAATCTGACTTTCATCAAAAAGTGTTCTTATATCCAGTAGTTTTATGGTGAGGTATTTCAGTGTTTTTATCTGAATAAGGACAGTTAGAGAATTCAAAAAATACTTTCACCAAACAGGACCCTCTGAGTCTTAATACTTTGTGCAATGAAATTCATGAATGTATTCATATGTGCTTTATATGTGAATGGATTTATTTATGAAACATTTATTGAACACCTACTACTTGGCAGGGAATGTTCTATGTACTAGAAATTAAGCACTTAAAACAGATGAAGCTTAAACCCTCCCAGGAGGACAGTATCTTGGATCTTACATTCTAGAAAAGTGCTAGTAGTGTATTTTCCTCCTCTCTAAAAGAGGAGAAGGTGGCTGTCCTCGGTTGTATGCCAGTATATGACAGAGCTTTGCTTTTGCGGATTTATGACTGACAGGAAGCAGATACCCTTGTAGTTGCAGGTGCCTAAACTCTGACTCTCAGAGGATGCCCCATGGTCTTCCTAGCTTGCTCATGTGTTCATTCCAACCTGAAGTCCTTTCAGATATACTTACTGGGTACCCCAGCACAGCCTGTTTCATCCAGCCCTCACCCGTCTCCCCCATGGACTCAGCACAATCTCAGTTCACTGCTTTAAATGCCTGAGCATGTATGCGCATGCATAACGTATGCTCAGCTAGGTTTTTAACACCTGGGGGGAGAAGAGAATGATCGGGGACTTTGGTTTAGTGCAGTGCTTTGTATGTAGGAGCAATTAATATCAGTATTTTTTGACTTCAAGCTACTGTCCTAAAATTGCTCAAGATAATAGCAATTTCTTTAAAGTGGTCTACACTGAATTTTTTTTAAATGCCTTGCATTTCTTGAAGGTTTGTCTTTGATGGTCATTTCTGTTTTTAAAAATTGTATAGATTATATGATTAAGAAACTTCTTGATGGGACTTTTTAATGCTCATTAAGAGTTGTTTTTCGTGTTTATGAGCCCCATAGCCTTTGGTGGGAGTGGCGGGGTCACCTTCACTAATCAGGCAAAATAATGTAACTAAATTAGAGTGGCACTATCTAACATCTGCTTTTTTTCTTTTTAATGATTAAAGAGGGTATTAGGGTCTGTGTTTCTTTGTTATAACTCTCTTGTGCCTACCTTTCCTTCTCCAAAAAGGTTAAGCTAGATTTAATAATTTCCCTTACGAGTTTTGGGGGTTTTTTTCCTGTATAATTGATTACTATCAAAATACACAGGCAAGCAGTCAGTGGAAGTTCCATTTTGTAAGAGCCCAGTGCTCTCGCTTCTGAATGCCTCCCCTACGAGAGAGGATTTCAGTATTGTGGCTTTCCCACTGAGTGTCCCTTCCTTTGGGATATGCATTGACCTCAGTGGGCAAGGCATCTGCTGGGAAAGATTTGTATCAAGGGCAAAAAAGCAAAAAGCAGTCACAGTATTTTATGGAACTAATTGAATTACAAATTGAAGTATTCATATTTTATTACATGGTTATAAATTCTGTTCAACCCTTTGTTCCTCAGCCTTTCACTGGGACTAATTATGGATCCTGGCAACCCATTTTAGATTAAATCTGAAGAATTCTATATACAGAATTTTAATTTTGAATGAATTAAGTGAAGTGGACCATATAAGATAAAATGTAATGATCAGGTAGTTAGTTGATAACCCTTAAATTTTACATTTTATACTTTGTTTGTCTTGAGTGGCAAACTTTAAAAATCTGGTGTACCAAGTATGCTTTTGGGGATGCTAGTACTGTTCTGAGTGAAAGAGATGATAGAAATATGGATGAATATTATTATTAGTACCTGAAATTATTTGTATTTTCATAGTTCTTATGTAAGAATATTCACTGATATCATTGTATCCCAACCTGAGATTTTATTCCCTTATAAGCCTAAATTCTTCCTGCTTTGTTTATTCTCTTTCATTGTAGACTTGATTATGCACATTGCAGTTGTTTTTCAGCACTTGTGATAGAATCCAGGGTTTTAAAATTATATTTAAGGAAATTCGGTTGTAAAATAACGAGCTCCTAGTTGACATGGTGAGAGTGTACGTTTGCTAACCTTTTAATCTGCAGGTTTTAGGTCCTGCTCCCAGGTGGTGTTCCTTCTTAGACAACCTGACAGAAGAACTAGAAGAGAATCCAGAAAGCACAGTTTATGATGATTACAAATTTGTCACCAAGAAAGACCTTGAAAATTTAGGTAAAAAAAAAATTATGAAATGTTTATTAAATTATTTCTACTTGGTTTTTTTTTTTTCAGTTTTGAACATTAGAAATGATGGAGTCACACTTGTCTGATATTCCAAATCTTCTCTTTCTGACAAATCAGATATTAAACATAGTATGTATCATCAAGTTTATAATCTCTGCTTAGAAAAGATTCAGATAAATTCAGTTTACTGAAGCTTTTTGTATCTTATGTGAGGAATAATTTTTTTAACCTACTACCTATGTATAGGGAAAACATCAGTCAAGGAAGCAGTGATTTTTTTTTTCAAGTACTATTTGAATATAATAAGATTTTGAGAAATTTCAGAAACTGCAAGTAAATGATTTTTGGCTCCCTTCTAGGTTTGCTTATTGAGAGATCTAATCCAAAACTTAGAACCCGTAGGTTGAATTCTCAAATACAGAGAACCTGAGCTAGGTTTAAAGAATACAGACAAAGAAATGTTTCTCAATAACCACCAACACTTAAATAGGGCTTACGTGCACCGGGCAGTATTCTGAATATTTTACATACAACTCATTTAATCCTCCAGCTATGGAGTGGATGTTATTATGATTTCATTTTAGAGGTAAGGAAATTGAGGCACAGAAGGATTAAAGTATCTTGCAAAAATCTTCAGTGGTCGTAAATGTGAAGGTTAGAATTTAAACCTAGAGTCTGTGTTCTTAACTTGAGCCATAGTGACCCCTCTGAAGAACAGATTTATCTTAGTTGACTAGTCTAGTTTGTAGGATAATGAGAATAGATTTTACCAATCTTGTTCTATCGTTGGGAAAAGGCTACTTAGCAAATTGTTGAGAATGGGAAGACTTAGAGGAGCCATTCTCCGCAAGTCTAGGCAACTTAGTTGTCTTTCGAACAAATAGATGTACAGCAGCAGCTGAATGGTTAAAAAATAGAATCATGTAACAGATTAATAGAGAGATTCTCAAACTTTATCTTTAACCTATATCTTACAGCACAGTTAATCCAGGCAGAATTATTTTCTACCATTTAACCACCAAAATAATCCTTTAAATTTTAATGTGTTTTAAAAGACAAGAGTTGTACTTAGCCTTTAAAAGAACGACTTGTGAGTGAAATAGGTGTTCCTACTGAAGTGGCTTCTTAAATATCTGCAACGTGATTTTTGCAGTAGGTTTGTCACACTCACCTACGTTCTCAAATTGGAGAATAAAAAGTCATTGCTATTTTGTGGATTTTTAAAAACTACTGTGTTTAGTGTACTTTGGGTGCTTTTTCAGTCTCTTTACTTTGTTTACTTTGGGTGAGGAAGGCAGTTATAAAGGTTTAGATATAAAATGATAAAATACATTCATACTGCCTAATTTTAAAACTATGGAAATAGATATAGTATTCAACAAAGTAGTTATACTAGAAATTATTTTTAGGTAAATTAATATCTTTTCATTTTAAATGAGCCATTGGTTATTTTTCAACAGATTTTACCATCATATATAGAACCTTTAAATAACTTATGTGAAAGTAAAAATTAGGCCAAATAATTTCCCTTATTTCTTACGATTATAGCATTGAGTACTTGCAAGTTCTGACTTTCCCCAGCTGTGCCCTTTAGCAGACCCTATAGCATGGTTTCGTGGACTGCTGCTTCTGTAAGAAGTGCTGGATGGGTAGCACCGTGGCTGATGTCATGGGTGTCAGAGAGAGGCTGACCTGGGTTCGCATCCGTCCTCTCCCACTGTATCTGTATGCCTTGGCCAGGTTTCTTAAGCTCATTATGCCTTGGTTTCCTCATATATAAAATGGCAATAATAATAGTTCTTACCCATAGGGTTGCCTGGAGAATGAATCAGATAATGCCTGAGAAGTACTTAGCACAGTACCTACACGTAATACATGGATGTTACCTATTATTTTAAGAGATTTGTGGCAAATAAGTTTGAGAAATGCTATGTTAAGCAAAGTTAAATCAGTTTCTTATGGACTTCTTTGAGCCTTCACTGTCACCCGACACTATAAACCTCTGGGAGGAGAGGAAAGTATGAAACGTTTCCCAGACTTAATTGATCATAGAGCCTCTGCCTCCTCAAAGATGTCTTAGTGTTCTGTGCAGCCAATGATGAGAAAAGCTACCTGTCAGATTCTCTGTTTAAAATTTTTAACGTGAAAATCTGCTGGTTTTTATTTATGACCTAACTTGGAATAATTCTGGCCATGAAAATAAGTTTTATATACTTGATAGAGGAAACACAAATTATAAATACCTGTGCAGGCACCTAAACGCAGATCGCTGTGCATTTGGACATTTCGTTAAGGTTCAGCTCCCCCGCCCCCACCTCCCAACCCCGGCTTTAAGTTTCTACTTTGAAAATCCAAACCCTGTAGTTTTACTTATTAATTTTTCTCTTAAAAATTTTTTTATTTTTTGGGGAGGGGGGGATTAATTAGGTTTATTTATTTATTGATTTTTAGAGGAAGTACTGGGGATTGAACCCAGGATCTTGTGCATGCTGAGCATGCACTCTACCACTTGAGCTATACCCTTCCCCAAAACCCTGTACTTTTATTAACCTAACAAATTCTAAGAAAGTATTTTTCTGACCAAGTCTTGTAATTACTTTTTGAGATTATCGTAATTTTTGCCTTTTGATATTGTTCTATAATGTATACTGTTCTGTGCATCTTTGTGATTTTTGCCTAGTACATGATTTTTAGGTCTGGAGGGATGTTTATTTAAAAAATTTGGGAATCACAGGGTAATTTTTTCCTTGGAAACATAGTCACTTAGTGTTATACCAACTAAAGCTGCTGTTCATGTGAGTATATCACAGGTGGTCTTATTTTGAAGTTGAATATTCTTATAACCTTTCTCTTTGTAAATATTTGCAATTTATACTTTCTGACATAAGCAGAGCTTTCTTATGTGATATGACCACCACTAATTGTGAATGAAATCTGCTAAATCTTGGACACCCTATGAAAGGTATTGTTTAAAACCTGGTTCCCAAACGCTGATTAGCAGTGAATTTTTCATTCATCCACAATGAAGTATGTGTGTATATAGTATTTATTTTGATACAGACTTGCTAACTGTTCTTTCTTGAGAAAAAACATGCCCTTTCTACACCGTTGTTGTGACAGTGTTCTTTGGTTCTGGAAATTACGGGTGATCACAGTGGTCTTCCCTCACTGCCATCACTGTTCCTCCTTGGCAGTATGAAAGTTGACAACTCAGCGTTGATCCAGTATTATTTTTAAAATTGAACTGGTTTGTGGAATCCAAAAATCTTGAGAACCACTGGTATTATAGGGAGCTCCCCACCTTTTTTTTTTAACCAGTCTGTCATAGTTCATAAAGACACTTCCATTATTTTTATGCTTAGTGTTGATATTAAAAATAAGTAAAGATGATATTGTTGAAGTAGGTTAAAATTTTCTTCACAGTTATGAAGATTAATAATTCTAATCCTTAAATTTTTACTCAGAAGTGAAATTATAGTCAAATTGTCCATGAAAAATTGTTGAATTTTAATCAAGATTTCACAAGGGCCTGCCCTCTCCTGATTAACTTTTCCCAGGGCTCACACATCTCATCGGATCACCTTTTCTCCGGGCATATATGCATGGATTTTTCATGGACATAAGACTCTATCACAAGGTAAATACAGAACTGCAGTCGTTTAGGTGACTCAGGAGCAGTCTATAGCCATTTCTTTTCTACTTGCTTGCATTTCAGTAAAACATACCTAAGATTTGTAATAAGAAATCTGTCTATTCTTTGGCTTAATATTCATGGTGTATATGAAACATGCTGCTAAATACAATTCCCTTATTTTTAATTTTTTTCACTTTGTAAAGGTGAAATTGATGGTAAATCCATTTGCTTATGAAGAATATAGGAAAGATAAGATTCGACAGAAGATAGAAGAAACACGTGCACAGAGAGTCCAATTAAAGGTAAATCTTGACTCATCGTCGAATTTACTAGAGAAGAGAGCACTTTGTTTTCATTTTGTTTATTATTCAAAGAAAGCTGCCGTCCATTTCTTAGTTTCTCCATCCTTAGTTTACATCTTTTATTAATACTTTTGATATTTTATTTTGTTGTGAAGGTGGATACTCTACAGTTGTATCATTGTGGACTCTGTGCTAATGTCATTGTCGAAAATAATACCAGGTGAACTGATACAGTCAGCTCTACAAAGAAAATCTGATGCTGTTTTCAAATAAGTTTAGATTTTGGAGTTTTGTGGCTCTGCTAATCCCATTTCTTACTGATACTTGCTCACATCTTAGGCTAGCTGCTTGGATCATGGGAAGAGGTCATTAGACTATGTCAGGGTCCAGACAAGAGTCAGACCACACTAGTTCTATTAATAGAGGAATTTAATGTAAAGAATTGTTGCCAGGTATTAGAGACTGAAAGGGCGGAGACACTGAGGTATTGATAAGAGAGGCAGCGGCCGGGGCAGCCGGAAGGAGGCAGCCTGCTGAGCAGAGTCCAGACTCTGAGGAGGACGAACAGCTGGCAGTGGGGTCCTCCAGGTGGAAGGAGGCTGTTCCTGGGCAAGTGGGAAACCTCAGACTGGGCTCCCCCTCTGCTGGGGCCACCTGTTGTCACCGAGGCAGAGAACTGTTGACGTGGGACATCAGCCCAGCAGCACGCCGACAGGAAAGGGCAGACCCATCTCCTTCTCCCGCTTCCAGTCTTGATTAAGATTAACTACCAAGAAATACAGTCACTTCTAACTGAGCATTGGTTAAAACACATACACACACACTCATGCTTTCAGTACAAGAGACTAGTGACAGGTTTTTCCTTTTTCCAGATTATTTGTTAAGTTTTTAAAAGTGGTGAATGTGTATGTGTTGGCCAGGGTAGACTGGGACTTGGAGGACTTTTGTTCCTGCTCTTCACTTTAACCTTTAAAGTTGAATTACAGGTGTTTCAGTACAGCTTTTTTTTTTTCTCTACTAGAAATTGCCAAAAGTGAACAAAGAGCTGGCACTTAAATTAATTGAGGAAGAGGAGGAGAAGCAAAAATCTACATGGAGAAAGAAAATTAAGGTAAGATTTTATAAGCCAGAGAAAATGTTGATCGTTTCTTCATATTTTTTGGATAATAACTTGTATCTTTTTTCTTTTCAGTTTAAAATGCATTTAGTTTTCTTTCTTTCTTTCTTTCTCTTTTTTTTTCTTGCTTGTAAGATAGTATATGCTCAGTATGGGAAGTTTGTAAAATAAAAAAGAATATAGTCACTCATACAATTCTGCCAGGGAAAGGCATCATTAATATGTTAGTGAATTTCCTTCCTGTCTTTTTCTGGTTTGTTTTTATTCATTTATTTTTATTAAAGTATAGTTGATTTACAATGTTGTGTTATTTTCTGGTGTACAGCAGAGTGATTCAGATATATATGTGTATGTGTAATTTTTTTCTTTCTCAGATTCCTTCCCATCCTTCCTGCCTTATTTCTCTTAAAATTATAAACTCTGATAGCAGGATACTATTGTATCATATTGTATATGTAAAGTATTTATCCTAGTTCTATAAAATAACACAAGTGGCTTCCCATTTTATTAAAAATTCTTATAAATATTTTTGAGAGCTTCATATTCTGTCTTGTGGATGTATTTTAAATTGTTTTTTTTCTGTTAAATATTTAGATTGCTTATTACTTATTGTCAAAGTAGTTTGTTTATAACTTTGGAAGTGACTAGTTTTCGTTTAGACCTGGGACGATCGGGAATGTGCACTCTTACAAATGACCACTGTCTGTCCTCCTTTACTGCTGTGGAATAGACCAGGATTGGTCATAACCTCCATAAAGGTGACGCTGATGTTGTCAAGACAGGAGGAGATTTTTCTAATTTTCCCAAATACGTGAGGGCTTCCTCATTCCTCCCCAGTGCTGCTTGGATCAGGCAGACAGATGGCCAGGCTGGGCTCCTCTCTGGATTGAGCTGCAGAGATCAGCTCTCTCCTGAGAGCCTGCCGGACCTGCCCGGGTACATGGCCCAACCTGGTACCTGGGCCAGCGGTGTGGCGCTCCCGGGAGGCTTTGTGTGCTTGCTTAGGCTTTCTCTGTTCTCTCTCTAGTTTTTACCCAGGTAAGTGAATGGGAGATAAGTGAGCTCTTCGTGTGTTTATTTTTGTACCAGTCTCCCCTACCACGGCAGGGGACTGCAGCTGAAGGGTCTTGTGTCTGGCCCCCTTACTAACTCGTTATGTCATCGTGGGCAACCCTCAGCTTCACTGGGTCATAGCGTTTTCGTCTGTTAAGATGCCAGGATAGGAGCAGGGAGAGGCATTCTTGGTGCTGAGCTTTCTCAGTGGGTTCACACTTCCTGCTCCCTGTGTCATCCTCTGCTTCCTCAGCCTTTTGCAATCTTCTTATCATGCTCTGTTATGTCTTCTTAATGTATTGTTTAACTCTTGTAGAAGCCTTCCTTATGTAAATACACGAATAAATATATAGATGGCTTTTATGTTTCCATTTTCATTACATGAATAGTATGACAGTATTGAGACAATTACTTAAGCCTGTTATATAAATTTACATATCTATGTGCTATGGCTGTGCACCTTCTAATTTACATCAATGTGTTTATGTATATACTAAATGTATATATATATTTTTTTCCTTAAAATGTTTAAAATGTAAGTGCTTCCAGGTACCGTGAGTTTCTCCTCAGAGTATTCACATTAATTTTCTCGTTAGCCTAGCCTGAGGAGGATTAGGGAGGTAACCTTTCAGCTTCGTAATGTCATTCTGCAAGTGTAATGAAAGTGATCTTTGGATCATGCCTTCCAGCTTCAGGAGGAAGAGAGAGGAGCTGATTTAGGCTGCAAATGTACTCAGGCCTGTCTGTGTTTTATGCTTATGAGTCTTTATTACATTTAATATTACAGAGAGTAGGACACTTAAATTAAAATTTAATTTTGATTGTGTATGCTGCATGGTATACACACTTCAGGAGCCTTTTTAAAAGATCTTACATGATTATGAAGATGTGGGGAAAGCCCCCTTTCCTCACCATCCCCCCTTTGTTTCACAGACTTCTGTTGAGGTTAAGGGTGGCCAGAGATGTAGACCACTGGCTGTCCGTGCTGCACGGTGGTGCAGGATGGTGAAAACAACCACGAGAGCTGAAACCGTGCTCAGTGATCTGCAGAGTCAAAGGGAAAATCATGGTTGTCTATGCCTTTTAAACAGTTTTGGTCAGAACATTAATAGGGTCATCCGCTAAGGAACCGTCAGACGTGCACTGCTTCTGCTGCAAGTGCAAGAAGGAGGAGCCCTAGAAACCCTCATCTCCCCCTGTCCAGCAGTCGTTTCCCCTCAGCTGTTGGAAGCTGGAAGCATGGTGTTTGTGGCTGTGTAAACTATAGAATCCTGCTAGAAAGTCATGTTTGTAAAACGTGCTCCTGGTTTGCTTTTTAGAGGCTTGATGACCCAAATCAGACCCCTTTATCAGAGCTCAGTTTCTTTCCAGAAATACTTAAATATAGTCATCAAAAAATCTGATGCTGTTACTAGACAGTTTGTATGATTTGTTGTTTAACAGTTTTATCTAATTAAAATGACCTTAAAAACCATTCATGAATTAAGGAAAGAATCCTTCATTATAATTGTGAAGAATACTTGAAAGAATTGTTAAGTCCATCAGCAGTTCATTAGTCTTGCCTTTGAACTCAGCTCTTCAAACCCTCGAGAGCTTTAATAGCTCTGATAACTCCTGATTTGAAAGTCTCTATGGTGCAGTTATGATCTACTTTGGCTCCAAATGAAATTTCATGGAGGCAGACAGTGAAATATGTTCCCAGATATTGCTACCACTGACAACAGAATTAGATTCTAATAAGATGTTTACCATTGAGTTGATGATGTTGGACCTACAGTGGCAAATGACTCACTGCATAATGTCAAGAAGCAGTATCTGGACCATATCCCAACTTAGACATTTGGTGATAATAATTCTAATTGATTCACTTACTCTCTCAGCAAATACGTATTGAGCTCTCAGGGTGCAGAAGCAGAGGCATGCAAATGGTGACCCATTTGACTTGTAAGGGTCCGAGTAGTGGTTTGAACCACTTCTTTTTACAAGTGCCATTTCTTGCCTGTTGGCCTTTTCTACCAAATTTTCACTGTTGCTTTGAAGTCTTTTATGAACGGACTTTCCTGGGATTCTGCAGCAGCTGAGCCAGGCATTGTCATGTCCCATCTGCAGGCCGAGTGGGTTCTGTGGCCTGGGGACCCAGGATAGATGTCTTAACAGCCTCAGGGATTATTCTGTACCATGAGCAGTTTGTATACAAGTCATTATTCATCTCGCTAGGGAAACGTGTAATCATGCACAGATGCTGGGTCAGATTAGATCGGTTTTAACATCCAAAATATTATTTTTAAGGCCTTTTAGTACCAATTAAAGATAATGTTTTTGTTTGTCAGCTATCCCTCTGTCCTTCTCTGTAACCTCCTCTCCTCCATCTCCTATTTTCACATCTCCTGACACTTTTGCCTTTCCAGCTGATTATTTTGGTGTAGAACTCTTGTCTCTTACTATTGCCCATAATGGTGCTTTTTGACTTTTTAAATGTTAGGCACTGCTTTTCGATAACCTTCCCTTCTAGTAAAATTATCTTGTGATTTTGGGTAAGGCAGTATTCAGCATTTATTTGGTTACAAGTATGCAAATACTCCTTACCACCTGAGTTGGAGTCATATTTCCTGCGCAGCCTTAGTCTTCCTGCACTGAGTAGTTGACTTTTTGTTAGCTTTCTGTGTAATTATCACTAGTTAACTCTCAATTCTTTACCAGTTGTCTAAATCTCATCTCAGGATAGTTATATGAAGATCAGTTGTCAGATTAATTTTACTTTCTTCAAGAAGTCTCTTTGACATCTTCCTGCCAGCTCCATTCCAGAACCGTCATCTTCAAATCCTGGTTCTCAGCCAGCATCCTGGCAATTCACTCCACCTCACGCCCATGTGAGACACAGATTATAAAGGACTTTCAGTTTTCTGAAGGAATATTGTTTCCAGCCCAGACAAGCATTCATTGTAGGGTATAGTGAAGAGATTTGCAAGCACGCACGTTCTCAGCAGCCGCAGCGACACATTACCCCGACATGCTACTTTTCCTCAGGAAGTTCCTTAGGATTTTCTCCTCCAGGATACACGAGTCAGGCCAGAAGGAGGAAGAGTCTGAGGAAGTCCCCGGCGCTGGCTCTGTGCCATGCTGGGGGCCGTCTTCCATCCAGAGACCCGGCCCGCAGTGCTGGCCTCCCGGCAGGCCCTTTTGCTCCAGGGACTTCGGTTCTTCAGTGCTGGGACATTTTCTTGGAAAAAAAATGTTTTAAGTAGTTTTTCGCTGCTATGATCCATAGTCATAATCTTGAGTGGAAGCTCTGAGGTGGAGACAGGGCTCATCAGTCCCTGTGTGCCGACCTGGCCGAGCTGTTTACCTGGGGAGGTGCCAAATGGCAGGATCTCTTCAGTTTTTCTCTTGCCTGGCCAGATCCTCCTGCTTCGAGAGTGACGGCTTGGCTGCCAGGGTTCTGAGGGCTGAGAACTATCATCAGGAGGGCTTGGGGTGTGGGGTGAGGTGGCATCTCAGCCCCTCGTGTCTGGATGCTTCCCTTCTTGCCTTGCGGCCCCCACTGGCCACCTCCTCCCCTCCAGAGAAGCCTGCGGTTCAAGTGGGTGGGTCCGTTTCATATCCTTCTCATCCTTAAGGGTTTGTGTTGTCTTTTTTTAAGTCCCCTTTCTATTGTTTTCATGGGGTTTTAGTGGAGATTAGAAGGAGATGCTTGTGTTCAGACCACCATCTTTACTCAGAAGTCTGCATTGCCTTAATTTCATAGGTATCATAATATACTTCTTTGAAGCAGGGCTGTGGTATGAGCAATACTTTTAAGATGTTTTCCAAATTTTAATGGCAAGTGTTTAGCATCTGTACATGTGTATGTACAGGGCAGGTGACGAACCAGACACTTGTAAACTGCTGTAGAACATTGCTACTTACATCTCATCCTGCCTTTTTTTTTTTAAAGACAGCTGTGAAAACAAACAGACTAGGAAAAATCTCTGGGGGAAATATTTTTACAGCTAGGTTAGAAGTTTTTATTTTATATTTGTTCATCCAAGGCATACTTGTCTTTAGGCAGTGCAATTTATTTGTTTTAAATTAAGGGGGAAAAAAATACTAGCAACATATTCTTTCTTAACATGTTTCTCTGTTGTTTATTAAATATGGTTATTTAATAAGTACAGTAAGATGAAAAAGAAAAGATTTCCCTTGGGTTTTGTATATGTATTTCTTTTAACCTAGATTCTAATAGCTGTTCATTTGAAAATATTTGGGTCTTCAGCAATATCACCTATCCTGTACTTACAGATAACTCCAGAATTTATCCATTGTAGCCCCTGCCTTCTCTCCTGAGACCCGGTGTCTCGTTGCAGGCACCTAATGGTGTCTGTCAGAATCCTGATGTCAGTCTCCTTGTGCCATAGACCTAACCAGTCTTAAACGGAACATAACTTCTTTTTTTTCCCTGTTAACTTTTCTCAATCACTGGATTTTTTTTAAGACTTAAATTTTTTAGAATAGTTTTAGGTTCATAGCAAAATTGAGGGGAAGGTAAGAGATTTCCCATATACCCTCTGTCCCCACACCTGCGTAATCTCCCCCCACTACTGAATATTCCCCTAGCAGAGGGGACATTTGTTACAATCGGTAAACCTACATTAGCACATCCTAATCACCCAAAATTAAATGGCCTAGAGAGAAAAAAAATGGATGAGGCTATCCAATAAGGGAAGGAAATATCCCTTATGTTTCCAAATAACTCAATTGGAGGCAGTAAACTTACACCACCAGCTCCCCACCGTGTTAATTCTTGACTTACTATCAATGTGTAGTTCCTCTCCCAGTTTTTGAATATGCAGTCAAAAGATTCAGTAATTTTCGTTCAGTACAATAGCTATGTTTAAAAAGCCATGTTTCAAACACATAACTTTCCTTGAAAAATGTTTTGCATCAAAAAATTTTAATTGAAGAAAATTCTTTCTACTCTATTAGGCTTAAAGTTAGCCCAAAAGTCTCATTCTTAGTTCATTATGTGTAATGGCCAAGTAATACGTATTTTCGTGAAATAGATTAATAGAATTTGTTTGTGGGTAAGAGATAAGGAATTAGAAAGTTCTGGAAACTGGTTCTAAAAAATTTTGTAATAATTTATGTAAATTATGCCTTATGCAGCTTCTTAACTTATTATTGAATGAACTGTTTTTAAGCCATCTTTCTGGTCAGATTTTATTGATATTAACTTTAAATTTTGCATTCTTTGTCTTACAGAGCCTTCCTAATATTCTCTCTGATGATCGATTTAAAGTTATGTTCGAGAACCCTGACTTCCAAGTAGATGAAGAGAGTGAAGAATTTAGGCTTTTGAATCCACTTGTTTCCAAAATTAGTGAAAAAAGGAAGAAGAAGCTAAGACTCTTAGAGCAACAGGAACTTCGTGAAAAAGTAATGTTCTCTATATCATTTAGAATATGCTCCTGTTTGTTTAAAGTTTTCTGTCTAAGTTAGAAGAGTCTTTGAGTTAACTTGAACTGGAATTTGTTTGACCTTTAGCTTAGGAATGTATCTTATTTAATTAAAGACATTTTTTTCCTGATGCATGCAATGTCACATGCTCTAATGGGCTAATGCTATTTAAAAGAAAATAATGGATCAGTGTTTTTGGTTGGGGAAAGGAGCTGCTTCTTACTATTTTTATTTTCAGGAAGAGGAGGAAGAACCGGAAGGAAAACCAAGTGATGCAGAAAGTTCTGAGAGTTCAGATGATGAAAAGGACTGGGTTGAAGAGGTCAGGAAACAGCGCCGACTTCTCCAACAGGAGGAAAAAGTGAAGCGTCAGGAACGACTCAAGGAGGACCAGCAGACGGTCCTCAAGCCCCAGTTTTATGAGATCAAAGCAGGCGAAGAATTCAGAAGCTTCAAAGATTCTGCCACAAAGCAGAAGCTAATGAAGTAAGTAATGCTGCCCTCAGTGGTGGCTCCAGGTGGTGGCCCAGCTTTCCTTTTCCTCGCCCGGCACCTTGCCCTCAGGGTGGCATTTGGATCTTGGGAGTAAATGTGAGGGAAGGACCACAAGGCCTGAGGGGAAATACGCTTGTCTCTATTGTGATTATTTTTAACAGCGTTTTGAGGTGTGGTTACATACATAAGATAACGGGGTCTGGCCCCCTGAGTATTGGTAAATACACACATTAGAGCATTTTTATCCTGCAGAAGCCACACTCTTAAATTATAGTCGTAATTAAGAGATAATCACTTCTTTAACAAAAAGTTGTTTTTAAAAATTAGAATTTCAGTTACGTTTACGCTCATCTTAGTTTACACGATTATTAAAAAGATCACTTGGAAATTTTGCTAGAAATTCTAAGCCTTTTGTAGATACATTGAGAGATCAGAAAAAGTGGTTTTCTGGAATAGTCAGATACAGAGAGGCAGAAAGTAGAATGGTGGTTGCCAGGGGTTGGAGGGGTGAGCCATCACTTAAGGAGGTACGAGTGTCAATTTGGAATGATGAGAACATTCTAGAAATGGGTGGTGGTAATGGCTGCACAACAGTGAGTGTCTGCTGAACTAGTCACTTAAAAATGGTTAAAATGATGTTTTATGTTATACATACTTTACCACAATAAAAAAAATCAACTTTAAAAACAATATTATTTGGACAGTTATACCTGTCAGGTGTCTAAGTTAGGAACAAGCTAGGTACTCAGGTCCAAAATGTGTGTAAGCTCTAAGTCGTGTAAGTCTCCGCTTTGAGAGTTTCTAGGCTGAGTATTGATACGGAAGATCTGAATGGGAATAGAGTAGATGATCTTGAAAGAAGAGCCTGGAGGCCTAGGGAGCCCAGGAAGATGGAGGAGGAAGAGGCGGGCAGGCAGATGAGGTGTTAGGTCAGCCGGTGCTAGTTCTGTACCTATGCTTTTTGAGCTCCCAGCTCCCCATTTAGAAAAATGTGGTTTTTCAGACAGAGGAAGTGTCCGAGGGGGGGAACTTCGATGGATGGGCTGAATTGTTTCTGGAAAGAGATATGCTTATTCATCTTTATTTTGCCAGTTTTAGCAAATCTGGGACACCAAATGTTGAGTGAATCCTTCACCTTAGATCTAGGATCATCTAGAAGTTCTGATTCTGACTCACAAAAGATGCAAAGAATCTAGTATCTTCTGAAGAAATTTTTTTTACCTACCAGCCTCACTCTTTTTTATAACACCTTTCTTGAAATATAATTTATGTAACATACAATTCACCTAGTTAAAGTGTGCAATTTATTGGTTTTTAGTATATTCACAGAGTTTTGTGCAACCATCACCACTATCAGTTTTAGAACATTTTCCTTATCCACAAACAAAATTCCTTACCCCATTAGCATTTACTCCCATTTACCCCCACCTCCCATCCCCAAGCAACCACTAATCCATTCTCTGTCTCTATACATTTGCCTATTCTGACATTTCATGTAAATGGAATCATACAATAGGTAGCGTTTTGTCTGACTGCTTTTACTTAGCACAGCGTCTTTAGTGTTCATCCATGTTGTAGCATATGTCAGTACTTCATTCGTTTTTATTGCCAAGTAATATTTCAGGGCGTATTGTATTGTATATATTGTATTCATTCATTTATCAGTTTATGGATATTTGGGTTGTTTGCACTTTCTGGCTATCGTGAATAGTGTTGCTGTGGACATTTGTGTGTAAATGTTTGCATTGACATATGTTTTCCTGTCTCCTGGCTACACACGGTAACTTTATGTCTGACTTTCTGAGAAACTGCCAAACTGTTTTCCAAGGAGGCTTCTGCATTTTACATTCCCAGCAGCAGTGTGTGCAACCTCACTTTTTATGTAGCTGTTGTTCTTAGATTTTTATTTGGAGTCCTACTCAGAAGCAGCGAAAAGACTGCTTGTTTCCAGTATTCCGATTCTGTGGAGTGCAATTTTTTTTATTAGATTATCTACAGGCTTTGTCTTGCGCTATTTACTTTATCCCTAGTTCCTGAATTAGTCCCTAGACCTGGGTAGACACTCGATAAATCCTTACTAAAGTGTGAATCTTCTGTGCCTTGGCTACATGTCAGGCAAGTCTGGAAGTTACCATTTCACGATCTGCTGAAAAAGAACTTATTTACCCCCAACCCACTGACCAGGGAAACCTGGGAGCAGCAGTTTTCAGTGTAACCATGGTAACAGAAAGTCATGATTTGGGGGTGAGAGGCATGAATTAACTCACGAACATTCTTGTTTTGCTGTGGGTTGTAGTAGGATATTAATGTAAAACACAAAAGGGTTGAAAATTTAGTATGTAATGAATAAATAATAGCTAAGTTAACACACTGCAATTACACATTCTTACTAAGTTAAGCAATTTTTTTGAGAAGATGAGTTATCTGAGTGATGATACTTACATGAACTTAGAAGAAAAATCCTACCGCTTAAAGTAATAACCCTTTGGTATGAATAGCCTGCAGTTTGCTGGCATTCTGGCACAAACTGCTTATTGAATTCTAGTATTGATGGATTATTTTGGCAAATCCTGAACCTTGCAATATTTTAATATTATTTAATGAATATTGAACCATTATCCTTCAGACAGTTAAAGTGACTCCTTATGTTTTTTCTGCAAGTCACTACAAGGCAATCAATAAAGCACATCAGAATCGGGTGTATTATGTTTAAAAGTACCCTTGAACTTGCCCAGCCTCAAAACTATTTTTCTATGAAGGGAAAAGTGAAGAATGAATCCTAACTATTTTTCTATGAAGGGAAAAGTGAAGAATGAATCCCAAAGTTCTCTTCTTTGCTTGGCATAGTAACATGGCTTTAGATAAATACACATGTCTGTCAGCACATTTTTATATGCCTTACAGTGCTTGATTCGTGAGTTTATTCATCCACCTGTCAGCCTCTCCACCCACCCATTCATCAATCAAACATCCATTGAGTTCTTTGTGTGAACAGAGTGCTGTTCTAGGCCCAGGGGATGGAAAGGAAAAGCCAGCTACCGTGCCGTGGCCTTGCCGCCCTGGTTGATGCTCTGTGAGCCAGTTAGAGGTGTGGGGACGTGTCTAAGAAAGACAGGAGTGGATTTTTAGACATCTAGGGAAGTCTTTGTAAGAGATCATATTCAGCCGGGTCTTTTGAAAGAAAAAAGACGAGCACTGAAAGCAGGGTGGGAGAGATGTTCTTCAAGGCAGAGGGAGCGGCATGGATGGAGGAGTGCTGTGTGAAAGTTGAGGGAAGAGCTCGAGAGCATGGAGGAGGTGGCCAGAGCAGAAGGTGAGCCCGAAAGGCGCATTGGTCCCAGAGCCAGGCCCTGGCTAGCCAGGGAAGGGTCGTGAGCTAAGATCAACATGATCAAGTCTATTCTGTCTCCCCCCCAATTATGTAAATACTTACACAATAAAAGCAGTATTTGTTGGTTGTAGAAAGTAAAAATAAAAACATACAGATATAAAAAGCCCCTATTTTCCAGAAACTGTTATTAAAATACCTCAGTTTTAGAAGATGCAGGGAGAAACTGGGCACATGAGACCAGTTAACAAACTAGTTCCAGTGGGAAGTGATGAAAGCCTGAACTGCTGGGCGGAGAAGGGCAGACAGACTTAGAACCAAGTTATTCATAAGAAGTCTAAGATGAGACACACTACAACATTGTCTGGTTACTCATTTAATATTAATGGAGAAATGAATGGTCAGAGGTGAGGTTGAAATGTCTAGCAATGTTGAGATAAAGAATACAGAATAAAAAACAAGTTTAAAGCTAAAAGTATTGAGCTGGGTGTTCAGCACATTAAGTCTACAGGACCAAATGTTTTCCTGGTAATGTTCAGTAGACAAATGGAAATGTAAGAGGTGGCCCGGATATACTGATTTAAGAAAGATACCAACGTCCTTGTGGGACTGAAACCACTGTGTTAAAAAGGCTTCCTATAAGTGTGCTGAGGGAGATGAGGGCTAAGAGTAGAGTCCTTGGTTAACAACAAATATTTTTGAGTGTGTGATGAAAACCATACACCTCTCTAAAAATGTGCAAATGCACGCAAAGTAATACATATTGTAGAGGTGTCAAGAATATACCAATACCAGTAGCAATAGAATTCTGATGTCGGGCGCCGGTGAAGGAGAAGATGGGCAGTTAACATTATTAAGGAGTTGCCCAAAAGTTAGTAGGAAAACTGGAAAGAGCCAAGAGAATGTCAGAGAGAGAAGTGTGACACCATTGTCAGATGGAGCAGGGGGGCCCGCAGAATGGAAGCTGAGCAAGGCCGTAGGAAGATGGTCTTGTTGGGATTCATGTCTCAGTCCTTCAGCCCTATGTCTCACTGCAGTGGATTGATGAATGAGAGATGTAAAAACATACTGTGAATAATTAGTCAAGATGGTTCTTTTGAGACATTAGGCAGTGAAAGGAATCAAAGCCATAACTTGGTAAGAAAGGCTTTTTAGGCTTGAGAGATATGACTTGTTAGTATATCTAGAGAGAAAGTAACCACAGAAGGAAAGGGGAGAGGGAAGAAATGAGAAATTGGACTGAATGGGCAGAACTGAACTGAGTGAGTGATCGGGAGTGAACAGGGTCAGGAGCACCCGTTAAAGAGCTCTTCAGAGACAAGGGAAAGAAGTCAGGATGGGTGGGAATAATTACAGTTATAGATAGAAAGACTGGGAAGTTCACGCTTGCTGGCTTCAGTCAGGAATCTGGGCACATGAGCCTCTCCTGCTATGTGGGGCAGCAGTGGTCTGCAATGCATGATGAAAGTGTTGGAGATAATCTGTTGGAAAACCCTGGAGAAAGAGACCTTGGAATAACTTTCTAAATCAGTAGCTGAGGAGATCCCCTCTTCTTGGGTAATAAATACTGCCTGCTGGGTGGCCCTTTCAGTTCAGTTCATGAAAACATTCTTTGAAGCGCCTACCCTGTGGTAGGTCCTGGAAATTCAAAGATTTCTGAGCCACTTTCTGCCTTTGAGGAACTCACAGCTTCTTCACCGGGTACTTTAGTAGCTCTTGGTGAGCCACTTACCATGTCTGCAACATTATCCACTCTGAATTAAACAATGATGGCCAGTTTTTACTCTTCAGCTAATTTTCCTCACTGATAGTGGATAAGAACTGAAGGAATGCAGCCTTGATTTAATACAAGCATTTTTAAAGTCTAATTTTTTGAAAGCAGTTTAATTCCAAACCCACGCTTTAAAAGACAAGAATCTTTTATTACTCAAGTAATATACAAGCATATCATTGTAATATACAAGCATCTTATCATTATCATATGCAAGCATGTCATTGTTGTAATGCTCAAGAACACAAGATGAAGGGTGAGAGTCTCCCAGCCCACACTCCCCCCCCACCCCAAGGTAACCACTTTGGGTGTCCTTTTAGAATTCGGTCACCCTCGCGTATGCGCCCACTCACCTGTACAGTTGTAGCTCTCCTGTCTTTGGTGTGAACAGATCATACTGATGATGTTGCTGATTCACTTGCTCTTTTCATTGAACAGTAAATTTTGAAAATTTTTCTTTGTAAGTGCATGGAGGTCCCCTTATGGCTGCATAAATACTTCCTAAGATGGTTGAGCCATAATATCTAATTTTGGATGTTTCAGTTGTTTCTTGTTTTTCTCTTCCTTTTTTCACAGTTATAAATATGTACACATGTGCAAGAGTTTCTTTAGAATATATTACCTAGTGATGAAATTTGCTGGATCAAAAGAAGCGTGTGAGCAATACGGCCAAGTCGCCCTCCAGAAAGGCCTTGGGGCCTTTGCACTCTTGCCAGGGTGCCTGTTTCCCCGCATTTGCAGCAGCAGTGGGTATTAGGAATCTTTTAAATTTTTAACTGTTCGGAAAGTTGAGACAGCAGATCTCATGATTGCTTGTGCTTACATTTCCTGAGGCTTTGAAGCAACATTATGCAAACTGAAAGCACTGAAATAGTTTTCAGTAACTTTTGCAGTGTGTGTAAATATTTATCAAAGTTGTAGACTTAAAACAAAGTACTTAACATTTTTAAGTACTTAAAATTCACCATTTATCTGTGGATTCCATTTCTCCATTCTCTTCTTACTCCCTTTGATGTAGGTGGTTCCTTTCTTTTAGGTTAATTTAATCCTTCTCAGTGCTGTACTAAAGCAGGTGCCCTGATGTATATTTTCCACTCCCCTACTTCCTTTTCCTCACCAAGTGATTTTTAAAACTCAGTTGAAGAGCATTACTTTTTAAAATTTTTTCTTTTTTTAATGGAGGTACTAGATACTGAACCCAGGACCTCGAGCAAGCTAAGCATGTGCTCTACCACTGAGCTCTACCCACCTCCTGAGGAGCGTTACTTTTAATTAAATGTTAGCTCGTGTGTGTTTTAAAGCCTCAAAGAAGTGTATCATTCAGCCACTGTGGGATGTCTATTGAGTCTCTGATTTGATTTTTTCCCCTTGTAGTGTGTGCCCATCTTTCTTTTTTTCTTTCAGTAAAGCCCTACTGATAATTTAGGTTCTTCCTCAAATGGTCTCCCCATCCTGCACTGAGTAATTACTCCCGCTTTTCACCTTCTAAAGCCTGAATCTGTCACCTTAGCAATCCCCACAAATGTGGGGAGGGAGGGTGCACGTTGTTCATCTTGTATCAGTGAGGTCATTTTTCCTTAAAATTCTTTGCTATCAATGACAAAGTAGCCAAAAGCCAGCCGACCTGAGCCAGGACAGGAGAAGGGACAGGATGGGGCAGGCCAGCCCCTTCCCGCCTCCCGCATGGGCCCACCGGTCCTGAGTGAATCACCAAGAAGGACGGGCAGGGTTTTCTGCCTTTTCCTCTTCCGTTACGGTAGACGGTTTTCAGGTGTCTGACTTCTTGACTCCTCTCTGCCGGAGTGGTAGCAGGCTGTGGAACTCTGCGTTCCAGAGCTGACTGTGAAGGGAGGGAAGTGGAACTTGCTTTCATGTAGAAATCTCTCCCTCGACCTGTCTGATCTCTTGCCACGGCTCCTTCTAAAGCTCAGCTGTCTCTCCAAGGAGCCGAGACAGAACAAGTTTCTGCAAGTGCACGTCAAGGTGCACTGAGAGGAGACCAGAGCGCCTGCACCCCATCACGAGGAAATAGGTCATCCTTAAAAGAGTAGTAATTTCCCACAATTGACTTGAAAAGTCTTTTTCTTCGCAAATTAGTGTTTTCTGTGTATCACCTTGTCTCAGTGGCTCCAGAGTTATTCAGAATTAAAATCTCACAGTTTATAGCTCTGAAAGGAAGGAACAAAAATGAAATGGACGGCTGGAGGAATGTGCTTAGGCTGGCATGAGTCACACGCATGCTGGAGTTGGTTTACACTTCACTTGTGAATTCTTGTTTTTTTTTTAAAGGCAAAACCAAATCTTGATTTCATTGTCATGTGAAAGCTTGTCATTTAGAATACTAATACATTTCTGTAACAAAACCTTATAAATCAACCATGGTCTGACACACACCTGGAAAGCAGAAATTCTTAGATTGGAATCCTGGTTTTAGACTCAAATCCTTATGTGGCCTGGGGCAAGGCATAGAACATCTTCCCTGCCTTTTTGCCATCTGTAAAGGATAAATACTTCTGTCTCAGGGATGTTGAAAGGATTAATTAGTTAGTCTGTTAAGAACTTTGAAGATGAAAAGTACTTTAAAAGTGCTTCTTAATAACATTATTGCTTAGAAAAGAGTGCCACTTTTATGCTAACCACTTTATGTCTCAAATTATATAAAGAAGGTATATTTAGTACTTACTGGTAGTCATAAACCAGAGCTAGATCTCTCAGGGTGTGAACATCAAACATTGACTTCAGAATTTCAAAGGAGCATCACTCTTTAATGGATCATTTAGGAGTTGTGTTCTACTCAGTAATTAGTTACAAAGATCGTATTTCAGGAAAAAGAAGACCCTTTCATACAGTGCACCCCCCTTTTTTAATTCAACCAGGTTTTTCAAATACTAACTTTAAAAGGGGTGCATTCAGTTTTAAATTGGTACAAGGAGGACTGGAAAGTACATTTACTGTTTTTTGAGGAGAGAACCAAATAGAAGAGAAAACCATATTCTTCTCTTCTTCCCTCTCCTCTCTCCTAGTTTCAACCTAGGGGTATGAAGGTGTTGCTTTTAGCCTTTCTAGAAGGATTAGAGCTAACATTAAAACTTACTGGATGTGTCTATCTTAATTCTGTTTTTTCCCTCTAAACCAAGTTAACAATGATCTTATTTTATAATAAAACATTATTATACAAACATGCAATGAAGTCCTGTATAACTGGTACCAGATTCAAGTTTAACATCTTGATTGTTGCAGATGGCATTGAATTGCAGTTCACATACAGCAAACCATGACAGGGACAAAGATTACAGAAAGAGACCTTAGAAAAGTTAGGAAAACGTGATCAAGAAATGAAATGAAAGTTAAATTCGGGGTAAAGTGTGTCAGAAAGAGGAATTCAAGGAAGAGACTGAAAGGAAAGGCACCTGGAGAAGTCACAATGAATAGGGCTGACTCAACATTTACCCTCAGTGTAACTGCTTTTGTTTTCTCTGTGTAATCAGACGATTTCATGTTCCAAGTTGCTCCAACTGTGGGTGTTGAGTCCAGTCCAGTGAGCTAAGCCCGAGTAAAGGAAAAGTCAGAATCCTCGTAAGCACTTCTCTGTGGCTTGACCGGAGGGCTTCATTTGTGTTCACGCCTTTGTAGAAGGTGAATGAGTTGCCGAAATACTCACATACCTAACTTATGTGTGGTGTAAATATCAAGTGCTCTTGAAGCATAAGGGCCACTGACCATTGCAGAAAGTTACAGGCTTCAGGAATATTGCTCCTTGTATTTTGGCTTCAGAAATATGATTTAGTAAGGTAAGTAACAACCATTGAAATATGTGGAACCACCACTCAAAATATGAAATCAGTGGGTGTTTGGGGCAGCCATTGTTTTCACTGCGCATCTATTGAGTATGAGTAATGACTGAGTGCTTGGGATTCTTTCCATTGATTGTGTTGTATGAATGCCGTTTTTTGTCTTTACCACACATGTAAAAGAGTCAGTTCTAATTAAAACTTGTGTCAAATGGCAAATCAAAACATAATGCTAATTAATGTGTCATTCTCTTAAATTTCCTACAGTAAAACCCTTGAAGATCGGTTGAAACTTGAAGCAAAAAATGGGACATTGAGTGTATCCGACACCACGGTTGGCAGCAAACAATTGACATTTACATTAAAGAAGGTAAGTTGCTTTTTAATGTTCTTTTTTAGTTCACAGGAGAAAATTAGCCTTCCAGTCGTGGTGTGTCTGTGTCTGACCTCAGAACTGCCTTCCCATGCTTTTCCCCTGCTGAGGAAGCTTCTGTTCCTGTTCGAGCATCTTCCTTACTGCCAGAACCCCTCCTGCGCTGAGAGCATGCTGCTTGGCTTTGGCAGAGCAGGCGTGTCTCCGGTGTCCCGAGGGCCCTGGTGACCCCAGAGCTGGTACTGTTGCTGAGGAACCAGCAGCGTGGTTTCTGGGTCACTGGGCCACCTGAAATGTGGCCTTGTAAAGCGGAAGTCCTGACCACATATGGCTTTAAAAGAATAGTTGAAGCTTATGTGGACTTTAAAGAAACTCAAGAACTGGTGAGTTCCTGACGTTCCTGGCGGTAAGAGCAGCTTGCCCAGGATGTGTCGTTTCAGAAGAATTTCTGTCAGTAGTAGGTCCTATTCTCAGCTGACTTACAAGAGTCGTTTCTTTAGCCAGTTTTAACGATGCCTGGCCTGTATTAAAGGAGGAATCAGCTGGTTTAAATATTTGCTATTAACTGATGAGTGAAACTGCATGGTTTTATTCTTCAAAAAAATTTATTCTCAGTTAGTTTCCTTTAATATATTTGTCACTGGGAGGGAAAGAATGACAAAGACTCCACCTCCGTTTCTTTTTTAAAATTGAGATACAATTCACATATAAAGTTCACCTCTTAAAAGTGTACAATTCTGGGTTTTTAGTATAGTCACTAAGCTGTGTGATCGGTACCACTATCTGACTCTGGAGCGTCGTCGTCCCCACAAAGGAAACCCCCTTTTGCAGTCTCCCTGCACACTCCCATCTCCCCAGCCTATGGATTTGCCTGTTCTGAACATTGTATATAAGTAGAATCATACAACATGTTTTCTTTTGCATCTGGCTTCTTTCACCTTATGTTTTCAAGGTTAACCCGTGTTGTAATATATACAGGAACTTTATTCCTTTTTGTGACTGAGTAATACTTCGTTGTGTGGATAGATCACATTTTGTTTGTCCTTTAATCTGTTGATGGGCCTTTGGGTTGTTTCTTTTTTTTCTTTTCTTTTTTGCTATGAATAATACTGCTATGAAAATTCAGGTGATGTTTCTGCATGGACACATGATTTCCATCTTCCTGATAACTAAGGATGGTGGAGCATGTTTTCATGAGCTCACTGGCCATTTGTATATTTTCTTTGGAGAAATGTCTGTTCAGATCCTCTGCCCACTCCTTCTGATCCTGTGACAGTTCTCTGATGTCATCAAGAGGCTTGCAGATGATAAGAACATTTTTTTTTAGTTAGTATCCATTATCTTATATAGATACAATAGAAAGAAAAGGCAAAATTAGAAGAAAAAATTGCTTTTTCCTTGTGCTGAGAACTCTTCAGATTGACTCTTTCGGCAGCTTTCACGTAGGTAATACAGCAGCATTAACTGTAGTCGTCACGTGTACGTTACGTCCCTCGTACTTGTGTCTTATAGCTGGGAGTTTGTACCTTCTGGCCACCTTTCTCCAATTCGCCCTCTTTCTGTCCCCCAAAAGAAGTTTTTATTCTAAGTATAAGAAACTTTTCAGTTAAATCTCTCTCCATTTAGAGCAAGTTTGCACTCTTTCACTTCTCACTTAAATAAACCAAAACTGGGTGTGTGTTCAGAGTAACTCACTGTGTATACCTGGTTTCTTAGCAATTTTCTGTGTGGTTTCAAACGTCTCCTGTTCCCCTCTGAAGTTCAGGTCGCCAAGTGGGTGGCAGGCGTAGGGCAGCTGTGGGGGCACTTCTGAGGCCTCGGGGCCGTACCGGCCGCTGGGCGCTCCCTCTACTGCTCAGGTGAGCTTTCAGGAGGATGCGAGCACATTCCTTTCCCACCTTTTTTTCTTAATGGGAAGCTACTGAATTGAATATCAGTTTGTAATTCATGGTAAAGTGAAAATAAGCTGGCTCTGTTTTTGTTTTGTTGTTTTTTGTTTGTTTGTTTGTTTTTGCTAAAAACAGAAGCACTAAGTAAGAAACACTTAAAACAGCCTCGTAGAGTCTGGCAGAGGCTTTGACACTGTCTTTGGGAACATCAGCTGGGGTTTGACTTAGGCCAGTTTTATCATTTGATTCACGAAATTTTAACTATTAAATCTTAGTTTTATTTAAGGACATTTAGGGTTTGTTTGTACGTATATTTTCTGATACCGATCTCTCTCTATACTAGGCATGCGATACACTCAGGTAGAACCCCAAGTTTCCCCAGGTTTTCATGTGTACTTTCTAACATGTGAATCAAGTGAAAAGGAGAAAAACTATGCTTTAATATTATTTTTAAAATGAATCAGTCACATGACAGCGACATCTTCCAAATGCATCCGCTGTTCAGAGAGAGGCTAAGAAGAGTTTTTTTTCTGGGCGGAGGCTTGTCTGCAGGACGATTGCTGCTTGCAAGCTCCTGTGTGGGCTCCAGCCTTTGTGGGGTCCGTCGGGCAGGGCCTCCCAGAATGCACTCTGGGCGGCGTAAGGGACTCCTGGAAGGTTGCTTTGCCAGCAGACACGTGAGGGAAATCTGCAACTGGTGCCCATACTGGAGGCGTGTAACAGCCTCGACTCAAAAGCTGCAGCCCACCCTGTTTACCTTTACTTAGTACCCCACTTCTCATCCAGAATTATTTGGGCAAGAAACATTTGTCTTGGAGATCCTTTTTAACAGGAAGAAACGAAACATTAAGTAACCAGTGTTCACTAACTTTACAAGAGTCTTGATGACAGCATTATTTTGTCTGCTAAGGAGCGTGCAGGTTCCCTCGGGGTTTCTGAGTTTTCCATTGATGAATGTGTACTACTTGCTCTGTGCCATGTGCACAGACACACAGGACAAGACAGACTTGGTCCTTGTCATAGTCCTCCGTCTACAGAGAGAGGTACACAGACAGTGACATCATTGTAGTGTGGTGAGGGCTCCCAGGGAGGACCGAGGGCTGGGACTGTCGGGGCCTGACCTGGAGGGGAGGTTGGGGGGTGGTGTCAGGGAGGGACACCTGTGGAGCCTACGTGTGTGAAGTAGCCGTCAAGGGGAAGGAAACTGTGGATCAGATGTAACCGGGAAGGTGCACGTGGAGCTGTCCTGCAGGGCCTTGTCAGGAGGGCGTGTTAAATTTTAACCTCAATCCTAAGAATCGCGGAAAGTTGTTGAAAAGCTTCAGTTACCAGAAGATTGACATACCATTTTTATTTTTAAAAACTCATTGTGGCCATTGCAAGCGTAGCAAACTGAGAGGATGGGAGAGGAACAGGCCCCTGCGTGGTCCCCTGGAAGGACAGAGCCCTGAGTGGAGCACGGGGGAAGGAGGAATATCCACGGCAGGCTTGACTTTGAAAAGGCTCTGAAAAGATGATGATAATCAGAAAAAGAAATAATTCTGTGTAAAAGTTTCCTAGAATAGGGTAATTCACCCCTTTTGGTTTTTACAAATTGCTCCTTTCTCACAATTCCCTCACCTCCCAACTCGTTAACTTTCAAATATTGAATAATACTATCTGGAAGTAAATATGGAGACTTTCTCTTCAAGACTGAAAGACAAATAAATATTTTCAGGTGCATAGGAAAGTACAGACCATAGGCAGGCAGGCTGCAGGGGGTCTGAAAGGCAGTGCTTTTCAGCTTTAGAACTTATGCCCTTCGAGGGTTTTCCCAGTTTACCTCCTGTCAGCTCCATCAGCTAAGTTTGTTTGTCTGTTTTTGAGCTTCACAGTTAGTAGTGTGTATTATCTAAACCCTCAAATGTGTTTTTAAAACTACACAACTCTTACCACCATCGTGGATTCAGCGTTGATACTCTTCTGAGAATTTCTGCTAAAAGTAGTGGAACTGTTTGGAGAGGATCTGGCTCTCCCCTGAGTGTTGAGAACAGTGCCTTTAACGCAGCCAGCCTGGAACCCACGAGCTCATCCCAGCCATGAACTTGGGATGTGTCTGCCTAGCATTTAATGGTAGATCTCTGCCTTTCAAGGGGAGTTTGGTTTTTTTGGAAATAGCCAAAAATTCTTTGGAACCAGCTCTGCTGACTGGATGCTTTATCGTGGGTGGGTTATTATACATTTTTAGTACACCGAAGTATTTTTTGTTTTTGTTTTTAAGGTAATGTGAGTAAACTAATGAATGATGCTCGCTTAGAAACAAATGACAGTTCTACAAGAGAAGTCGTGGACATTTTGAAAGCAGTAGCATCTTCTTAAGTTGCCTCTCTTGCGAGGGGCTGTACCTTTGAAAACGCCACACGAGTGTTGTGCGTCGGTTGAAAAGCCAGCCTCAGACTTTGTGGTTCACACTGATGTGTCCGGGCCCTTCTCTTGCCCCTGGGTTTAGAATTCAGGTTTTACTGTCCTTGTGAAGGTTGGCCCTCATCCTGCTGTCCCCGCTGGAGCAGTGTCCATGGACAGGCCTCTCACATTTCTCCCACAGCAGGACTGTGATTGGTGGTCGTGCTGTTGGCATTCTGGTGGTTACAAAAAAGGGGTGTTAGCGTTTTCTCTCTTTCTCTCTTCGCTTAATCTTCTCTTTTAGTCTGAACAGCAGAAGAAGCAGCAGGAGGCTGAGAAACTGCACCGACAAGAGAGGAAGACACTCCGTCGTTCAGCCGGTCACCTGAAGTCAAGGTCCCGGAGAGGACGGCCGTTCCACTGAATCTGGAAATGGTCCCCCACACGGTTCAGAGGGAGCACATCTCCCCCGCTGATGATCATTGAAGTGTATCAAACACAGACGGGGGCGCACGTTTCTGAAGTTCCACATAAATCCTGGCTGTGCCTACAGGGATGGAGAGCTGGTACCTGGCCCCGACCCCAGGTCAGACCGTCAGGCTGGTCCCCTGGCCCGCACAGTGCCCCCAGAGAACTTCTGCACATTGTCGCTCCTGCGGACATTATTCTTTCCCCCTGGTTTTAATCAAGTAAAGCCGGTTGTTTTTTAACGTTGTGAAATGCGCACCATGAAATGAAAGGTTATCCTGTGCTAAAAGCCAGGACGGATCGTCTTCTTGGAACTGTCTTTCTTGCACTGCCTGCTGTCATCACAAACTGCCCAGAAATGCGTTCCTGTCGTACCTTCCCGTGGGCATCGGTCATGTGTGTTTGTAAGTATATGCAGGCAGGAGTGTTGCTTATTTATGTGTTAGTTTGGGATTTAAAAAAAATTTATTTTTATACCAAGACAATATAAATTAATGGCAATACAATCGGAAACAAGAAGTAGAAGCTACTGGGTATTCTTTTAACTTTTCACAAGATTAAATGCAGATTTTTTTTTAATCTTTCTTAAGCACAATTGGAGATATACTGGTGGAAAAAACATTTATAAAAATAAATGCTTTCTTTTGAACAGCTTTTTGGAGAGAGACCCATTCATTAAGTTAATTTGAAAATTAACTTTGGTTTTCTTAGTTTTGTAGGTGTGGGTGTGATTTTGGAGGTGCATTTCTTCATATACAACTGGATGGTAGATGAACTTGAGATGCTGTGAGCAAACAGGCAGATGTGTGAATTAACATAAACGGGCTGTAGACCCTGTCAGTGCCGCGGGCAGCCGGATGCAGGCCTTCCAGATCAGGCAGGTCCTCCCTTCTTTGTTTTCTCCCTCCTGTTTCTACGTTGTTCCTTGTCTCTTCAGGTCCCCCTTCTGCCTCTGCTTGTGTGCAGACTGGCCTGCTCCCCGCAGCAGGCAACAGTGTGGGTCGTATTGCTACCTCTGGTCTGAGAGGCAGAGTGTGTTTCCAGAAAAAAATTGTGTGTGTGTGTGTGTGTGTGTATGTACGTACAGACACTGTCACCAGGAAGAGGCTCTTGTTACCTGGGCAGCCAACCCAACCTGTGTCGTGGTACCAGCCCCACCCCCCACCTGTTTCATTTCCTGGAACTTTCCTTTCTCAGCTTATCCCCTAATCTGTTCATGGGCCTGTCTTGTGACTTTCTTCTCTGTTTCCCAACTGCTCTGTTCAGGCTGAGAGTGTGAGAAGTTAAAGGAGGACGCTGCCAGCTGGAGTTCTTCCCTAGGGGTTGAGGGTTGTGCTCCAGGCCTGGGGGTCAGGCTCTCCCACACCTCTACCTGGCCTTCCCAGACCCCTTTTTTCCCTCTTTCTTTGGGGTCCTCCCTGTGGTGTGGGGACTCAGTGCACCCCGTGTGAAATTCCAGGCGCAGTGGCGGCCGCTGATGGAGGGGGCTCACTGCCTAGGGCTCATCTGAGTCTGGGCATTGGAGCGTCCCAGGTCTGGGAGGGTGGATCCACTCTGGACACTTGGGACGCTGGCAGTGGGGCCAGCCTGACCCGGGGTGGGATCCCAGCCCTGTTGCCCACCAGTTCCGTAACCACTGACCATTTAACCTCTCTGAGTCTCATATCCTCCTGTCAGTGAGCCTGACACTTCATTTAGGTGAGGAGTAAATGGGGTTCATCCGTAGTGAGCCTCTCACACAGTGTGGGACCCGGGAGTGCCCGGTAAAGCATCTCGCTCATCAGCCACCCTCTGCTCCCCTCTGCACATACCTTGCTGAACTCAGCGTGATCTTTATAGTCTTTAATATCAAGGTTTTCCTGGAGCGAGGTGCCCTCAGCTTTTGTTCCAGGGGCTTCCTGAAGGGGCAGATGGAGGGGCCTAAGCTGAAGCTGTGACAGACATTCAAGAAAACCTTGAATAGACAGTCACAGGATACATCCTCCAGCCCCCACTGTCCCCCTGCTGATCCCTTGAACAGCCCTGCCTCTCCAGGATGGAGACTCCTGGAGTACCTGCTGTGACCCCCATGTTTCTTTGAAGTCTTCTGTTTTAAAATGTTACACGAGTTTCATGCTCCGTAACTTTGCTGTTTTTCCAACATCTTCCTCACCAGCCCTGGGTCGGGGCAGTGCTTCTCCCAGGTCTCCACCACAAGATGCAGGTAGGAGAGGCACCACCCAAAGATGGGCTTGGGTTTTATGGCACGACCATCCTGGGCGTTACTGAGCGATGACTTCTCTAATCCTGCACCAGGCCCCAATCATTCTCTGGTTCCCCCGTCCTCATGCCTAAATTTCTTTTTCCCCAACTGTTAAAGAATTGAAATTTTCCCCCCCAACTACCAGAAGAAGAGAGGTTTCTTTAAAGTGGGAGAAATTCCAGCATGACTGCGTGCTGCTAGGAATAGTCCAGGAAAAGGAAAAAGTGATGTCAGACAGGGGACAGTATTGGAGTGACACTGGTGAGTGAGTGTGGCAGTTGTTGCTGCTGCTGCGTAACAAATTACCCGCAAACATAGTGGCTTAAGATAACAGTTACCTAACAGCTTCAGTGGATCGGGAATTCAGGAGCTGCTTTGCTGGGTGGTTCTGACTCCTGGCCTTTCATGAAGGTATGATCAAGACACCAGCCAAGGCTACAGTCATCTAAAGGCTTGACTGGGGCCAGAGGCTCCCCCTTCCAAGCTCACGCCCACAGCTGTGGACAGGAGGCCTCAGTCCCATGCCACACGGGCCTCTCCATAAGCCTCTGCTTGAGTGTCCTCCCTTCCTCCAGAGCAAAGGCTCCCAGAGAGCAAGAGACCACGATAGCAGCCACAGTGCTTTTCATGACCTGGTATTAGAGGTTCCACATCATCGCTTACACTGTCTCTGGTTTGTTACAAGTGGGTCGCTAAGTACAGTCACACACGGTGAAAGAGGAACTAGGCGCCATCTTTTTAGTGGCAGGGGTGTCAAGGAGGATTACAGATCAAGTACAGGGCACCCAGTTACATTTGAATTTCAGACAAATGACTTATTAGTATAGATACATATAGATACATCCCAAATATTACATGGGACATACTTAACATTAAAAACTCACTTATCTGAAATCCAAAGGTAATGGATGACTATATTTTCATTTGTTAGATTGGGCAACCCTAGAAAGACTTCTTGGACATTTTTTAGTTCCAGCACGCTAGCTTCAGAGGGAACGGGTTTTAGAGCTCTGACCTCACACAGACACGCGAGGAGGCAGAGGACCAGGCAGTTCAGGCAGGCAGGCGACAGAGAAGCAGATGGATGCAGAGCTTTTTTCTCACTGGAGAGGCCAGATTCAGGCCGAGGCGAGCTGCTTTCCCCGCTCACCTCGTCCTGAGCTGCTGTGCTTCCGCACCGAGCACCCGCTTGGTGCCGAGCCCTTGTTCCGGGTGAGCGTCTTAATCCCCAGGAACCATCCACCCAGTTCCTTTCTCTGCCTCCTACCCCGGGATCGTCTTCGGAGAGCACCCAGAGTAATGAAACACAGGACACCGAGTTGAGAAGCCTGGGTTCTGCCTTTGCTTTTCTTCTGATTTTATTGCCTCTCTGAGTTTCCAAAATTCTACCTCAGTATTTTTCGGATGCTTTTTTCCTCTGTTCCACAGTAAGAAACACATTTGACAGGGCGACCCAGGACACGTGTGTATCAAAAGTGTTACCACGCGTACCCCTCAGCATTTAAAGCAGGCTGGTGTTTTTCTGTTCTATCCTATTACAGTTCCTTTACCCCCACTCTCCTCCCCAAAATAAGTTCACGCCTGTTAAATTGATTTCACGACCCCTCTAACGATGGCTCCATCCCTGAGCTGGAAACCGCCACCTACCCTGACAGGTGAGTTGTGTCATTAGGCTCCAGGAGCATGTGGCAAAGCGCCTAAAATTTGTCCCCCAAACCTGTAATTGTTGCTATGACTTCTAATAGTGATAAGTTGTGTAGTGAGACGTTTTGCTGGAGCTTCTGTGTGAATTTTTTGAATGAACACACTAGATGAGTATTTTAACTGCTTTTTTCCCCCAAAGTTCTATGTTCAGTATAAATTAAATGCAAAATAGATTTTATAGGACAGTGTTAGTGGGTTTTTATAAGAAAATTTTTTAAGATTTTGTGATTCTTAGGTGAACTTTCAATGCATTAAAAATCTGGGTGTTTTATTTGATTGATTTTGGTTTTGAAATGGTTTTTAAACCTCACGTTACTTGTGTAGCCAGCCATGAAGTTGAAACAAAATCCTGCAGTTTATGCTGTCATTATTTTTAAGGAAATATAGATGATGACAGTTACATAACTCTTTTACCCTTTGTAAAAGACCTGTCTCCATGTTTCTTGTTCGATGCAAAACTTGTCTCTTTTGCGTTGAGAATACTAAAAATAATGTCTTTTAGTCCAAGAAAAGTCCAAAGCAAATTAATGTGCTGGGTCTTGAAGTGACTGAATTCTACTAAAAACTTTGAAAGAGGGCAGCAAAGTATTAGAAAAAGTATACATGTAAATAAATATTATAAGAAGATACTTGATTATTTCTTTGACATCCCTATCCAAATTGGCATAAAATTGTTTTCTCCTCAGGAAAATACGGAATTGCCTTATATTTGGCGCTTCCTTACATTTAGGCCTATATAGCAGCTTGATTTAGGGAACATGTAGGGAAAAGAAATTCCAGTCCTCATAATTTTTATTCTTGAAATTCATTTTTTTATTCTCATAAATTTTCCAAAATTAGTGCAATAAAAAGGCCTACCGGTTACATTTGAACACTTCTTTGGGGGAATTGGGGTGCTGCCTCCTACTCAAAACACGTTAACCATCACGAGCACATCCTGGGTGAATGGCAGTGTATTAACCAAAGTTCTGTCCTTGCGCTTGAAGATGCGATGGCCTAGAGCCAAGTGTCTGTGTGGCGTCCTGCTGCCCAGCTCCGGGCTGGACACCAGCCACATGCTCCCTGTCTTCCTGCCTACTGAGCCGCACACACGCGTTTTAATTGGGGAGGAAGTTGTTACTCTCTGCCGGTGCTGGGTTCCAGACTCTGTGACGATTTTGTAGACCCAGATGGAACTTCAAAGTTGCAGGGCCAAATGCTTTCCTGTCGGGTGGGAGGGAGGCCAACTGTGTTTTTCTAGTAGCCTTGAGTTTCTTTCCGATTCAGGACAGCATCATGAATTCCAGACTCTCAGGACCTTCAAGTTCAGCTGGCCTGATTGGATTTCCCCTGTTGTGTCCCTTTGAACTCACCGTCCAGTTTCTGCTAACACCCGGCTGACAAACGGCCCTCCTCCCATGTCAGACGCTCCAGTTGTGAGTTAAAACTGGGGAACTTGAAACCTCCTTCCTCCTCCTCCCCTCCCCCTCCCACCCCTGCTGGGTCTGCCTCCCAGGTTCCCCAGGGGCAAGCCTCCCATCGGCCCGTCGCCCCGTCGCCCTGCTTCCGCTCCCTCAGCACCATCCCTGCTCTGTCCACTCAAGAACTGAAGCTCTTAGATGAGGAAAGCTCATCTCCCAGTTTTGCCGGGTCTGAGACCTGCTTCTCCCACACTGCAGGGCTCCTTTGCATGCTGGGCACTGTCTCGCCCTTGGCTCATCCTCCCCCACCCACACAGGTGGGGATGTGCCCTGGGATTCCCTCTTCCTCTCACAGGACCACCTCTCCTACCACACGGCCTCCGACCTCTCATCTGTGTGCCCTCCAGCACCTCAAGTCAACATGCCCGAAACACAATGCATTGGCCCCTTGCCCCACCCACCCAAAGACTTGTCCCTCCTCCCGCTCACTCTCCAATAACCTGAGTCAAAATCATGGTTCGTATCAGTATCTGTTGATCTCTCTGTGCAGATGACCAAGCAAAGGGCTCTGTTCCCCTGGAGCTCACATCTCCATGGGAGGACGGACAACCTCTCATAATAGTAGTAGTGATGAGCACCGTGCAGGCTGGGGAAGCGGAGGTGGGAGGCCCAGATGGGACCCGTTACTGAGTTAACTAAGCTACGCCAGGGTGGGCCTGGCTGAGAAGGTGAGAGTGGAGCAAGGCTTGAAGGTGGGAAGGGACACTGGCCAGGGTGTCTGGGGGAGGAACATTCTAGGCAGAGATACTGAAGAAGCCGTCAGAGAGCTTGTAAAACAGAGTTCCTGATTTAGTGGGTCTGAAATGGGGCCAGAAACTTAGTGCTTCTCGAATCACAGCTGTTGCTGCTGCTGACCTAGGCCCGGCTTTGAGAGCCACTGAGCAGAGGCCCCAGGAGAGGGTTTTGCCTGGATGTTCAAGGAAGAACCTGTTGGCCTCTGTGTCTGGCACGGAGTTTTGGACTTTCGTGATTGAGGCAGGAGCAGCTGGATGGGTCTGTGGAAACCGCCCCGGCCCGTAGATGTTGGCTCTGCAGACTGAGCCCCAGCTGCAAGGTGCTGGTGGAGCAGCACTTCCTGACCTCAGACCCCCGACGGCCCCGCCTCCTCCTTCCCTCCCACCGGTCCTGATCCTCCAGGCCAGGCCGCTTTTTCTGCACAGGAAAGGCAGCAAGAGTCTGGGGTCCCCCAGCCATGCTGTGGGAAACTCTGAGCCTTTCATGATGAAGGGCTTTCAAAACCCAGAATGGAGTCTAATGAGCAGAGAAAACAGAAGGAAACAAGAGGAGCCCTGGGTTTGGCTCAGACTTGCTCGTGGTTAAGCTACCAGTCAGTAGCCAAGTCACTTAACCCATCCGTGCCTTGGTGTCTACATCTATAAAATGGGTTTAATAGTATCTGTCCCCTAAAGACTTCAGAGGATGGAGCTTAATGAATGAGGTCCATTAAACTCCTCAGAAGAAAGGCGTAACTAAATATAAAGCACTATTGTAATTAGCTCTCAGGTTCTTTAAACCAGGTCGCATCTTGTTTTAAGAGGGTTACCATGACAACAGGTTTGTTTGAAAAACACACACAAAAAAAGTGCAGCTGTAAATCTTACAATAAGTAAACTTTATTTTCCTGGTTTCTATTGTAATTAAGAACCAAATAGCTCCCCACTGATGGTCTTCCACTGACAGCCAGCCATCACTGAAACTGTTAACTTCTGTGTCTTGAATGCCACTGTGGCACGGACTGCATGATTATTTCTTCTGCACACGTAATAAATGATGTTGAGTTAGTGAATTCACAGCTCCTGGCACTCCATAGGCTCTGAGTGTTTGCTGGCTGCGTAGAATGGAGATATCATCACACCGTTAAAAACGTGGAATTGTATTAATCAGGGTTCCCCAGAGAAAACAGAACCTGCAGGAGATTTTATATGTGTATGAAGAGATTTACTATAAGGAATTGGCCCACATGATTACAGAGGCTGGCAAGTGCCAAGACGTGCAGTCAGCAAGCTGGAAACCCAGGGGACCCAAACTAGGGTGTAGTTCCAGTCTGAGCCTGGAGGCCTGAGAGCCGGGAGAGTGGAAGGTGGTGTCCCAGACGGAAGCCAGCAGGCTGCAGACCAAGAGCCGAGTTTTCAGCCTGAGTCCGGAGGCCAGAACAGACCAATGTCCCAGCTCCCAGGCGAGCAGGAAAAGTTCCCTCTAGTTCTGCCGTCTTGTTCTATTCAGGTCTTCAGCAGACCAGATGGGGCCATTCACACTGGGGAGGGCCCTCTGCTTTGCTCAGTCCACCCGTTAGAATGCTTATCTCATCCAGAGACACCCCCACAGGCACATTGGAGATAATGTCTGGCCAAGTGCTGGGCCACCCTATGGCCCAGCCGAGTTGACACATGGAATTAACTGTCACACTGATGTTTGCCACCCACTTACTGTATGCAAGGCTTGGAACCCCACACACCCCGAGTTGCTGGCTCAGCCTTGCTGAATGAATCAAAGGTCAGTGAACAGGTGGACACGGGGAAGACTCGCTGGTTTCAGCCAAACGCGGAACAGAAACCGGGTGTTATTTCAAGGCATCAGCAAAGGTTTGGGAACAGCCAGGAGGCTTGGGAGCAGGCGTGAAGAAAATACTACAAATTCAGATTGGAAGATGAGGCTAAAAAGGTTAAGGAGGCTGGCAGAGAACACAACTTGAGTCATTAGCAATGAGGAAAATGATGAGGTTGGGTCTGAGGTGAGCAGAGGGCCAAGGTGTGTCCCAGCTCGAAGAACCCAGTGTTGGCTGGGTTTTTCCTCTCTCCTGGAACAAAAAATGTGCTGTCTGTCCATGAACTTCGAGTGAGAAAGCAAATCTTCTCCAAGACCAGAAGTCCTCCCTGCTGACTCGGCAGGTCTCTGTGCTCCTGGACTTGCAATCACAGGACTGTTTCTGTTCAGAGGGCCCGACCCAAGGCGTGTTCGCCGCTGCTACACCCACCCTCTCTGACTGACAGACTGACAGACCGACAGACAGGGGCTGCATGCCCGGCCTCAGGGCTGTCAGGAACCCAGCCAGGCTTGGAGCTCAGAGTGTGTGGCCAATCAACCTCCCCCCACCCCAGCCATCTCACCAGGAGAGGGGAATCCAGAATCCCCAGGGGGTGCTCTGCACGCAGCGGAACCTGGGGCTACAGATCGTACCAAGAGCCAAGACGCTCCACCCACACTCCGAACAAACTGCTTGGAAAAATGCAAGCCCTTAGGGACACACCACAAATTGTCAGAAAGGAATGGGTTTGGGAGAATCAGGCTTTGAAGAGAAAATAAAGAAGCTGGCAGAGGTGCATGAAGGAAAGACAGGAGGGAGTGACGTAGAGCGGGCACCCGTGTAGGCTGGGTGCGGGGCTCAAATCTGTGCTGGGAGGTTGCCTTATGGAGCCCAGACACCAGGCTGGAGGGCGACTATGGTAGGAAAACTGATGTTCTAGTGGGGACAGAGCCCTGGCTGGTAAGCGGCAGAGCCAGGCCTTGAAGGCCACAGGCTAAGGGGCCAGCCCTTGCCCAGACTGGATTGGGGGTTCGGCCCCAGGGCTGGGACGGACTGGGCTGAACTGGATAGGCAAGGGGGACAGAACTGACTGTGGCCATTAGAAACCAGGAGGGCTTCCCAGCAGAGGGTTCTTGCAGATGAGAAGCAGCAAGTGGCAAGAAGGTGTGATGAGCAGGAGCAACCGACAAACGCAGGACGTGGAGGCGGACACGTGGAAGGAGCCCCCCACCCCCACAGAGCTCCTGGCTGGCAGGGCCAGGCGGCCATGGCAGCTCTCGGAAATGGGAGGCAGGTCCAGACCTGTGGGCCTCTCTTCACCCATGAGGGCAATCCTCCTGCCAGAGGGGGGGATGGGGCGTTAAGAAATGACTGCTGGAAAATAGTTAATTTCCTTCAGGGTTTGGCCTAGCAGGTAGGGTCATTGCCTCTCATGTGGTCAAGTACAGCCCACAGGAAGGAGAACCAGCATGGTCTCCTTTCTTCATGGAGAGCTGAGTGTCAGGCGCCACACGATGTTACACGGAGAAACTCAGGTTTGGGGACTGCGACCCACCCGCTCACCCTCAGCCTGGGGAGTCCACAGGGGCCTCGCCATCTAAGGGTTCTGTGCGAGTCTCCTCACTCTCCGTTCTTCCTGTCTCTTATTATTAATTTCTAAATCTTAGCTCTTCATTCCCAGGGCCATCCATCGTCTTTACCCTTAACCCTCCAATTCACTCTTCCAGCCCCGGCCATCTCTGGGGGACGGGCTGTGTCGGCCCCCAGCAGCCCCGTCACAGCTGATGCTGATAAAGGGTAAGGGGGCTGGAACAGAATACACGGCATGCCTCTCACCTGTTCTGGGTGCTGCAGCATCTTCTGGTGACAACAGTGACATCGGGCAAGGCCAGGGTCATGGGCTGAGAGTGCCCTCACAAAAGGCCGTCGGACTGGCCTGTACCTCTGTGAGCTTTATCAGTCGTGTGGGTCGAGAGTTCCTCCTGGTTACTGGTACCCATAGCAACTACCTCTCTGCTATGGACCACTCCCCCGCCGGGCCTCCCACCTGCAGAACTCCAGGTACCAGGTTCAGACGAAAACGGCCGTGTTTGCCATTTACTACACCTGGAAATTTGGAAACTTTGAAACTTCCTGGAATTCTCTGTCACATGGGCATAAGTATTTCTACCTCACGAAGCTGTGGGAGCATTTCGGGAGGTAAAGTGTGCAAAGAACCAGACAGTGTCTAGAAAATGGTAGGTTGTTCAGCATCCCCTCCTCTTCCCCGCCCAGTCTTGCCAACACATTTGGCCCAGCATGAAGCCAACTTGGCTGTAGGTGCGACACTACAGGAACATCCTTCCAGCTGGTTCTGCCCACAGGACAGTCATCTGACTGTGTGACAAGGTGGCACTACCATGGAAACTCAGCCCCAAATGAGGTCCAGGCCCTACATCAGTGAAATGGGCTCGCACTTGGGTCACAGGCTTCGTTACCATGGAGGCAGTCGGTGGGGTCCTGGGTTCCGCCCCTCACTGCCTGACCCCGTTTGTACCACCACTGTTTCACCAAGTGGAGCCAAATCTCCAACAGATGGTCATTCCCTCTTCCTGATACAACCTGCCAGACAACTTCCATCTTGGGAGAGCTGTCTCCAAGGACGCTGCCGGTAAAGGCCAGAAGACACTTCCTGCACGTGTTTCTCCTGCCTCCTTACTCATGTGGCTGGTGGTTGCCGTGGCCTCCCTTCCCTGCTCAGGACATCACTGAGACTCCTAATGGAAAAGTCCCTTCTGTCCTTTTCCTGAAGTTTCCTGGATGAGAATAAACCCCAAGCATTGGGTGATTTCAAACATCCTCCTGCACCCATTCACCCCTGTCCTTTCTCCCTCTGATTTCAAAATTCTAATCTCTTAGGTGTCAAATATTTGACTTTTTCCAAAAGCTGATCTGTGGTTTAAATAACAGCACACAATACAGAAATCTGACTTACAGCTCGGTAGTTTTTAGAAAATATTTCTGTCATTTCTCGGCTGCAGAATGTCTGCTGGAAACACCTCAGTGTGTGTCCATTTCTCCCCGAGGGCCTTTGCTGGGCAGAGTGAATGGCAGGAGGCAGCCAGGGGGCGTGGGGCGTGGGAGTGACTGGGGCTGGAGGAGAGGCACCCGAAGCTGGGGGCCATGAGGCCCTGGGCGCCTGACTTGGTTCACCTGCCTGTGTTCCCAGCTTCCCTTATGAGAACATGGTCTCTAAACAGTACGTGGGGCTTCAGAGTTTATGTCAGTTATACTTGAAAAGACTTGTTCAATGAGTTTTCTCTTCAAATCCTACAAGCAAGATGTTTTCTGAGCCCCTAGGATGTACCTTGCATTGTCCCAGGCAGTGGAGGGAAGGCAGGGGGTTTATAAGAGACAGATAAAACCATGTCTCTCCCTCCATGGGGACACAATTCAGCCAAGAAAAGCATAACAGGGCAATACAGGGCAGGGGGGTTGGGGGGAGGAGGTGGGTCTGAAACTCCCGGCACAGGTCTGGCCCGGGGAATGAGTGACCGCCAGCAACTCTGCCAGGAGGTGCCGAGGGCTCCCTGGGAGCACTGGGGACTGGGTGGGGGGACCTCGATTCTGGAGGAAGTACAACCGGGCAGCTTCTTGAGCCCAAGTATGACTTGCCCAAATTGAGCCCCTATTTCCTCTGTCAGCACATGACCACGCTCATTCCAACAATGGTTCTTTTCAGAGGCAGGGCCCGGGTGCCCAAAAGGCTTTAGGAGGAAGCTGGGGGTCATGGGCATGTGTTGGTTTCCATTTATACCAAATGGCTTTGAAGCCCTCGTCTTCTCTGGCATCTTGGGTGGGTAAGGTCTGGAAGGAACCAGGACACTGTCCTCTGGGCCCATCTTGGACCCACTGGTCATCCCAGGTAGCCACCCTGTATCTCCAGGCGGCAGCCTCTTGGCGTGTCCAGGGGGCAGTGAGGTCCACCTCTGGTGCTGAGAGGATCCCCCAAGGCCGTGCTCTTAAACCATCAGGCCCCACCTCGCAGCTCAATTTTACCTAACTCTTATTAGAAGAGAAACACATGCTGATTAATTTAAATGATTTAAACATTATAGAAATGTAACAAGGAAAGTGAAATTCCCCAGAACCCCGTTTCTCCAGAGACAACCACTGTTTTTAATTGCTTGATCTTCATGGTGTTTGGACGTTTGCTGAGAGAAAGTAGCTCCGAGCTGGCACGTGGGCTGCAGCCTCCACTGTCCGTGGGGTGCTCGCCAGGCAGAGCGGGTCCGGGGCCCTGCCAGGGGGCTGGGGGTGCTTTTTGCCCTTAAGGAGCTTTCAGTCTAAGGAAGGAGACAAAAATCCACAAGAAACTGTCATGACCAAGAAGAGCCTAAGGAGACATGATGACTAAACGTAGTGTGGGGTCCTTGATGGGATTCTGGGGCAGAAATAGGACATTAGGTAAAAAAACAAGAAAATCAAAGTAGACTCTGGACTCAAGTTAGTGAAAATGTTTCCGCATCGGTTCATCAACTGTAGCAAATGTGCCACACGAATCTCAGATTCTCGTAATAGTGGAAACCGGTGCGAGTCCCTGGGGACACGTTGTACCACCTTCTCAATGTTTCTGTAAACCTAAATCGTTCCAAAAGATTGTGTTATAAAAACAAAAACA